>NC_092398.1:1995469-2314358 GCF_030028105.1 Mobula birostris
TTGAAAGTGAGTCCCCAGGTGGTGGGGTCAGTTCAGAGTGGTGGTGATTGAAGTTATCCATGTTGGTCCAGGAGTGTGATGGCTGTAAGGATATAGAACATAGGACAGAGAACAGTACAGCACAAGAACAAAAAACAGGCCCTTCAGCCCACAATGTTGTGCTGACCCAATTAAATTAGGAATCAAATGGCCTCCACCGCTCCAGAGGAAGCAGCACAAGTTTGTCCAACCTCTCGTTACAGCACATGCTCTCCAATCCAGGGAGCACGCTGGTAAACCTGCTCTGTACCCTCTCCAAAGCCTCAATACCCTTCCTGTAGTGGGGTGCCCGGAACTGTATGCAATACTCCAGATGCAGACTAACTGGAGTTTTATAAAACTTCAGCACAACTTCCTGACTTTTGAATTCAATACCTCAATTAATACAGGCAGGCATGCCATAAGCCTTCTGAACCACCCTATCAACCTGTGTAGCCACTTTCAGGGTACTATGAACTTGGACCCAAAGATCCCTCTGCTCATCAACCCTGTCTTGTCCTTAATAATGTACTGTCTCTTTACATTTGACCTACCAAAGCAGAACATTCACATTTTAATCTCCATCTGCCATTTCTCCACTCATATCTGCAATTAATCTACATCCATTCGATCCTTCGCTACTGTTTTGCTGCACACCACTGCACATCTATGGAAGTTTATTTAATTGGAAATTGAACCTGCAAACTAACTTAGCAACATGAATATTGTCCCACGTGCCACGACGGTATTTTGATAGAATCCTAACAACCTCTCAGTCCTCGTATTCAGAACACCAGATTCTGTGACCTTCCTATCAGAAGTGTCACAGGCACGTGGCCACACCAATCAGCACCTCAGTTTCTGAAAACAGACCCACAGGCCTTCATCAATCAGAGCAGTGGGCACAGGAGATGGCATGCTATGTTGAGGTTGTATTAGACATTGGTGAGGCCTAAGTTGGAGTATTGCATGCAATTCCGGTCACCTACCTACAGGAAGATGTCAATAGGATTGAAAGAGTATAGATAAAATTTACAAGGATGTTGCTGGGACTTGAGGACCTGAGTTATAGGAAAAGGTTGAATAGGTTAGGACTATATTCCTTGGAACGTAGAAGATTGAGAGATTTGAAAGAGGTATGCAAAATTATGAGGGGCATTGATAGGGTAAATGCAAGCAGGCTTTTTCCACTGAGTTCAACAGTTAAAAGTTCAAAGTAAATTTATTATCCAAGTACATATATATCACCAAATACTACCGGAAATTCATTTTCTTGCAAAAGAACAGTAGAACAGAAAAATTCAGAGAACCAATGAAAAACTACACACAAAGACCGACAGACTGTGCAAATACAACAAAAAAGTAATAAAAATAAATAAGCAAGTTACTTACAGAGAACACAATACTGAAATAATACCAAGGTTAGGTGAGACTACAAGTGGGTGTAAGAATCAGAATGAGGTTTAATATCATCGGCATCTGTTGTAAAATTTGTTGTCTTTGCAGCAGCAGTACAATGCAATATATAATAATAGAGAAAACATAAGTTACAGTAATATATATATACTGTGTAAATTATATAAGTAGTGAAAAAGGCAGTGAGGTAGTGTCCATGGATTCAATGTCTATTCAGAAATCGGATGGCAGAGGGGAAGAAGCTGTTCCTGAATCGTTGAGTGTGTGTCTTCAGGCTTCTGCACCTCCTCCCTGATGGTAGCAATGAGAACAAGGCATGACCTGCGTGATGTGGGTCCTTAATGGTGGACGCCACCTTTCTCAGACATTGTGCCTTGAAGATGACCTGGATACCACGGAGGCTGGTGCCCATGATGGAGCTGACTAAGTTTACAACCCTGCAGCTTCTTTCGATCATGTGCAGTAGCCCCCTTCCCACCATCCACACCAGATGGTGATGCAGCCAGTTAGAATTCTCTCCATGGTACAAATGTAGAAATTTGTGAATGTCGTTGGTGACATACCAAGCTTCCTCAAACTCCATATGAAATCTAGCTGTTGTCCTGCCTGCCTTGTAGCTGCATCGATATGTTGGGCCCAGGATAGATCCTCAGAGATACTGACACCCAGGAACTTGAAATTTCTCACCCTTTCTACTTCTGATGCCTCTATGAGGATTGGTGTGTGTTCCCTCATCTTACCTTTTCTGAAGTTTGAAAGGTTCACAGATTTCATAGGTTAAGGGTCAAAGGTGAAATGTTTAAGAGGAACCGTTGAGGGAGTTTCTTCACTCAGAGGAAGTGAGGGTGTGCAACGAGCTGCCAGCAGAGGTGGTGGATGAGGTTTGATTTCAACGTTTGAGAGACGATGGAAGGGTGTGAGGGGCTGTGATCCAGATGGAACTAGGCAGAATAACAGTTTGGCATGGACTAGATGGGCTGAAGGGTCTGTTTCTGTGCTGTAGTGCTCTCAGTCGAAGGCCAAGCAACAACCCACGTAAATGCTCATCTCTGTTTCCCAGAAGTTCAATGAACTTCTCTACTGACTCCCAATGAGAATTGATTGTGCACACTCTCCAATATCAGGCAGACAGTGTGGCAGTGCACAAGCATTAGCCAGCGGATGAGTTCTGCCCACGGTCTAATGTTGCTCTCTCTCTAAATGCCACAACCGTAACGCATCAAGCTCTCAGTGAAATCGGAGCTGCACTTCCCTGTGTGGTATCATGGATTAAATATGAGTCCTTCCATTTCTCCCCAAGTCAGAAACAAAGTCATTGGAAATCTGCATGTCAAATCTGGAGCAGGACGACAAAAATAGACACATAAATAAAGTGGGGAGGTGAGAAACTAATAATTGATGAGCCGTACTATTTACATGGCAGCTTTACCACTTGCTCAATCGTTGATGACTGAGCTGAATTTCTGAATACATTAAACCGGTAATGAACAGCCGCTGTGCCTGCAGCCAATATGCAGATGCCTTCTTAAATAATACACAGTACGGCCTGCCAATGTGATTCCTCAGGGAACGGGATTTTCTTTACAAATTTCACAATATGCAAATGTTATGCCCTATAAAATGTCATTCAGTATCATTTCCTGAAGATTTGTAATGATAGAATTCAAAAATATACAAAATTACAAAACTTTATCCCTGTGAAATACTACACAATAATGTTTCATGAAATCTGTAATAGCTTATTTATTGGAACTATAAAATATCTGTTTATCTCAGATCTGATCTTTTACTAATAAATGAAGCTGCTGCAACAATTAAGCACAAATTCCAATTGCTCTGATTTTGGAGATTCTTGAAAAATTGATGTAAAAAAAGTTGATTATTGACTTCAGGAGGAGGAAGCCAGGGGTCGAGGAGGAGGAGGAGCTAAAGATGGTGCCAGAATGCAACCTCTCTCGGTCTATCTGCAAAACAGTTTACAATTCTCCTCTTTAATGTCTCTTTTCTTCCCTTTCAAGGTGGCTGGGGTCCTGTCGGAGTCCGACATCTACGGCCACACTCAGCCTGTGGTTCTTCACGACCATGGGCTCCGACTCTGGGAGCTCGCTGAGCGGGCCTGGCGTGTTTCGTTATCTCCAGGAGCGGCCTGGAAGACGTGCACCTTTGGGGCGCGGCCCCGCAGACGACCCGATTCCTCACCGAAGTCGCCTCTGAAGCATTGGAGATCGGAACATCGAGACAGCAGTGGATGCTGCTGTCGGAGTAAGGGAAACTGCAGACTGTATCATCGAAACAGCGAGCTGTTGGTCTCTCCTCTCATTGTGACAGGACTGATACCTGTCTCTCCCTCGTCAGTGAGAGAGACAGAGCCTGTGGTTTTTCATAGGCTCTGGATCATGGTCTCTTTGGGGGGCTTTGCTAGCGCTTGCATGAGGGGTGGTGGGGCGCTAAAGTTTTTGCTGGGGCGACACACACCAAATGCTGGAGGAACTCAGCAGGCCAGGCTGAAGCAGGTGGTGGGAGGAGAGGAGAGAGGGTTGATGTTTTGTTGCTGCTTACGCATGGGCTTTGGGGTTCTATTGTTTCCCTATCGATCATTCTTTGAGTTTTTTTGTGTTTTGTGGATGTCTGCAGAGAGTAAAAATTTCAGATTGTATACCATATACATTCTCTGATATTAAGTAGGACCAGGAGCCAGACGTCATCGGAGGGTCAGAGGTGGAGAGAGTCTACAACTTCAAATTTCCTGGTGAAATCATTTCAGAGAACCTGTTTTGGGCCCTTAAGTGCAATTACACAGAAGGCACTGCAGCACCTCTACTTCCTTAGGACTTGGCGAAGATTCAGCATGACATTAATATAGCATTAATGGCAAGACTCTTGGCAGTGTGGAGGATCAGAGGGATCTTGGGGTCCGAGTCCATAGGACACTCAAAGCTGCTGCGCAGGTTGACTCTGTGGTTAAGAAGGCATACGGTGTATTGGCCTTCATCAATCGTGGGATTCAGTTTAACAGCCAAGAGGTAATGTTGCAGTTATATAGGACCCTGGTCAGACCCCACTTGGAGTACTGTGCTCAGTTCTGGTCGTCTCACTACAGGAAGGACTTGGAAACCATAGAAAGGGTGCAGAGATTTACAAGGATGTTGCCTGGATTGGGGAGCATGCCTTATGAGAACAGGTTGAGTGAACTCGGCCTTTTCTCCTTGGAGCGATGGAGGATGAGAGATGACCTGATAGAGGTGTACAAGACAATGAGAGGCATTGATCGTGTGGATAGTCAGAGGCTTTTTCCCAGGGCTGAAATGGCTAGCTCAAGAGGGCATAATTTTAAGGTGCTTGGAGGGAGGTACAGAGGAGATGTCAGGGGTAAGTTTTTTACACAGAGAGTGGTGAGTGCGTGGAATGGGCTGCCGGCAACGGTGGTGGAGGTGGAAACGATAGGGTCTTTTAAGAGACTTCTAGATGGATACATGGAGCTTAGAAAAATAGAGGGCTATGGGTAAGCCTAGGTAGTTCTAAGGTAAGGACATGTTCTGCACTGCTTTGTGGGCCAAAAGGCCTGTATTGTGCTGTAGGTTTTCTATGTTTCTACGTTTCTGTTACATCTAAAAGACTGAGAAACTATAGATGTGTAGTGGAGAGTATATCGGCTGATTGCATCACAGCCTGCTCTGGAAACACCAATGCCCTTGAACAAAAAGTACTTGCCCCATCATTGAAGTTTTCCCACAACCAATTGGCTCACTTTCCAGGACACCTCTTTTCATATTAAGACCATAAGACCATAAGATCTAGGAGCTGAATTAGGCCATTTGGCCCATTGATTCTGCTATACCATTTCATCATGGCTGATCCAGTTTTCCATTCAGTCCCAATCTATTGCCTTCTCCCTGTATCCCTTCATGCCCAGGTCAATCAAGAATCTATCAACCTCTGCCTTAAGTATACATAAAGACTTGACCTCCACAGCTGCCTGTGGCAAAGAATTCCACAGATTCACCTCCATCTGGCAAAGAGATTCCCCTCATTTCTGTTCTAAAGGACACCTCTCTTTTTCTGAGGCTGTATCCTCTGGTCTTAGACTCCGCCACCATAGGAGACATCCTCTCCACATCCACTCTATCAAGCCCTTTCAACATTCAATAGGTTTCAATGAGCTCACCCCTCATCTCTTCAGAATTCTAGAGAATACAGGCCCAGAGTTATCAGACGCTCTTCATATGATAAGCCGTTCAATCCTGGAATTATTTTCATGAACCTTCTTTGAACCCTCTCCAGTTTCAGCACATCCTTTCTAAGATAAGGTGTCCAAATCTGCTCACAATATCCCATGTGAGGCCACACCAGTGCTTTATAGAGTGTCAACATTACATCCTTGCTTTTATATTCTAGTCCTCTTGAAATGAATGCTAACATTGCATTTGACTTCCTCACCACAGATTCAAGCTGCAAGTTAACCTCTAGGGAATCCTGCACAAGGACTGCCAGGTCCCTTTGCACCTCACGTTTTTGTATTTTCTCTCCATTTAGAAATAAGTCAACTCTTTCATTTCTTGTACCAAAGTGCATGACCATACACTTCCCAACATTGTATTCCAACTGTCATTTCTTTAACAACAGGAATTCTGCAGATGCTGGAAATTCAAGCAACACACATCAAAGTTGCTGGTGAACGCAGCAGGCCAGCAGCATCTCTAGGAAGAGGTACAGACAACGTTTCAGGCCGAGACCCTTCGTCAGGACTTTGAACATTCCCTTAATCTGTCTAAGTCCTTCTGTAGCCTCTTTACTTCCTCAAAACTATCTGTCCCTCCACCTATCTTCATATCGTTTGCAAACTTTGCAACAAAGCCATCAATTCCATCATTCCATCATTGACATATAATGTTAAAAAAAATTGATCCCAACACAGACCCCTATGGAGTCACCAGTAGCCAGTCAAAAAAGGCTCCCTTTATTCTCACTCTTTGCCTTCTACCAATTAGTCAATACTTTATCCATGCTAGTATCTTTCCTGTAATACCATGGGCTCATAGTTTTCTAAGCACCCTCACGTGTGGCACCTTGTCAAAAGCCTTCTGAAAATCCAAGTACACAATATCAACTGATTCTCCTTTGTCTATCCTGATTGTTATTTCTTCAAAGAATTCCAACAGATTTCTCAGACAAGATTTTCCCTTGAGGAAACCATGCTGACTACGATCTATTTTATCACCTGCCTCCAAGTACCCTGAGACCTCATCCTTAATAACCGACTCCAACATCTTCCCAACCACTGAGGTCAGACTAATTGGCCTATAGTTTCCTTTCTTCTGTCTCTTTCTCTTCTTGAGGAGTGGAGTAACATTTGCAAGTTTCCAGTCTTCCAGACCATTGCAGAATCTAGTGATTCTTGAAAGATCATTACTAATACCTCCACAATCTCTTCAGCCAGCTCTTTCAGATTTCTGGGATGTACACCATCTGGTCCAGGTGACTTACCTACCTTTCAGTTTCCCAAGAACCTTCTCTCTAATTATAGTAACTTCACACACTTCATGCCCCCTGACACCTGGAACTTCCTCCATGCTGCTAGTGTCTCGATACTTATTGCTTATTTATTCATTATTATTGTTCCTTCTGTTTGTACTTCCACAGTTTGTTGTCTTCTGCACTCTGGTTGAATGCCTTAGTTGAGCTGTCTTTCACTGATTCTGTTCCAGTTATTATTCTATAGATTTGATGAGTGTGCCCACAAGAAATGAATCTCAGGATCATATATGGTGACATATATTTACTTTGATAATAACATTTACTCTGAGCTTTGAACTTTGAACTTTGGATAGGGCCCAGTCTACCACAGGTAAAGCCCTCCCCACCACTGAGCACATCTACACGAAGCCCTGTCGCAGGACAGCAGCATCCTTCATCAGGGACTCTCACCACCCAAGTCATGCTCTCTTCTCGCTGCTGTCATCAGGTAGAAGGTACAGGAGCCTCAGGGTCCACACCACCAGGTTCAGGAAAAGTTACTGCACCACAACCATCAGGCTCTTGAACCAAAGGGGATAACGTCATTCAACTTCACTTGCCCCATCGCGGAGATGTTCCCAGACCTCCATACCCCTCCCATCCATTAAATATTGAAACTGAATCCACATGCACCACTTGCACTGGCAGCTCATTCCGCCTTCTCACCACCCTCTGAATGGAGTTCCCCCTCAGAGGGCGGTGACAGTGTGAAATGAGCTGCCAGCAGAAGCGTTGGATGCAGGTTTGATTTTAGATAAATTTGGATGATGGGGTGAAGATACGTCTCTACCAAAGGAGGTGTAGGGTGCTCCTTCCCTCTGCTCCCTGCAGGTCACCCTTGGGCAAGGTATGGCACCTGCTTAGCCCCCTCCCCAATCAGGGTCATGTGAAGCCATGGGAGCTGGTGGTGGATGGTCATACGAGCAGTTGGTGCACATCACAAGACCCAGTTATGGGACCACTGACACCAGGCAGACAATCTCTGAAGAGTATTGACAATGACTCTGGTGGGTGGTCACCCGTCTTGTAAAGACACTGGCCAGAAGAAGGCAATGGCAAACCAACTCTGTAGAAAAATTTGGCCAGAAACAATCACGGTCATGGATCGATGGAAGATCATGATTGTCCACCACCCAAGAAATTGCTCTCACTTGGCTAAGAAGATCATTTTTTACATTGTGCTACCATTTTTCTGCTGGACAAGTGATATGTTTTCCCCAACTGTGAGGGAAATTAATCTGATGAGGCAGGTTCAGATTAGTAAACCGGCTGGAAAATCACTGGAATTACTGCCGTATTTTTCAGATGGCATTCCTCTAGAATGGATCGATCACTCAAGGCGAGGAGAGGAGTGTGTGTGCTGCTCGGATGTGATCATCACTTCTGTCTACAATCATAGGCCACAGAGGAATGCCATCACCTTGTTAGTCAAACACCACCACCTGCAATGTATTGCCATCTGAGCTCATCGTGGCGGTTTGCAGAAAGAAGCACAGAGGTGTTAATTGGTACAAGGATAAGAAGGAAGTTGGAGGCAGTTACTTTCCTCCCCATGTGGTGTGGGTCTGGGACTCACTGTGGTGGAGGCAGATCTCGGCAAACTTACATAGAACACGAAACAAACCTGTGACAGCCGAAATGCCAGTCAAATTAATCCCATTGGCTTTTATGTGGTCCATTCAGAGTGACCAGGTAGCGTAGTGGTCAGCAAACACTTTACAGAGTCAGTGATGCAGGTTCAATTCACACCGCCATCTACAAGGAGTTTGTACGTTCTCCCTGAGAGAGAGTGGGCCTCCTCTGGGTGCTCCCATTTCCGCCCACACTCCAGAGACGCGCGAGTTAGCGTTAGTGCTATGTTGGCGCCGGAAGCACGGCGACACTTGCGAGCTGCCACCAGCACAGCCTCACACTGTGCTGGTTGTCGATGTAAACGACACCTTTAGCTGTATATTTCGATGTTTCGCTGTACATGTGACAAATAAAGCCAATCTTTATGTCCCTCCACTACCTTCCTGTTCTCAACACATCTTAAATGTTGACAACATATCAGCCTTTGAACGGAAAATCCTACAAAAGATAGTGGATTCGGCCCAGTACGTCACAGGTCAAGCCCTCCCAACCAGTGAGCACATCTACAACAAACACCGTCGTAGGAAAGCAGCATAGAAAGCATCTTATCTGATGCATCGCACTTTGCTACGGCAACTGTTTTCCATCAGAAACTGCAGAGAGTTTCAGACACAGCTCAGCACTTCAGGAAACCAGCCTTCCCTCCGTGGAGTGCGTCTACACTTCTAGCTGCCTTGAGAAAGCAGCCAACTTTATCAAAGACTCCATCCACCCGGGATACTCTGTCTTCTCCCTTCTTCCAGCAGGCAGGAAATACAAAACCCTGAAAGCACCTAGCACCAGGCTCAAGGTCAGCTTCTACCCCACTGTTATAAGAATATTAAATAGTTCCCTCATACAATAAGTTGGACTCTTCACCTCACAACCCATCTTGTTATGGCCCTGCACCCTATTGTTCACCTGCACTGCACTTCTCTGTAACTGTTACACTTTATCCTGCATTCTGTTATTGTTTTCCCTTGTTCTAGCTCAATGCACTGTGTAATGATCTGATCTGTGTGAACGGTATGCAAGACAAACTCTACCCTTGGTACGTGTGACAATAATAAACCTGTTCTATGCTGCCCCATGATATCGAACCGGAGTTGTACTTTGGGTCAAAATGTCGAAGAAGTAGGCTCCAAGACAGAGCCGTACTCAGGTTGGAGGAACAACACCTTATATTCTGTCTGGGTAGCCTCCAACCTGATGGCATGAATATTGACTTCTCTAACTTCCGCTAATGCCCCACCTCCCCCTCGTACCCCATTCAGTATTTATTTATTTATATACACACATTCTTTTTCTCTGTCTCTCCTTTTTCTCCCTCTGTCCCTCTCACTATACCCCCTGCCCATCCTCTGGGCTTCCCCCCCTCCCCCTTTCCTTCTCCCTAGGCTTCCTGTCCCATGATCTTCTCATATCCCCTTTGCCAATCACCTGTCCAGCTCTTGGCTCCATCCCTCCCCCTCCTATCTTCTCCTATCATTTTGGATCTCCCCCTCCCCCTCCCACTTTCAAATCTCTTACTAGCTCTTCTTTCAGTTAGTCCAGACGAAGGGTCTCGGCCCGAAACGTCGACTGTACCTCTTCCTAGAGATGCTGCCTGGCCTGCTGCGTTCACCAGCAACTTTGAGCTTGTTGCCTTCTGCATTCCGGTTGAACGTCCAAGTTGCTGCGGACTTCCATTGATTCCATAATGTTTATTATTCTATGACGGACTTACTGAGTATGCCCGCAAGAATATGAATGTCACTGCTGTATCTGCTGACATATATGAACTTTGATAATGAATTTACCTTGAACTTTTGAACTTTGATATTTCAGAGGCACGTGGACGCTAGAAGAATGGAGGGCAATGAGCTGTGTAGGAATGGGGGCCGTTAGATTGATCATGGAAGAGGTCAGCACAACACTGTGGGCTGAAGGGCCTGGGCTGTGCTATATTCTATGATCTATGGCGTACCAACCCTTCACCTGACCTTTGTGCATCGCACTGCCCTGTCTCCTACAATCCACGCCATGGATTCTAAGAGCAACATTCAGACTGTCATGAGAATCACAGTGAATCAGGGAAGTTTATGCAATGTGATTATGTTCCTCTATGGTTTGGACTGAACCTGTGCAAAGACGTGCTTAGAATCCCTCAGGGGACGAACTCTGGAGAGGGAACGAAAGGAGTTATCAGATTTCTCCAACTTTCAGTAATCTCACCACTCCTTCCTTCTCTCTTTTTTTCATTTTGATTCCCTTCTCACCCCTTGTCTTCTCCTAACCTGCCTATCACCTCCCTCTAGGCTCCCTCCTCTTCCCATTCCTCCACGGTCCACCCTTCTCTCCTATCAGATTCCCTCTTCTTAAGATATTTACCTTTTCCACCCATCATCTCCCAGCTTCTTATTTCAACCTCCCTCCCCCTCCCACTCACCATCCCCCTCATCTGGTCTCACCTGTGCTCTGCCAGCTTGTACTCCTCCCCCTCCTCCCACCTTTTATTCTGCCTTCTGCCCCCTCCCTTTCCAGTCCCAAATGAAGGTCCTGGCCCAAAACATGGACTGTTTATTCCTTTCCAGAGATGCTACTGAGTTCCTCCACAATTTGCATGTGTTCCTCAAGATTTCCAGTATCTGCAGGATCTCTTGTGTTTATGATGTCAGGTGTTAACAGCCTTTGCCACACAGCTTCTTTATCATTCAGTCGGGGCTCATAGATTCATAGAGTCACAGAAAAATACAGCACAGAAACAGGCCCTTCAGTCCATCTAGTCCTTGCTGAGCCATTTAAACTGCCTACTCCCATCAACCTGCACCAGGACCATAGCACTCCATACCCCTACCATCCATGTACCTATCCAAACTTCCCTTAAACATTGAAGTCGTGCTCACATACACCACTTGTGCTGGCACACTCTCACAACCCTCCCAGTGAAGAAGTTTTCCCTCATGTTGCCCTGAAACTTTTCACCTTTCACTCTTAACCCATGACCTATGGTTGTAGTCCCTCCCAACCTCAGTGGGAAAAGTCTGCTTGCATTTACCCTACCCATACCCCTCATAATTTTGTGTACCTCCATCAAACTGCAAGTCTGTTAGTAGCTGCACATCTGTGTCTTTGCTCACACTTAAGTGCTCGGTGCTGCTGCTGATGCATGCTTTTTCCCGCTAGCGGGGGGCGTTGGGAGGATTGTTGCTCACTACCACTTATGCGCGGGAGGGGGGAGCTGGGGGGGGGTACTTTGGAGTTCTCACGTTTAACTGTTGTTCATTCCTTGGGGCACTCCTCTGTTTTCGTGGATGTTCGCGAAGAAAAAGCAAGTCGGGCTGTATATTGTATACATTTCTCTGACGTTATATTGGACCTTTGAACCTTTGAACCTTTGAAGTCTCCCCTTAATCTTCTACATTCCAAGGAATAAAGTCCGAACCTATTCAATCTCTCCTCATGTCACCCTGGCTGGTGACGAAACGTTTGCAACCTAACCTCCAGGCTCAGTGAACAATCCTGCAAACAAGGCAGCCAGTCCTGGCTTCCAATCGTCTCCTGCATTTCACACGATCTTTAAAACCAGAATATTGCACCGTGCAGACATTTCTAATAAACATGATTGTGGAGTGTAAATGAATAGATGATGGCTGAGGTCTCAAAGGGTTAAATTCCGTTTCAATTAATCCTCTTCAGTAGTTTGTCGCCTGTGGTTTCCTGTCCTTCTCTGATCCCCCTGAGAATGAATATCAGAAGGATACATATGGAGAGAGTGTGAGCTGAGCACGATGCACCATTGCGACAGAGCACGGACACCTTTAAACACTCCTTTAATGTTTGCTCGCTCAGCTGCGTCAGGTCAAAATCTGTCTTGTGTTGCATGAGGAATGAGGCCACATTTTTAGGACAAGCATCCGAATGTTCTCATAAATAAATATTTACATTATTTTAAAGAAAGGACTCAAAGGTTGGTATATTTATTGTCAAAGCATGTGTACAGTATACAACTCTGAAATTTGTCTTCTCCAGATAGCCACAAAGCAGAAAAAACCATGGAAGTCGTTCAAAGAGCAACCTCAACCCCCTATCACCCCCACTCCCACTGGGCAAAAAAAAATCTCACTAACAGCAACACGGTCATCAACCCCTCAGCCCGTGCCAAAAAAAACCTCACAAATCATGCCAACCAGCAATAAGAACCTCAAACCAAAAACTCCAAACACCCTCCCTCACACAAAAAAAACTAACAAATCATGCCAAACGGCAACAAGAAAGAATGGGCAAGAACATAGAATGCAAAAAAAAAAGAGAACTGAAAGAAACCAATTTGAACTACAGTCCACAGTCCAATCCGTAAATCGCAGAACTTCATTAACACTCTCTGAAACCATCGAGAGAGGGAGAGAGACTCATAACTTCAATTAAAAAGGATAATGAATCCCATTACCTTAACATCCCCCTATCTAGGCCACAAGGAAGATACGCATTTTTATGTCAAAGAGTGGGGATAATTCTCTTTGGAATTTTTTGGTTAAACTTTACTCATACTTTTAAAAATATTTGCAAAAATCAACTAGACAATGCCTTTTGCATTATACTGTAATGTATGGATCTATTTCCTTTAGAGCAATTACTCCCCTTAGCATTACGTATGGACTGATAACTTACATCTGCACATTGATCTGCTGTCTACACCTGTGCATCGATCTCTCCCTCTCTCAATGCAATGTGAATACTCCAGTTCAAGCCATCTCCCGTATGCATGCTTTTATTTAATTGATATGTAGTTGCACATACACAATAAAGACCATAAGACATAAGAGCAGTGGCATTAGGCCACTCGGCCCATCGAGTCTGCTCTGCCATATCATCATGGCTGATCCATTTTCCCACTCAGACTCAATCTCCTGCCTTCTCCCTGTATCCCTTCATGCCCTCACTAATCAAGAATCTATCAACCTCTGCCTTAAATATACCCAATGACTTGGCCTCCATGGCCACCCATGGCAACAAACTCTACAGATTCTCCACACCCTGGCTAAAGAAATTCCTCCTTATCTCCGTTCTAAATTGACCCTCCTCTATTCTGAGGCTGTGTCCTCTGGTCTTAAACTGTCCCACCGTAGGAAACATCCTCTCCACATCCACTCTATCGAGGTCTTTCAACATTTAATAGGTTTCAATGAGATTCCATATAACCACATAACCATATAACAATTACAGCACGGAAACAGGCCATCTCGGCCCTTGTAGTCTGTGCAGAACTCTTACTCTCACCCTTCAGTTTTATGAATTCTAGTGAGTACAGGCCCAGAGCTATCAAATGCTCCTCGTACAACAAGCCTTTCAATCCAAGAATCATTTTTGTGAACCTCCTTTGAACCCTCTCCGATGTCAGCACACCCTTCTTAAGATAAGGGGCCCAAAACTGCTCACAATACTCCAGGTGAGGCCTCGCCAGTGCTTTTAAAAGCCTCAAGAAACTTTTTTCATTCTTACATCAATAGACAAGGTGTTATGTAATAAGCACAAAATAATCTGCAGTTGCTGGGGTGAAAACAACACTCACAACACGCTGGAGGAACTCAGCAGGTCGGGCAGCATCCGTGGCGAAGAACAGCCAACGTTTTGGGCTGGAACCCTTCATTACATTTCTGAAAAGCACTCATGAGGCCCCCTGAGGTGGTACACCACTGCAATAATTGAAGGGCTTCCTCTCCTAACCCAGCTCCTGCTTCTCCAGTAGTGGAAGAACCCTACACTGCGGTGCTTTCCCACTAAGCCCTTGTACCGAGCTTCACTCTGTAAATCATAGAGCTGTTTCTCGTGGAACATAAAACAGTGTCGTTACCTTGTTATGCAAAACAGATTGATAGTTTTTCAGATAGTTAGAGAAATGGGGTTAGCACAGGAAAGGGTAGCTGAGACCAGTCATATCTTACTGAAAGGAAGGCACATTGCAAAGGGAATCCCAATAACCTCTCGGCTCTTCCCTTCCCTCCGGCCAGGGCCCCAAACAATCTTTCCAGTGATCTCAGTGTTACAACTCTATAAAACTCTGGTTAGACCACACTTGGAGTACTGTGTTCAATGCATACCCCTCAACCATCAGGCTCCTGAATAAAAGGGGATAATTACACTCACTTGCCCCATCATTGAAATGTTCCCATATACAGCAATCTCACTTTTAGGACTCTTTATCTCATATTCTCATTATTTATTGCTATTTATTTATATTTGCATTTGCACAGTTTGTTGTCTTCTGCACTCTGGTTGATCTTCTTTGGTCCTGTTATAGTTACTATTCTACAGATTTGCTGAGTAAACCCACAGGAAAATGAATCTCAGGGCTGTATATGATGACATACATGTACTTTGATAATAAAATTTACTTGGAACATTGAACTTTTAACTCTGGTCACCTCGTTATAGGAAGGATCTGGAAGCTATAAAGATGGTGCAGAGGACATTGACCAGGATGCTGTCTGGACTAGAGAGCATGCTTTCTAAGGTAAGGTTGAGTGAGCTTGGGCTTTTCACTTTGGTGTGAAGAAGGATGAGAGGTGACTTGAGAGAGGTGTATAAGATGATAGCCACAGTGAACAGCCAGAGACTTTTCCCAGGGTGGAAATGGGTAACCTGAAGGGACATGCAGTTATTTTAAGGAGATTGAAGGAACGTATTGGGGGGAGGATGTCAGAGGTAAGTTTTTCACACAGAGAGGTGGGTGCATGGAATGCACAGATAGGGGTGGCGGTAGAAGCAGATACATTAGGGGCATTTAAGAAACTCACAGATAGGCACATGGATGATAGAAAAATGGAGGGCTATGGGAGAGGGAGGTTTTAGATTGGTTTTAGAGTAGGTTAAAAGTTTGGCATACATTGTGGTACAGTATGTAACAAGTACTGCGATATACAGATCAATTTTCAATGTGATCACCTCTGCATCAGAGAAGCCAAAGGCATTTTGGGCAACTGATTGTGTTCAGTCCACAGGGGGACATGAGCTTCCTGTGCAACCCCTTTATAATTCCCTGTCCCACACCCCTCTGGCCTCTGCTGTTACAGTGAGGAACAGCACCTTACCTTCTACATGGGTGTGGAAGGCGTTCCCTCTGGGAATGGCGAACATGCCCTCTGGGAATGGAGAATGCCTCTTCTGCGTAGAAGGACATGCCTTCTGGGAATTTGCCAAGGAAGGTAAAAGTAACCTTGATAGTGGTCTCATTGCTTCTTATAACATTTCCAAAATGATAGCAAGGTGTGGAAAATCTCATAGAAATGGTGAAAGATTAATAATGCCTGCTGTATCGGAAGTGCTCACCACTGTTCACAAAATGGACACCAGTATTTTAAAATCAATTCCTCCAAGTAATAACTCTGTAGTTCATCGTATTGACGAAATGAGTGAAGACATTGAGTATCACCTACACACAGAGCTACAAAAAACAGGACTTGGAATAGAACTGGATGAGTCACTTGTGCAAGGCAACGAGGCATTGCTAATGGCACATGTACGGTCTATCGAAAATGGAAATGTTTATGAAGGGATTCTCTTTTGTATCAAAGTTAAAAACAAGTATCAGTGGAGAATCATTCTATGACGAGCTCAAAATGTATATTGAGGATAAAAGTATTCCAATTAGGAGCATGATTTCTTGTGCAACGGATTGAGCACCATATATGACAGGTCACTGTGCTGGCATTTATGAAAAAAGAAATTTCAAGTCTGTTCGTAATCCATTGTGTAATTCATCGTCAACTTCTCACAGTAAAAAACTCCAGTCATTGACTTTTGTCAAGCATGACTCTTGTAATATCTGCTATCAGCAAAATTAAAGCTCATCCAGTAAATAGCAGAATATTTCGCTATTTATGCCAAGATAACGTTGAAGAGTTTAAACACTTGCTTCTTCATACTAAAGTGCGTTGACTGTCAAAAGGCTGCTGTTTAAAACATTTCATTGATCTTTTTGACACTGTGGTTGAATTTTTACTCAAAGTCGACAAGAGCTTGGGAAACAAGATTGAACTTCTACATGGAGACATGGCATACCTAGCCGATCTGTGTGACAAAATGAACATTCTAACTATGAAACTACACGATGAGAATTTCAATTTAATTCAGGCAGAAAGAGCAGGGTCCACTTTTATCGAAATGTTGGAAATATATAACCAAAACATTGGGAGAGGAATGTTCTTACAGTTTCCCTGCATGGAAGATATGGCAATCTCTTTCATAGACAGTAATTTTTAAGAGTGTTGCTTACACCTGCAGCCATTGAAGAAAGATTTTCAGAATCGATTCAAGGATTCAAACGATCTGGAAATTCCGGACTGGGTAATTAACCCATTTCTTTGCCAGGTGGAAGGACATAAAGAGAGCTTGCAAAAAGAAATAATTGAAATTCAGAATGATGAAGAAGCAAACATGGTTTTCAAAAATGTTGGCTTTTGTGGTATGTGGCTACACTGTCATACGAAGTTTCCTGGCCTTTGGAGAAGAGCCAAACTGCTCTTCGTTATAATTTCCATCCTCCTACCTTGTTGAAAGAGGTTTCAGTGCAGTGAACCGCATACTCACAAAAAACAGAAACCACTTAGATATTGTTACACGTGGGGACTTAAGGGTTCTTCTGACACAACTTGAACCAGATATTTTAACCCTTGCTAAACACCATCAAGCTCAAGGATCACATGGACATCAAAGCTGCTGTACAGCACACAGGTTCTGTATAAGCTAGGTTTAAAGACAAATGAAAAATTAAAGCAGAATAATTTTCCTCATGTTAGCAAATGGCAAACATGTTTTTACATTATGGGGGGCATGGAAAGTATATTGTGCCTAAGAGGGGTGTTGGCAAGTATGAAAGTGCTTTGGGGGGGGCGTTTGGCTAAAAAAAGGTTGGGAACCACTGCTTTAGATGCTCTACTTTCCTCCCACATTTCAAAGGCATACAGCTTAGGGTTAGAAAGTTCTGGAAATGCTATGTCAGTGCCAGAAGCTTAGCAACACTTGCGACTGCCCCAGCACATACTAGGACTGTGCTTGTCTTTGACACAAATAATGCATTTCACTGTATGTTTCAATGGACATGTTACAAATCCAGCTTATCTTTAATCTTTATCTTGCAACCAGTCACATCAACAGTTTTAACTCTTGTAAGTACATAGCTCCTTAATGTGGTCAGCCTTCATTTTATGCATCATGCAAAAGTTACAGAACAAAATGTTTGATTGATTGATTTAGAATCAGCTTGGAATAAGCCTTTCTGTCCATTTTAGTCACACCGCTCAGCACCCCCAATTTAACCCTAGCCTAATCATGGGACAATTTACAGTGAACAATTAACCTACCGGTTGGTAAGTCTTTGGACTGTGGGTGGAAACCAGAGCAGCCGGAAGAAACCGAGCTGGTTACAGGGAGAACTTACAAGCTCTTTACAGGCAGTGGGGGAATTGAACCCGGATCGCTGGTATTGTAAAGCGTTGTGCTAACCACTATACTACCATGCCCCCCCCAAAAGGTTCTATATTTATGTTCTATATATGTGAATGATAGAAAAATAGAGGACTACGGAGGATGAAAGGGTTAGATTCATATTGAAGTAGGTTAAAGGTTAACACAACAATGAAGGCTGAAAGGCCCCTACTATGCTGTAGTGTCTATGTGTGTTGTGTTAAAGTTTTACACCAAGCCACATACATATTGAAATTATGTAAGACATTGATGAGGCCTAATTTGGGATACTGCGTACAGTTTTGGACACCTACTGACAGTAAGGATTTAAATAAGGTTGAAAGAGTACAGAGGTAATTTACAAAAATATTGCTGGGTCTGGAAGACCTGAGTTATAAGGGAAGATTGAATAGGTTAGGATTTTATTCCTTGGAATGTAGAAGATTGAGATGAAATTTCATGAGGTATACAAAATTATTGGGGGTATAGATAGGGTAAATGCAAGCAGGCTTTTTCTGCTTGAGGTTGGGTGGGACTACAACTAGAGGTCATGGGTTGAGGGATAAAGGTGAAAAGTTTAAGGGGAACATGAGAGGAAACTTCTTCACTCAGAGGGTGGTGAGAGTATGGAATGAGTGGTGTATGTGAGCTCGATTTCAACATTTAAGCAGTTTGGATAGGTACTTGGCTAGCAGGAGTATGGAGGGCTATGGTCCTGGTGCAGGTCGATGGGAGTAGGGACTTTAAATGGTTCAGCATGGAATAGATGGGAGAAGGGTTTGTTTCTGTGCTGTACTTGTCTATAACTCTATGACTTAGGGAGTGAAAAGCAATTGCATCCCACACTCAAGCACACGGGTCACACATACACTGAAAGAAATCTTTTCATTCTCTCTGAAGTCCACTGATTGTAGTCTTCAGAAAGGGTAAGACGAGGGAACACACACCAGTCCTCATAGAGGGATCAGAAGTGGAAAGAGTGAGCAACATCCCTGAGGATTTAACCTGGACCCAACATTTTGGTGCAGCTGCAAAGAAGGACCAACAGTGGGAATATGAGGAGATTTGCTATGTCACCTAAAAACACTCAAAAATATCTGCAGATGTACCGTAGAGAGCATCCTGACTGGCTGCATCACCATCTGGTATGGGGGGGGGGGGGGTTGGGAGGAGGGGGCTACTTCACAGGATCGAAATAAGCTGCAGAGAGTTGTAAACTTAGTCAGCTCCATCATGGGCACTGGCCCCGTAGTATCGAAGACATCTTCGAGGAGCGATCCCTCAAAGAGGCGGCATCCATCACTAAGGATTCCCATCACATGCCGTCTTCTCATTGCTACCATCAGGGAGGAGATACAGGAGCCTGAAGACACACACTCAGTGATTCAGGAACAGCTTCTTCCCCTCTGCCATCAGATTTCTGAATGGACTTTGAATCCATAAACACTACCCTACTATTTTTGCACTACTTATTTAATTTAATTATTTTATATGTATATATAATATACACCTACTGTAATTCACATTTTTTCCAATATTATCATGTATTGTAATGTATTGCCACCACAAAGTTAACAGATTTCACGACATATGCCGGTGATATTAAACTTGATTCTGATTCTGAACAAAAGATGGTCACCCTAGTGAAAGGCTACACATAATCTTCTTCACGGCCAAGTAGCAGAGGAGCAGTGTCATCTATGTGGATTTGTAAGGTACTTGACAAACCCATTCATAAAGATGATGTCTCCTTTACAGTCTATCTCTGGATAAGTCCACAGCACAAAGAGCTTTCAGTAATCAGTTCAACATTTCATATGGACAGGGGGCTAGCGAATAAAATTGCAAAGATTAAAGAAGATTAAAGATTAAGCAAATTGTCAGGTTAGCAGAAAAGGTCATCACTACAGCCTACCATCACTGCAGGACTTGTACGTGTCCAGGACAAAGAGACAGACAGGAAGAATCATTGTGAACACCACCATCCCAAAACTGCCTTTTCTGAAAGCTCCCTTCTGGAAAGCACTATACAGCTCCAAAAACAAAAACTTCACACCATCTTAGAGTTTCTTCCCCAGGCAGTAAATCTGATCAACCATTCACTTTCCACCCACACCCCAATCTCTATCTATTACTTCAGTCACTGAACTGTAAACACTTTGATATTATTGGCTCGCTTACCTCCATATTTCAACTTTTCTCTCTTTATGGCTTTTTAGTTGCTTCTGTTGAATTTTAAAAGTTTACCAGTCCTATAATTTCCAACTAATTTCTGCAATATTATATGCCCTTGCTTTTACTTCTATGATATGTTTGACTTCCCTCGACAGCCACTTTTTAAAATGCTGTTTGCACGGAAATACAAGCTGATATTTTTGTAATTATACACATTCTATTGCATGTTGGTATTTCTAACTTAATTTTTATAAAATTCTTTATTTTGTATAGTTGTTTTGTTGCATGTCACACTGACCAACAGTAAATCCCTAATGTATATAGTGAATAAAGTTGATTCTCCTCGTCCCACACAAAACTGGCAATGCCTTGAACTACATAGTCCACAGATAACTTTTTGCTTCTTCTTCCAGAAGTAGTTTGCTGCGACATTTATTCAGAATTAATTTCTTTTTTTCAGATAATTTCAGCAGATTTTTCAGAGAATTCGGTTTATCACCAAAAACATCGGCAAATTTCTACAAACGTACAGTGGAGAAGATTTTAACTGGCTGCATTACCGTCTGGTATCGGAGCGATTACTATCAAAGTAAGCTGCAGAGTTGTAAACTTAGTCAGCTCCATTCTGGGCACTAGCTTCTCTAGTATCCAGGATATCTTCAAGGAGCGATGCCTCAAAGAAGGGACATCCATCATTAAGGACCCCCATCAACCAGGACATGCCCTCTTCTCATTGCTACCATCTGGAAAGAGGTACAGAAGCCTGAAGGCACACACTCAACAATTCAGGAACAGTCTCTTCCCTTCTGCCATCTGATTTCTGAATGGACATTGAACCTATAAACATCACCTCACTACATTTTTATTTTCGTTTTTTGCATTACTTATTTAATTTAACTATTATATATATATTTACAGTAATTTACAGTTTTTTTTCTCTATTGTTATGTATTGCAATGTACTGCAGCTGCAAAGTTAACAAAGTTCCCGACATATGCCAGTGATGCTAAACCCGATTCTGATCATCAGGAGGTCTGCATTTGTTTGACTAGGGTGAGTTCAGTAACCGCCGTGTACTTGCCACCAGCAGTAAGATGACTGGGCAGCGAAGTTATTTTTGGTGCTTTTTGTTTGGCCTGGGTCCTCGGAGAGCTGACGACTCTGTAGATTGCGCTCTGGGATCTTTAACACCCAAACGAGCCAACAGATGGGGCTCAGCTTAAGTCCCATCTGAAGTGCGCCAGTCCATCTGTCTCAGCAGCACACCAACTTGTCAGCACAGATTATTCCTTCAAGCTCCGGAGGGGGCTTGAACTCACCACCCCCGACTGAGAGGTAATTGAGCTAGAATGAATCCTTACCAAGGGGGGGAATTTGGGAGAGGTGCCAGAAAGTATTTGTGTGAATCGGAGCTGGAATATTGTTGGCAGTGAAAGCACATTGAGAAAGGAGAATAAATTGGTGGGAAGGCTGGAGACCAAGTAAGCCCCAGATCTTTGTCATGTGAACAGTTTTTGTACTTTCACTCATATAAGAATCACTGGTGTACGCTTTGCAAAAATATTTTATTTTTAACTAGAATTATTTCAAAATGTCAGAATTCTGGGCAAAAATATAAACTGTAAATGTTTATGTTCAGGAACAGTTATTACCCCTCAATTATCAGGCTCCTGAACCAGAGGGGGTAACTTCACTCAGCTTCACTCGCCCCATGACTGAAATGTCGAACAGAAAATCCTTTATCAAGTATTGGACACAGCCCAGTCCATCATGGGTAAAGCCCTCCCCACCACTGAGAACATCTACACAAAACTTTATCACAGGAAACCAGCATTCATCGTCAGAGACCCCACCACCCAGGTCATACTCTCTTCGCACTCTTGCCATCATGAAGAAGGTACAGGAGCCTCAGGACTCACACCACCAGGTTTGGGAACAGTTATTGGCCCTCAACTATCAAGCTCTCGAACCAAAGGGGATAACTTCGCTCAACTTCACGTACACCTTCATTGAAATGTTCCAAAAACCTATCGACTTACTTTCAAGGATTCTTCATCTCATGTTCTCAATATTTATTGTTTATTTATTATTATTATTATTATTATGATTTTGTTCTGTTTGTACTTGCACAGTCTGTTGTCTTTTGTTTACTGGTTGGACGTGCAGTTGGTGTGGTGTTTCATTGATTCGGTTGTGGATATCGAGTGTGCCAGTAAGGAAATGAATCTCAGGTATGTACTTTGACCTCTGAACTTTGATCAGAATTGGGGAGGCATGGAAGCGTAGTGGTCAAGGCAATTGTTTTGCAGGAACAACCAGCGATCACCGACTGGGGTTCACTACCTGTAAGGATTTTGTATGTTCTCCTTGTGACCGTGCAGGTTTCTTCCCACATTCCAAAGACGTACAGTTAGGGTCATGAGTTGTGAGCATGCTGCTGGCATTGGAAACATGGTGACACTTACAGGCTGCCCAATACAATCCTCGCTGATTTGTTTTGACATAGAGTGGTGCGATTCCCTGTATGTTTCCACGTACACATGACAAATCACAGTAATATTTTAAATTTTTATTTATTGGTCATCTATGTCATAGTCATAGAGAGATACAGAGTAGAAACAGGTGCTTCAGCCTACCAAGTCCATTCAGATTCAGATCCAGATCCAGATTCCGATTCAGATTCAGATTCAGATTTATGTATCACATGTACATTGAAACATACAGCAAGATGCGCTGTTCATGTTAACAACCAACGCAAGCTAAGAACATGCTGGGGGCCGCCCACAAGTGTCACCACACACTCCAGTGCAAACATAACATGCCCATCTGTCACGATGTGACTGGCAATATCAGAACCCAAGTACAGAGGAAAAGACAAACCTTGACGTGGTTACAGTGAGGAAAGTTCATTCACGATAATTCCAAAAGAACATTGCAGCTCAGCCGAGCAACACCGCGAGAAGTTACATTCTCAAAACTAGGGCCCTGTGATTACAGCTAATCAGGCGTCCACTTAAATAATACAAGTAACGTGGAATCCATGAGCCTATCAAATAATAAACTTCAGTTAAACTGAAAAGTACCAGGAGACTGCATTACAAAGACAAATCACTCAAGAGAAGCACAAGGAACAATTGACAATTATAATTAAACAATAATTAACCGATTTAGGTGTTCTAAAAATCTCAGCGCCCAGTGCTCTCTGGCACCCCTCACAGGCCTGGAGAGCTCATTACACCATCAAGCTCAGCAGAACAACAGCAGCAGCAAAACAAGACCCTTTCCCACCCTCTCACCCGCTCACACAGGCAGACAGACCTCCAACCCCAGTTCAGACTGCCTCAAGGTCTCCAACCATCCAGCATGTCCTTCTGTCCTTGCACAGCAAACTATTCCCAAGTCAGGGAGTATGTGGGGCAGGAAAGAGGTGGAGATGTCCAAGCAAGGTATTGTAGACCTCAGGGCTATGGCAGTCGAAGACACGGTGACCACTGATGTAGACAACAAGTTCAGTCACAAACAAAATCAAAGACAAAGTCAATTTGTTATCGCAGTACATTTATGTAACTATATACTGCCGTGAGGTTCATTTTCTCATAGGAAAATAAGGAAATACAGCAGAATTTATGAAAATTTATACATAAAGTTCAAAAAGTTCTAAGTAAATTTATTATCAAAGTATGTATATATATATATATATATATATATATATATATATATATATATATGTCACCATATACAGATTCATACTCAACAAATCCATAGTAGAATAATAACCATGAAAGAATCATATTGGGCATTCAACCCAGTGTGCAAAAGACAACAAACTGCGCAAATACAGAAAGAAAGAAATAATGATCATAAATATCAAGAACATGAGATGAAGAGTCCTTGAAAGTGAGCCGGTCTATTGGTTGCAGGAGCATTTCAGTGATGGTTGAGTGAAGATGAGTGAAGTTATCCCCTTTGGTTCAAGAGCCTGATGGTTGAGGGGTAATAACTGTTCCTGAACCTGGTGGTGTGGGACCTGAGGCTCCTGCACCTTCTAGCTGATGGCAGCAGTGACAAGGGAGCATGCCCTGGGTGGTGGGAGTCCCTGGTGGGGGTGCTGTTTTCCTGTGACTGCGTTTTGTGTAGATGTACTCAATGGTGGGGAGGGCTTTACCAGTAATGGACTGGGCTGTCTCTACCACTTTTTATAGGATTTTCCATTCAAGGCAAAACGTGCAAAAGAAGACAAATTATGGAAATAAGAATAAATAAGTAATGAGTTGTCGAGTCTGTGACAGCGAGTCCAGAGCCAGACTGGAGGAATGAGAGATCCTGGGGGATATGGGGCTTGAGGAGGCTGTAAGGACGGGGAAGGGAGAGGCCATGAAAGAATTCCAGAGAATAATTGGGAATTGTGTATTCTTGCATCCTGATAATCAACACCTGTTAAATATGCTTTATGGTTCCTTTCCCCTTTTTATTAAAAAAACAGAATCTGATGTTGCTGGGATTGTACTCCTCGGAGCAGAGAAGGTTGAGGAGATTTCGTCGAGACACTCTAACTAACAAAGGGTTGTCAATGAGAGGAGAAAGTGTGACAAAGGGAACGGCAAACCGGAAGACACAGAGTGAAGATTAATGAGCAAACAAAGCAAGTGGGAGATGAGGGGAAAATTTTCCACACAGTAAAATTTCTGACTAGTCAATGACTAAAAACATTAGCTCTGGTCCTGCAGACACCACTTAACACACTGCCAATTTCCAACAGTCTCCACTTTCAGCTGTTCACTAAAAAGAGAGAGGGAAGAGGGATAATGCGCCAGTGATCATTTCCCACCACCGCCTGTAAGGAGTTTGTACGTTCTTCCCATCTCCACGTGGATTTCCTCTGGATGCTCCAGTTTCCTCCCACGTTCCAAACGCTTCCAGAATCAACATAGTATACTCACCACTTATTAAGGTTAGTAAGTTGTGGGCATGCTGTGCTGGCTCCAGAGGTGAGGCCATGCTTGCAGGCTGCCCCCAGCACGGTTCCCGAAACGTTGACTTTACGTTTTTTCCATAGATGCTGCCTGGCCTGCTGAGTTTTTCCAGCGTTTTGTGTGCAATGGTCGGATTTCCAGTATCTGCAGACCTTCTCTTGTTTGTTATTTATTTATCTATTTGTTTGTATGTTTACTTATTGGGATACAGCATGGAACAGACCCTTCCAGCTCTTCGAGCTGCACCACCAACAACACCCGATTTAACTCATGCCTAATCACGGGACAATTTACAATGACCAATTCACCTGTCAGCCCACAATTCACTTACCCTAACTCGTACGTCTTTGGACTGTGGGAGGAAACCAGAGCACCCGGAGGAAACCCACGCGGTCACAGAAAGAACGTGCAAACTCCTTACAGAAAGCGTCAGGAAATGAACCCTGGTCACTGGTACCATAAAGAGTTGTGCTCACCACTATGCTACGTGCCACCCTGGACTGCGTTGGTTGCTGGCACAAAATGACACATCTCAATGTACGTTTCGATGTTTCAATGCACAGACGACAAATTCAAGATTCAAGATAGTTTATCCTCATTCTTCAGTATATGAGCGTAAATGAGAACCAAATGATCATTACTTTGGATCCAATGCAGAAATTAAAAAAGCACAAAAGCATAAAAACACAGTAAGAAACATAATAAAGCTAATATAAATAAAATATATCAATCAAGATTCAAGATGATTTAATGTCATAAGTCTAAAGGAGAATGAAATAATTGTTACTCTGGATCCAATGCAGATAAAAAAACACAATAAAATAAAAAATACAATAATTAAAAATACATAAGGTAGCTTATATACATAGCTAGATTGTATGTCCATGAAGTGCCACTAGGCACAGGAGTGTCTGTACATAAGGTGACTCTGACAGGAAGTGATAAAGTACTGGTGGTTGGGGGTGTGGAGGGGTGAGTTAGTGGCTGGAGGTGTTGATCAGTTTAGCTGCTTGGGGAAAGTAATCGTCTCTGAGTCTGGTGATCCTAACGTGGATGCTACGTAACCTCCTCCCTGATGGGAGTGGGACAAACAGTCCATGAGCAGGGTGGGGGGGGAGGAAACTCTTCACAATGTCCCACAAGGATCAGTACTGGAGCCTCAGTTGTTCATGATAAATCTAAATGACCTGGATGAAGGTGGTGATCTGATGGGTAAGCTTGCAGATGACACAGAAGTTGGTGGAACAGAGAACATTACAGCATAGGCCCACAGTGTTGTTTTCCAAACTTTTGACCTGTTTCCCCTGGGATCAATAAAGTATGATAAAGTGTACAGTATGACCTACTCAAAGATCAATCTAACCCCTCCCTCTCACGTAGCCCTCCATTTTTCTATCATTCATATGCCTATCTAAGATAGCTTATATGCTGTATATAGATTGCTTGTTTGTCTATAAAGTGGCGCTAGGCACAGTAGTGTCTGTATACAAAGTGACACTTGCCTTGCCTTGCCTTGCACCCTAAGCTCCTGGTGGAGTCGTTGGGGTGCCATCATCACAAGGTTTACACCAGTCTGTTCCATCTGTCGCGGTTATGTGTCAGAACCTGGGTCACCGCAAATGTTTTCCCTGTCCATTCTTTAATGTCGTCCGTTCATCTTTTCCTCTGCCTACCTCTCCTCCTTTTCCCCTCCACAGTTCCTTGTAGAACGGTCTTTGCAAGGCCATTGGATCTCGTTACATGACCATACCATCTCAGCTTTCTTTTCTTCACCATTATGAGAACGTCTTCATGGGGGCCAATGTGGTGCTGGATGGTCTTGCGGACCTGCTCGTTTGTGATGTGGTCCAAGTATGAGATGCCCAAGATGTTGCAACAGCATCTCATTTCCAATGCCTGTATCTTCCTCTGTAGCTCTGCTGTGAGGGTCCATGTCTCACATGCGTACAGGAAGATGGAGAATACCAATGAACGCAGGGGTCTGATCTTGTACTTCATGGTGATGTTGCTGTCCCTCCATATTGTCTTGAGTTTGGATAGTGCAGTCATTGTCTGTGCGGTTCTTGCCAGGACTTCTGGTCTTGATCCTTCATCACTGATGATTGCCCCCAGATATTTGAACTGCTGCACTGTCTCAAGTTTCTGACCATAGACTGAGATGTCTGTTGTGATGGCACCGCTGGCATTTGCCAAGAGCTTGGTTTTCTCGGCACTTATTTCCATTCCAAACTTTGTGGAGGCTCTGTCAAGATGGCTGACTAGGTGACACTGAGAGGACATTAATTTGTAGATTTAAGAATACTTTCCTAAGTTATTGTGTGCTATGCGTGTGTTATGTGTACTACTGTGCTTTACACCCTGGTCTGGAGGAATGTTGTCTTGTTTAGTGGTATACATGTATATAGTTAAATGACAATCGACTTGGCTTGTCTCGAAATGAGAAAGTAGTTGGGGGGGATAGATTAGATTATGAGGACACGCAGTCCTCTTTTATTAATGCATGCATTAAGAAATGATACAATATTCCTCCAGTGTGATATCACAGAAACACAAGACAGACCAAGACTGAAAAACTGACAAAAACCACATAATTATAACATATAGTTACAACAGTGCAAGCAATACCATAATTTGATAAAGAACAGACCATGGGCACGGTAAAAAAAGTCGCAAAGTCTCTCAAAAGTCCCGTCTCACGCAGACGGTAGAAGGAAGAAAACTCTTCCTGCCATGAGCTTCCAGCGCCACAAACTTGCCGATGCAGCACCCTGGAAGCACCCGACCACAATCCGTCCGAAAACTTCGAGCCTCCGACCAGCTCTCTGACACCGAGCGCCGAGCACCATCTCTGCCGAGTGCTTCGACCCCAGCCCCGGTTGCCAGCAGCAGGCAAAGCCAAGGATTTGGGGCCTTCCCCTCCGGAGATTCTCCATCGCACAGTAGCAGCGGCAGCGAAGCAGGTATTTCAGAAGTTTCTCCAGATGTTCCATCTGTCTCCATCAAATCAGAATTGTGCACGGCCCCTACTTACAAATACGATATCATTTCACCGGAGAGGCAGTGCGCGCATTGTGTCGCGCCGGCATCTTCTCCTCCCTCCCTAAAGGGGTAAAGCTAATCTTTAATTTTTCAATAGAATTGGATAAATACTGGAAAGGTGAAGCAATGGGTAGCTATGGCAAAAGTGCAGGGGCCTACGATAAAGTGAACTGCCTTGTCAAACAGCTAGCACAGGCAAAATGGGCTGAATTATCTCTTCTGTGCTGAGCAAAATACCAAAGAAACGTTTTATTAAATTAAAAACGTCAGCTTTCCTGATGGATAAGACGTGCTGTTAATAATTGATGGGGAACAAATTCCTATTTTCAGTAATATTAATTCTTGCCTTCTTTGAAGAACCCTCCCATCCACTCAGCTTAGGTATTGGCTTAACTTTACGCTGACCAACGGGAATTATATTGTTGCTGAAATTACAATGATTAGTGTTCTTCTTCTGTCATGAAAATACCTGCTTTTCAATGAATTTGAATGTTTATCTGCTCTGAATGAATGAATTTTACAAACAACGGTTCGCACACTGTAAACTGGGGTTAATTGAAATAAATTAATATTTTTCTATTTTAAACACAACAATTAAGAAATAACAATGAGAGTTTTTAAATAATTCTGGTGGTTAGTGGTGTATGAAAAGCAAAAATACATTTCTACATGCAGGTAATTTGGTTCCAAAGTGCTCCGTGCTCAAGGGGCCTTCTCTCTCACATCCACTTGAGAAGCCTAAATCTACATAAAATCCAGTCTAAACTGAAGTAGACACGTCTGGTAGCATTAACAAGCATCCTGCTATCACACAGACCACCTCCATCCAAACGATGTGAAATAATATTAAAGCAGTCTAAAGAAGTTAATAATGCTTAGCCTTTAAATCTCCGTCTCAGTCTCACAGCAGACATCTGCTCGGACTACGATTGAAAATTCTCCCTCAGAACAATCACTGGAGCGATGCTGCAGCATCGTGTGTCATGTCTCACACTCGAACAGCAAGAGGTCTCCTGTGACCTCACAGGGCCGAAGTAACTCTTTTGTGGCTTAGACTTTCTCTGTCACCTCAGGGATATTTATTATAACGGAGGTCTTTGTGGAAGGACGCGTATTCGCATCTCAGTCAGCTGCAAGGGAAGATTCGAGCTCTAAATGTGACCATTGAGAGATCTGGGGGGAGCCGTACACAACGTGAATAATTACCTCTACCAGCAAAGCAGAAAGGCTGGGGTTCTTCGCAGGGTGCAGTTCTCACTCTACATGACGCTCTCTCTAACTTAATGAATCCTGCATTGTAAAACATCACAGTCGTCTTCCACAATTTATTCATAACAAGTATGTACACACAAGATGACAGCTTTGAGCTGTATTTAATTACGTTCTCCTCCCCCCACACTCTGTATAGATGATCGGTTATGGAAAATTCTCTTCCGTACTCACGTGACATCATTAAGCCCTCTCCAAGTCAGACATATCACTGGTGGCTTGTAACGTACACTGCTGTCTACATTTTCCTAAGGTTGTACCTTAGTCTCTCAAAATAGTATCTTTAGATTCAGATTCAGTTTCAAAACTATTTATCACACGTTCGTGGAAATATAGATTTAATGGCCAATTTATTAGATACCTCCTGTACCTAATAATGAGACCACTGAGTGTATGTTCATGGTCTTTTGTTGCTGTAGCCCATCCACATCAAGGTCTGATGTGCTGTGTGTTCAGAGGTGCTTTTCTGCACACCATTGTTAGTTATTTGAATCACTGTTGTCTTCCTGTCAGCTTGAACCAGTCTGGCCATTCTCCTCTGACCTCTCTCATTAACAAGGCGTTTTCGCCCACACGCGTGTTGGCACATGGCCAAGTGGTTAAGGCGTCGGTCTAGTGATCTGAAGCTCGCTAGTTCGAACCTCAGCTGAGGCAGCGTGTTGTGTCCTTGAGCAAGGCACTTAACCACACATTGCTCTGTGACAACACCGGTGCCAAGCTGTATGGGTCCTAATGCCCTTCCCTTGGACAACATCGGTGGCGTGGAGAGGAGAGACTTGCAGCATGGGCAACTGCCGGTCTTCCTTGGCCAGGCCTGTGCCCTGGAAAACCTTCCAAGGAGCAAATCCATGGTCTCATGAGACTAACGGCTGCCTATTCTATATTTTCCCACAGAACTGCCATTCACCGGATGTCTTTTATTTTTTGCACCATTCTCTGTAAATTCTAAAGACTACAGTGCGTGAAAATCCCAGGAGATCGGCAGTTTTGAGATACTCAAACCACCCATCTGGTACCAACAATCATTCCACAGCCAAAGTTACTGAAATCACAGTTCTTCCCCATTCTAGGTTTGGTCTGAACAACAACTGAACCTCTTGACCATGTCTGCCTGCTTTTATGCATTGAGTTGCTGCCACACGATTGGCTGCTTAGATACTCGCATTAATGAGCAGTTACACAGGTGTACCTAATAAAGTGGCCACCGAGTGTACAGTGAAATTTATTGTTTGCCTGAATAACCAACGCAGCCAAGGATATGCTGGGGGTAGCGTGCAGGTATCACCACCTATTCTGGCACCAACATAGCATGCCCACAGTGCCAGGCAGAACAACACAGAACACAACAAGCAGCAACAGCAACGCAAGCCCGTTCTTCCCCCCCACACACGCACACACGGAGAGTCCTCCAACTCAGGACAGGGCTCGGACGCTGTGCTTCGACTTCCACACTTCTGAACAACCTTCGGGCTTTGATCTGGACTTGCGGATAATGGGACCCCGACTTCCGGGCACACTGGCTCCCATGGACATCCAGTCCCAGGGCCCACTGACCTGGGACTGCCCAGACAAATAACGAGAGCTTAGACAAATACTGGGGAAAAGCTACGAATAAAAGATTCTCACCCTCTGGCTGCTGGGATGGTCTTAAGCTGCAGGCTGTACATCTTACACTTCTCATTCCCATTCCAATATGTCCATCCACTATCGCGATGAGGCCACACGTAGGTTGGAGGAACAACGCCTCATATTCCGTCTGGGTGGCCTCCAACCTGATGGCATGAACGTCAGTTTCTCAAACTTCCGGTAATGCCTCCCAAACCCCGCCCCCTCCTCCATTTCCTATCCCCTTTTCTCTCCCTCACCTCATCTCCTTGTCCACCCATTGCCTCCTTCTGGTGCTCCTTCCCCATTTTTCTTTCTTCCATGGCCTTCTGTCTCTCTCACCAATCAACTTCCCAGCTCTTTACTTCATCCTTCCCCTCCAGGTTTCACCTATCACCTGGCGTTTGTCTCTCCTCTCCTCCCACCCTTCAAATCTACTCCTCAGCTTTGTTCCTCCAGTCCTGCTGAAGGGTTGACCGTACTCTTTTCCATAGATGCTGCCTGACCTACTGAGTTCCTCCAGCATTTTGTGTGTGTTGCTCGGATTTCCAGCATCTGCAAATTTCCTCTTGTTTGTGATTGGCTTTACATCTAAGTTGTTTAAGAGAAGCTTAAATAGAAAACTGAAAGATTTACAAGTCTAACTCAAACTTCAACTCAATGTTCAATAAGAGCAGACACTCACCACCTTTTGTTGCACTGGGCCTGAACATGAGCCTCCCAAAGGGAGAGGAGATTCTTCATGAAGAATCTTCCCATCAGTGATTTGTCCGTCCGGTTAAGTGTGTATTATGTTCATTTCTGGTCACCACATTATAGGAAGGATGTGGAAGCTTTAGAGAGAGTGCAGAGGAGGTTTACCAAGGTGCTGCCTGGATTAGAGAGCATGTGTTATGAGGATAGGTTGAGCGAGCTGGGGTCTTTTCTCTTTGGAGTGGTGGATAAGATGACTTGATGGAGATGCACAAGATGATAATAGGCATAGTTCGAGTGGACAGCCAGAGACTTTTTTAAAAACGCAAACAACTTATACGTGTAAGCGGAACAAGTGCTACACATGCCCTTACACTTCCTCCCTTACCACCAGTCAGGGCCCCAAACAGTCCTTCCAGGTGAGGCAACACTTCACCTGTGAGTCGGCTGGGGTGATATACTGCGTCCGGTGCTCCCGATGTGGCCTTCTATATATTGGCGAGACCTGACGCAGACTGGGAGACCGCTTTGCTGAACACCTACGCTCTGTCCGCCAGAGAAAGCAGGATCTCCCAGTGGCCACACATTTTAATTCCACATCCCATTCCCATTCTGACATGTCTATCCACGGCCTTCTCTACAGTAAAGATGAAGCCACACTCAGGTTGGAGGAACAACACCTTGTATTCCATCTGGGTAGCCTCCAACCTGATGGCATGAACATCAACTTCTCTAACTTCCGCTAATGCCCCACCTCCCCCTCGTACCCCATCTGTTACTTATTTTTATGCACACATTCTTTCTCTCACTCTCCTTTTTCTCCCTCTGTCCCTCTGAATATACCCCTTGCCCATCCTCTGGATTCCCCCCTCCCCCGTCTTTCTTCCCGGACCTCCTGTCCCATGATCCTCTCGTATCCCTTTTGCCAATCACCTGTCCAGCTCTTGGCTCCATCCCTCCCCCTCCTGTCTTCTCCTATCATTTTGGATCTCCCCCTCCCCCTCCAACTTTCAAATCCCTTACTCACTCTTCCTTCAGTTAGTCCTGACGAAGGGTCTCGGCCTGAAACGTCGACTGCACCTCTTCCTAGGTATGCTGCGTTCACCAGCAAGTTTTATGTGTGTTACATAGAAACATAGAAACATAGAAAATAGGTGCAGGAGTAGGCCATTCGGCCCTTCGAGCCTGCACCGCCATTTATTATGATCATGGCTGATCATCCAACTCAGAACTCCGCCCCAGCCTTCCCTCCATACCCCCTGACCCCCGTAGCCACAAGGGCCATATCTAACTCCCTCTTAAGTATAGCCAATGAACTGGCCTCAACTGTTTCCTGTGGCAGAGAATTCCACAGATTCACCACTTTCTGTGTGAAGAAGTTTTTCCTAATCTCGGTCCTAAAAGGCTTCCCCTCTATCCTCAAACTGTGGCCCCTCGTTCTGGACTTCCCCAACATGGGGAACAATCTTCCTGCATCTAGCCTGTCCAATCCCTTTAGGATCTTATACGTTTCAATCAGATCCCCCCTCAATCTTCTAAATTCCAACGAGTACAAGCCCAGTTCATCCAGTCTTTCTTCATATGAAAGTCCTGCCATCCCAGGAATCAATCTGGTGAACCTTCTTTGTACTCCCTCTATGGCAAGGATGTCTTTCCTCAGATTAGGAGACCAAAACTGCACACAATACTCTAGGTGTGGTCTCACCAAGGCCTTGTACAACTGCAGTAGTACCTCCCTGCTCCTGTACTCGAATCCTCTCACTATAAATGCCAGCATACCATTCGCCTTTTTCACCGCCTGCTGTACCTGCATGCCCACTTTCAATGACTGGTGTATAATGACACCCAGGTCTCGTTGCATCTCCCCTTTTCCTAATCGGCCACCATTCAGATAATAATCTGTTTTCCTATTTTTGCCACCAAAGTGTATGACCTCACATTTATCCACATTAAATTGCATCTGCCATGAATTTGCCCACTCACCCAACCTATCCAAGTCACCCTGCATCCTCTTAGCATCCTCCTCACAGCTAACAGTGCCACCCAGCTTCGTGTCATCTGCAAACTTGGAGATGCTGCATTTAATTCCTTCATCCAAGTCATTAATATATATTGTAAACAACTGGGGTCCCAGCACTGAGCCTTGCGGTACCCCACTAGTCACCGCCTGCCATTCTGAAAAGGTCCCATTTATTCCCACTCTTTGCTTCCTGTCTGCTAACCAACTCTCCACCCACACCAATACCTTACCCCCAATACCGTTGCAGAGACTTTTTTCCCAGGGTGGGACAAGGGGGTGTAATTTGAAAATGATTCAAGGGAAGTATAGGTGGGATGTCAGAGGAAGGTTTTTAACACAGAGAGTGGCGGGTGTGTGGAGTGCCCCGCCAGGGTTGGTGGTAGAGACAGAAACTTTAGGGACACTTAATAGACTCTTAGATAGGCACATGGATGATGTTCAATGTTGCTCGCTAATTTGGTGAAAGTGGCACGGCAGGAGAGAAAGCTGCTTTTCTCGGCCCTTTGCACTCCCGGAGAATCCAGGTTCTCGCAGGTGCAGAGGTGAGGAGAAGGTGGGCGCAGCTTTGTTTTGGTGGAACCTGCCCCTTTGCTGCACTCCTGAGGGGAGGAGACAAGGCAAGTGACACTGCCACCAATAACGGACAGCAATCTGCACTCCCACCCTCCCAACCTCATGTTTGTACAGTAGTGTTTGGCAGTAGCTTCAGCGCAAGACGCAGCCAAGACATTAACCACTGGAGGGGACCTCATGAAAAGAAAGGCTGGCGGCTGAGAAAGGAACACCGAGGACCGACCAGTCAACAATCTCTGCCATTACCCGGAGGAGGATGTTCTTGTTGACATTGATAGCAGTGCAAAGCTGTCCTGGATTGAGAAACCCTCCCAGGATTGGACAGAGGGTGTGGATCAGGAGAGGACCAGGAAAATGGGATATTTAGCATGACGGGGAGGATGTACGGGAGCCTGAAGGCCCGCTCACACTCAGCAGTTTAGGAACAGCTTCTTCCCCTCTGAATTCAGATTTCTGAATGAACCATTAACCTGTAAACACTATCTCACCACTTCTCTTTTTGCACTAATTATGTAATTTTGGGTGGCCTTAGGCAAAGTGTAGCACCTACTTAGCCCTGCACCACCGACCAGGGTCATGTGAAGCCATGGGGGCAGGTGGTGGATGGTTGTACAAGCAGCTGGTGCACGTCACAAGTCCTGATTATGCGACCACTGACACCAGGCAGACAATCTCTGAAGAGTATTGATAATGGCTGAGGTAATGGCAAACACTGTGTGTCCGACAGAGTGATCAGCAGCACTGGGGCTCCACAGGGGACTGTCTTGTCTCCTTTTCTCTTCACCACTTACACCTCGGACTTTAACTACTGCACTGAGTCTTGTCATCTTCAGAAGTTTTCGGATGACTCTGCCATAGTTGGATGCATCAGCAAGGGAGATGAGGCTGAGTACAGGGCTATGGTAGGAAACTTTGTCACATGGTGTGAGCAGAATTATCTGCAGCTTAATGTGAAAAAGACTAAGGAGCTGGTGGTAGACCTGAGGAGAGCTAAGGTACCGGTGACCCCTGTTTCCATCCAGGGGGTCAGTGTGGACATGGTAGAGGATTACAAATACCTGGGGATATGAATTGACAATAAACTGGACTGGTCAAAGAACACTGAGGCTGTCTACAAGAAGGGTCAGAGCCGTCTCTATTTCCTGAGGAGACTGAGGTCCTTTAACATCTGCCGGACGATGCTGAGGATGTTCTACGAGTCTGTGGTGGCCAATGCTATCATGTTTGCTGTTGTGTGCTGGGGCAGCAGGCTGAGGGTAGCAAACACCAACAGAATCAACAAACTCATTCGTAAGGCCAGTGATGTTGTGGGGATAGAACTGGACTCTCTGACGGTGGTGTCTGAGAAGAGGATGCTGTCCAAGTTGCATGCCATTTTGGACAATGTCTCCCATCCACTACATAATGTACCGGGTGGGTACAGGAGTACATTCAGCCAGAGACTCATTCCACTGAGATGCAACACAGAGCGTCATAGGAAGTCATTCCTGCCTGTGGCCATCAAACTTTACAACTCCTCCCTTGGAGGGTCAGACACCCTGAGCCAATAGACTGCTCCTGGACTTATTTCCTGACATAATTTACATATTACTATTTAACTATTTATGGTTTTATTACTATTTAATTATTTATGGTGCAACTGTAACGAAAACCAATTTCCCCCTGGATCAATAAAGTATGACTATGACTATGACTATAACTAAACCACTTCTGTAGAAAAATCTGGCAAGAACCATCACGGTCATGGAAAGACTATGACTGCCCACATCATATGATGATGTAGATGAGTTAATTTCATATATATGCGGTACTGTGCGAAAGTCTTGGGTACCTGATGGCATTCAGGAGCACTACATGGACGAGTGGCTGCAGCCAACACTGCAGCACTGCAAAGGTTCCCTGCAGGTCTGGGGCTGCGTTTCTGCGACTGGAGTTGGGTGATCTGGTCAGAATGAATGGAATCCTCAATGATGAGGTACAGATTCTCATCCATCACGCAATACCATCAGGGAGGCGTCTGATCTGTCCCAACTTCATTCTGCAGCAGGACGATGACCCCAAACACACGGTCACAATTGTAAAGAACTATCTTCAGTGAAACGAAGAGCAAGGAGTTCTGCAACAGATGGTGTGGCCTCCACAGAGTGCTGATATCAACATCATCGAGGCTGTCTGCGATTACCTAGAGTACCAGAAGCAAGCTGCAGAATTGTGGCAAGCTCTCCAAGATGCTTGGAACAACCTACCAGCCGACTCACTTTTAAAAATGCACGACAGTGTACCTAAGAGAATTGATGCAGTTTTAAACGTGAATCGGCTGGTAGGTTGTTTTAAAGACAAAAGGTGGTCACACCGAATATTGACTGGAAAAAATTTACCTTGACTTTTTACTGCTCTTTATCGTAAATGTTTTATGTGTAGAAACTTTTCATTTTTGAAAGCATCTTCGCCTTACTGAATTTTTTACATGTGCCAAAGACTTTTGCACAGTACTATATATAGATACATTATTTATTGTATTTTAATAACAGGCATCCATTAGTCTCGTGACTAACGGATGGACCTGCACCTTGGAAGGTTTCCAGGACGCAGGCCTGGGCAAGGTTGTATGGAAGACCAGCAGTTGCCCATGCTGCAAGTCTCCCCTCTCCACGCCACCGATGTTGTCCAAGGGAAGGGCACTAGGGCCAATACAGCTTGGCACCGGTGTCGTCGCAGAGCAATGTGTGGTTAAGTACCTTGCTCAAGGACACAACACGCTGCCTGAGCTGAGGCTCGAACTAGCAACCTTCAGATCACTAGACGAACACCTTAACCACTTGACCACGTGCCAACACTAATGTATTTTATAGTAAGTTTTATGTATTACACTGTACTGCTGCCACAAAACAACACATTTCATGACATATATCAGTGAAAATAAACCTAATTCTGAATCACAGCAACAATAAAGGTAATCTGATGCCGTTGAGTGTACTGTTGATGTGAACCGGTTGGCACAACGCTTTATAGCGCCAGCGGCCCCGGTTCGGTTCCCGCCACGGTCTGTAAGAAGTTTGCACGTTCTCTCTCTGCTAACCACACTGGTTTCTTCCGGGTGCTCCAGTTTCCTCGGGATGCTCTGGTTCCCTCTCACATCATTTATTATCAGAGTACATCTATGTCACCACATACAATCCCGAGATTCATTTTCCTGCGGGCATACTCAGCAAATCTATAGAATAGTAACTACAACAGGATCAATGAAAAATCAACCAGAGTGCAGAAGACAACAAACTGTGCAAATGAAAATATAAATAAATAATGAGAACATGAGATAAAGAGTCCTTAAAGTGAGATCATTGGTTATAGGAACGGATGGGCAAGTGAGTGTAGTTATTCCCTTTTGTTCAAGAGCCTGATGATTGAGGGGCAGTAACTGTTCCTGGACCTGGTGGTGTGAGTCCTGAGGCTCCTGTACCTTCTTCCTGATGGCAGCTGCGAGAAGAGAGCATGGCCTGGGTGGTGGGTGTCCCTGATGGATGCTTCTTTCCTACGACAATGTTTCATGTGGATGTGCTCAATGGTTGGGAAGGCTTTACCCATGTTGTACTGGGCCAAACACACTACCTTTATAAAGACTCACGGGATTGGGTTAGTAAAGTTGTGTTTCATACTATGTTGGCGCTGGAACTGTGGTGACTGTTGTGGGTTGTCCCCAGCACTTCCTTGGACTGTGTTGGTCGTTGACTCAAACGATCTATTTCACTGTATGTTTCGATGTACATGTGACAAATAAAGCCAATCTTTATTCTTTCAGACCAGGTTGTAATCTTCATTAACAGTGACCCCTAGTGGCTGAGCGAATAAGTAAAATTGGCTTCTTAGACAGAGCTGCACAAGGAAGATCCTCTGTGTTAGAGAACATGGTTCACTGGAGACGAACAGGATGTTTTCAGGAAAAGAGGGATGAAATGTTGGGTTTATTTCCCTCGAGCTGTAGTGCAGCTAACTTACTGGGATGGACTTGAACACTTGCATCAGTTTGATGTTACGATGCTTGCCGAGCTTGCAGACATTTAATCACCAGTCGAGGTGACATCCTCAGTGCGCAGTTGTTGGTGTTCCTCACTGGGAGTGCTCACGTTTATATAGAAATCCCCCTCCACCCGTTCCACTCAGTACTGATCAGCTACTCCTGTAGGATAATGTAATTGGTGGAAACTTACTGAATTCACAGCCTCCAACATTGAGTTGGGGGTTCACTTGAAGAGGCTGGTCTGACATGATGAGGTAATTACGTAAAGGAGTTTTACTGCGCCTTGACCTCAATAAGTAGGTTGTTTCGGATTTTCTTAAACATAAAACACTGAAGACGTACCGGTTGGTGGGTTAAGACCATAGACCATAAGATATCATTTATTTTTTGAGAAATAGTGCAGAACCTTTTGGCCCTTCGAGCTGCACTTCCCATCAACCCCCAACTTAATCCTAGCCTATCACAGGACTATTTACTATGAACAATTAACCTATCAACCGGTACGTCTTTGGGCTGTGGGAGGAAACTGGAGCACCCGGAGGAAACCCACGCAGTCATGGGGAGAACGTACAAACTCCTTACTGGCAGCAGTGGGAATCGAACCCATTCTCTCGTACTGTAAAGCTTTGTGCTAACCACTACACTACCAGATGAGTAGAAATTAAGCCAGTTGGCCCATCGAGTCTGCTCTGCCATTTCATCATGTCTGATCCATTTCTCTCTTAGTCCCAATCTCCTGCCTTCTCCCCGTATCCCTTTATGCCCTGACTGATCAAGAATCTATCAACCCCTGCCTTAAATATGCCAAATGCCTTGGCCTCCACAGCCATCTGTGACAACGAATCCTACAGATTCACCACTCTCTGGCTAAAGAAATTCCTCCTCATCTCCATTCTAAATGGACGTCCCTCTATTCTGAGTCTGTGTCCTCTGATCCTACACTCCCCTACTATAGAAAAGAGTTAGTCATTGTAAATTCTCCTGTGATTAGGCTGTGGTTAAGTCAGGGGTTGCTGGGCGGCACTTCTCAAAGGGTTGGAAGGGCCTATTCCATGCTGTATCAGAATAAATAAATAGACAGATAGTAGATAGATAGATAGACAGATAGCTAGATAGACAAACAGATAGATACAGTAGATAGATGGATAGACATATAGACAGATGTATGGATAGATAGATAGACAGATAGATAAATAAATCAGTCAATCAATCTTGAGGATGTTAGATCTTCATGCTTTTGCGCTCCAAAGATACTTCAGAAATCAGGAATGAGGCATAAAACCTATTGCTTACAATCATTTTATTAAGTGTTACAAAGAAGACGAAGTGTGAAAAGAACAAAGAACAGACCAGACTAAAAAGTAGCCGCAGCCTTCCCATTGACTTGAGATAACTAGGTTCCATTGCCAATTAACCAATAAAAGAGATAGATTCATGTAACGTGGCACCAGGGACAGAAAACTAAGACGTTTCACAAAAAGGACAGAAGCATCTGTACTGTAATTGCTGGAAAATTCACTGAACAATTGAATGTCCTCAGTCACCTTAAAACTGAGGCTCCCTATTGGTCGGAGTCAACCATAGATGTTGAATTTGATGTACATCCGACAAATAAAGCTAATATTTTCTTGAATCTTTCTCTTCCGACCTGTATGAGTGAGCGTAGCTCCAATAGCACAGAAGAAGGCAGCCCACATATCACCTTCAGATACTGACACCAAAGGATCATCAGGAGATGTGGGAGTTCGCGAAGGTTCCTCCATGTTCTGATGGTCAAAGTGAGCACAGAAGGCATTGAGCTCATCTGGAGGCGAAGCCCTGCTGTCCCCCAGCCATATTTATTCTTTCTCTCCACCTGGTAGAGACGGTTTACAAAATACTCTGCAATTCCTCACCCAGAGTAACAGGACTGCAGTCCCCCTGTGCTGCAATCTCTATCACCAGAGGCAGGGAAACGTCGCCACCTGCAGGTTCCCCTCTGAATTGCACACTCACTTAACTTGGAAATTACTTACCATTCCTCATCACCATGTGGATATCATGCAACTCCGCCCCAAAACCTCTGAGCCGATTGAATGTCCTCGATCACCATAAAATTGACCTTTACCAGAAGGATAGCAGCAATTTAATCAGCTTCTTAGTAAATGTAAGCATGGCCAATTCATTCACCACAACTCAGAAGTGATTCTACGACCTACAGACTCAATTTCAAGGGTTCTTTATGGTAGGTTAAAGGGATTTGTGAATACAGGTCCCTAGTAGTGTCCCAGGTAGACACAGTCTTAGAGAAAGCTTTGATACATTGGCCTTCATAAATTGAAGTACTGAGTACAGGAGCTGAGATGTTCTGTTCAAGTTGTGTAAAATGTTGGTGAGGCCTAATTTGGAGTATTGTGTGCCATTCTGGTCACCTACCTACAGGAAAATTATTTACTACACCCCCAATCTTGGTGTCATCCACAAATTTGTGGATCCAGTTAACTATGTTATCATCCAGATTATCAAACTACTATGGGAAGAATGCTGAGGCTTTGGAGAAGGTGCAGAAGAGGTTGACTAGGATGCTGCCTGGTTTAGAGGGGATGTGCTATCATGAAAGGCTGGATAAACCTGGGTTGTTTTCTCTGGAGCACCGGAGGTTGAGAGGAGAACTGATAGAAGTTTACAAAATTAAGAGAAGCAGGGATAGAGTAGTCAGCCAGTATCTTTTTCCCAGGGTTGAAATGTCTAATACCAGAGGACATGCATTTAAGGTGAGAGGGAGTAATTTCAAAGATGTGAGGGGCAAGTTTTCTAGAGAGAGTGGTGGGTGCCTGGACTGTCTTGCTGGGGTGGTGGGAGAGGTTAGAGATTAGGGATTAGGGATTACATTAGGGATTTTTAAAATTAGTTTAGATAAACACATGAAGGGCAATGAAAGGACATGAACATTGTGTAGGCAGAAGAGATTAGTTTAGGTGGCCAATTAATTTAATTGGTTCAGCACAACATTGTGGGCTGGAAGGCCTTTCCTGTACTGTACTGTTGGATATTCTGTGTTATACATACTAAGGTACAGTGAAATACTTCTGTTGGTGTGTTGTGCAGACCATCCCAAACACAGATGGATCATTCTGTACATTCCATTCTGTGGAAGTCAACACCGGCAAATCGGTGAACAAGCACTCGAGCAGAATCCTGCAAGACATTCCAGCCAGGTATTGGACAATTACAGTCCCTCAGTCCACTACTGAAATGTCATCCCAGGCAGACGATGCTTCAGAACATATAGTAAACAGGGTAAATTCTGTCTGGGTAGCCTCCAACCTGATGGCTTGAACATTGATTTCTCCTTCCAGTGAACAAATCCACCCCCAGTCCCTGCCCGCCCCTCTTCTTCTATTCCCCACTCTCACCTGTTTAGCACCTCACCCTATGGTCCACTCTCCTCTCTTTATCAGAATCCTTCCTCTCCAGCCATTTTTCTTTCCCACCCGCCTGGCTTCACCTCTCACCTTCGAGCTATCTTCCTTCTCCTCTCCCCACCTTTTTACTCTGGCTTCTTCCCCCTTCCTTCTCAGTCCTGATGAAGGGTCTTGGCCCAAAATTTTGACTGTTTATTCCTTTTCATAGACGCTACCCGGCCTGCCGAGCCCCTTCAGCATTTTGTGTGTGTTACACTGGATTTCTTGTCCTTAAAATCCTCCACTTACAGTAGTTGAGCTGTCACTCAATATAGAAAATATAGAAAAGATACAGCATGAAGCAAAACCACACCTCATTCAAAACTTTTCCCAGTGTTTTTACATCAAACTTTATAAGGACCTGCAAATACAAAACATTTAATGTGCACTTTAAGCTGGCTAACTTGCAAGAACTGTCACCCTCATGTGGCTCAGCAGGTAAAATAGTTCCCTTGAAGTTGGGAAGGTGGTAGGCTTGGGCCCTAGTCGAGATAATGGAATACTGGAAGCCCTCTCTCCATCCAACACGGTACCAAGGGAGAGCTGCCTTCCTTCGGGTGAATGGGGTTGAGGGGGAGAAACCGGCCATGATGGAATGGCAGAGCAGACTTGATGGGCTGAATAGCCTAATTCTGCCCCAATTCAGGTAATCGGGGCAGATTAAAAATCCTATGGAACTATTTTGAAAGAAGTGTTTAGCCAATACCCATCCTTAAAGAAACCACTAATAAAGAGTATACTTGGTCATTGTTGTTGAAGGAAGTTCGGTGTGTGAAAATCAGCTGCCAAATCTATTACTACAGTAGTTATACTTCAAAAGTTATCTTTCTGGAGAAGACGAATATCAGAGTTGTATTGTAATCTACATGCATAGTTTGGGAATAAAATGAACCTTTGAACCTTTAATACAAGCCATATTGTGTTTGATTGCAGATTTCTGCAACATTCATGGACCAAGGGCATTGGACTATATTTTTTTTTGTGTGACTGTATTTTAGTAATATCTTATATGTGCTATGTGTGCTTTGTGCTGTGTGCGACAGTTGGTACTGTATTTTGCACCTTGGTCCTGGAGTAACACTGTTGATGTGTTAAATGACAATTAAACTGGAACTTGAATGTATTCATAATGGGAGAAATTGTGCAAAATGCAATACAGAAATTATTCAAAGCAACACACACAAAATGCTGGAGGAACTCAGCAGGTCAGGCAGCATCTATGGAAATGAACAAACAGTCAACATTTTGGGCCGAGACCCTTCTTCAGATCTGGAGAATTCCAGCTCCTGCAGAATTTCTCGTTGTAATGCACAGGGAGAAAGATTGTGAATATTTGTATTTAGCGGTGGCTGAGTTTCATTAAGGGTTCTTTATCAGTACTGTGTCTGTTCAAAAGCTAATCAGATGAATTCTGACTAGAGCCAGAGATTGTGGAAACGACAGCAGTAACAAGCTATCATGTGTGCGAAAGGGTGGATTTCTCTGTTTTCCGTTTACACTCGTGCACTCGAATTGTACAAATAATGAACAGTCTGATTAAAAGGCTGTTGAGAAATCACTGAAGACACCTGTTCCCACTTCACTCGAAGACTGCAGCTCAGGCTCCGCGTATCTGATTTACCAGCACTGATTCCGACATACCCGAGGAAAGGAAACACTTTGTTCTGGGACGCTGCACCCTTACCAATGGCATTTATGCTTCTGACTTCTTTGTATTTCGGAATCCTCATCCAGCTGCAACAGTGCAGGGCTGTCATGAGTTTGAGCCTATCTTCATCAAAAGTGGAAAGGCCTCTGAAATAGGCACTAAAGTGAAGGGCTTATTTACAAAGTAACACACACAAAATACTGGAGGAACTCATCAGTACGGGCAGCATCCATAGAAAGGAACAAACAATCAACATTGAGGGCAAAGACCCTTCATCAGGACTGGAAAGGAAGAGGGAAGAAGCCCGAATAAGGAGGTGGGGCAGGGGAAGGAGGACAAACTGGCAGGCGATAGGTGAGGAGGAAGATGGGTGAAGTGAGAAACTGGGTGGTGATAGGGGGAAAAGGTAAAGGACTGAGAAGAAGGGATCTGATAGGATAGTGGACCATGCGAGTACAGGCACTACGGGGAGGTGATGGGCAGGGGAGAAAAGAAGCGGTAATAGTGGAGCCATGAGATCGCAACACACTCAGTGCTGTGCAGGTATATCATAGGGTGCCTAAGACTTTTGCACAGCACTCTAGTAATTTATGTATAGCACTGTCCTGCTGCAAAAGGAGACAAATTTCATGACCTATGGAGTGATGATAAACCTGATCCTGATACGGGTCTCTATTCTGGACTGGGAGTGGGAAGGGGGCAGGGAGAGGGGAATCATGGTTGGGAAAAGGGGAAGGGAGAGGGGAGGAAGCGGAAAACAGCCGAGAGACATGCTGTGATGATCAATAAACCAATTGTGTGGAATCAAATGACCTTGCCAGGTGTCTCAAGGCTGGGGGTATCTGCACCCGCGCCACACCCCGCCCCGGCTCTCGTTCTCTGCCACTTGTCCCACACCCCTCCAGCGGCACTCTATCTTCGCCATTCCCGGCATCCTTTGCTCCTGCCAGATTCACAAACTCGATCTCTGCTCCATGTTGACAAATACAGTATTGTGCAAAAGTATTAAGCATCCTAGCTATACATATAGCTATTCAGTATATCTGTTTGGATTACCTGGAGAAATCGGCGGTAGCAGAACATTGCATTTGCAATAGCCATAGGATTGACTTCGAAGTCACAAATCTATGTGCCACTCCAATGACCTTTGGACCCGCCTGGTGAAGGAAGCCATTGAAATGAAACTAGAAACATAGAAACATAGAAAACCTACAGCACAATACAGGCCCTTCGGCCCACAAAGTTCTGCCGAACATGTCCCTACCTTAGAAATTACTAGGCTTACCCGTAGCCCTCTATTTTTCTAAGCTCCATGTACCTATCCAAAAGTCTCTTAAAAGACCCTATCGTATCCGCACCCACCACCGTTGCCGGCAGCCCATTCCACACACTCACCACTCTCTGAGTAAAAAATTTACCCCTGACATCTCTTCGGTACCTACTCCCCAGCACCTTAAACCTGTGTCCTCTTGTGACAATCATTTCAGCCCTGGGAAAAAGCCTCTGACTATCCACACGATCAATGCCTCTCATCATCTTATACACCTCTATCAGGTCACCTCTCATCCTCCATCGTTCCAAGGGAAAAAGGCCAAGTTCACTCAACCTATTCTCATAAGGCATGCTCCCCAATCCAGGCAACATCCTTGTAAATCTCCTCTGCACCCTTTCCATGGTTTCCACATCCTTCCTGTAGTGAGGCGACCAGAACTGAGTACAGTACTCCAAGTGGGGTCTGACCAGGGTCCTACATAGCTGTAACGTTACCTCTCGGCTCTTAAATTCAATTCCACGATTGATGAAGGCCAATACACCGTACGCCTTCTTAACCACAGAGTCAACCTGCGCAGCTACTTTGAGCGTCCTATGGACTTGGACTCTAAGATCCTTCTGATCCTCCACACTGCCAAGAGTCTTACCATTAATACTATATTCTGCCATCATATTTGACCTACCAAAATGAACCACTTCACACTTATCTGGGTTGAACTCTATCTGCCACTTCTCAGCCCAGTTTTGCATCCTATCAATGTTCTGCTGTAATAGCTGACAGCCCTTCCACACTATCCACAACACCCTCAACCTTTGTGTCATCAGCAAACTTACTAACCCATCCCTCCACTTCCTCATCCAGATCATTTACAAAAATCACGAAGAGTAAGGGTCCCAGAACAGATCCCTGAGGCACTCCACTGGTGACCAACCTCCATGCAGAATATGACCCATCTACAACCACTCTTTGCCTTCTGTAGGCAAGCCAGTTCTGGATCCACAAAGTAATGTCCCCTTGGATCGATCCCATGTCTCCTTACTTTCCCAATAAGCCTTGCATGGGGTACCTTATCAAATGCCTTGCTGAAATCCATATACACTACATCTACTGCTCTTCCTTCATCAATGTGGTTAGTCACATCCTCATAAAATTCAATCAGTCTCGTAAGGCATGACCTGCCCTTGACAAAGCCATGCTGACTATTCCTAATCATATTACACCTCTCCAAATTTTCATAAATCCTGTCTCTCAGGATCTTCTCCATCAACTTACCAACCACTGAGGTAAGACTCACTTAGAGGAAAAGAATTTAATAAACGCAAAATTCTTGCTCTATTTAAGAACTGTAATTTGATTGTAAACAAGGTGGGATAGAGAAACCCGATTGGATGAGGACTAACCAATCAGGAGGGACAGACGATGGGGGTATAAATGCCTAGGCTTCATCCCTGATGAAGATGGCAGAGTTTGCCATCAAACAGGAAATTGAAATTGCTCACTTTTTCCACCTCTGGTCCCTCTGTGAGGACTGGTGTGTGTTCCCTCATCTTACCCTTTCTGAAGCCCAAAATCAGTTGTGTGGTCTTAGTGACATTGAGTGTGAGGTTGTTGTTGCAGCACCACTCAACCAGCTGATACACCTCGCTCCTGTACACCCTCTTGTCACCATCTGAAATTCTTCCAGCAATAGTTGTGTCATCAGCAAATTTATAGATGGCATTTGAGCTGTGCCTAACCACACAGTCATGAGCGTAGAGAGAGTAGAGCAGTGGGCTAAGCACACATTCCTGAGGGGCGCTAGATGAAGTGTGACTGTACAGGCTAGCTTATAAGACCATCAGGTCTATGTAAAGCTTTGGGATGAAATATTCTGTGAAGCTCCTGGAAATCCAATCATGATCAGAACTTTATGAAGCACAAATGAAATCTGGCAACTGGGAATGCCGATATTCCTTTATTATTTTTAAAGAATTGAGCTTGAGGGATGGAGATTGAGGTTACAGCTACCTCTCATACAACGTGTTGGGCAGTGTTTGGAAACAAGAAAAAACTATAATCAATATAATTTCAAAATATATTTTTATTAATCTTTCTCATGGATAAGTGCAGAGGAAAAGTTCCATACAGGAAATTTTCAGAACAACAACAGAAACTATTATACAGTAATCCATAAAAAACAACACAGTGTATGTATTTAAATTTATGGTCCTTATTTCAGGATTTGCCTGGAACAGCTCACTAAGGATTCTGTGCAGAAATGCTCTTGTATAAAATGTGGAGAATTAGGCACCACAGGCATTTAAATTATTTTATTTCCTTAGGGAAATGTCCGGCTTCTTTTCCGTGAATTCTTTCTTCAGCGAGCAATCAGAATCTTACCAAAGAAAACCAAGGCCACAAATTAGATTGCCTTTTATAACAATATCTGTGTTAAATTCATCCCCACACCAGCCATCAATTAGCAACACATTAACCTTGAGAGAAATAAAAATCCTGAAAAAAATACAAAGGAAATAACATCATCAAGCAGCAGGCTATTCCTCTATAAAGTAAGCCACTTTGTCAGACAGACTGATGAGTGTTACAATTGGTTATTCGTGGCAGAGATGGATGGATGCCCAAGATTAGCGACAGGCGCTGCAGTCCCCTGACCACGAAACCAGTTACAAATATTAATTTAGAAGTAATATAATTTTCTGAAGTGTAGAATTATGACTGGAAGTTTAACAGGACCAGTAATGAATCATGATCTTGAAACAAACTACCTGTAACATACCATAAGACATCGGAACAGAATTAGGCCATTCAGCCCATTGAGTCTGCTGCATCATTCCATCATGGCTGACTTATTATCCCTCTCAACCCCATCTTCCTGCCTTCTCCCCATAACCTTTGACTCCTCGACTAATCAAGAACATTTCTACCTCCGCTTTAAATATATTCAATGACTTAGGCTCCACAGCCATCTGTGGCAACGAGTTCCACAGATTCACCATCCTCTGACTGAAGAAATTCCTCCTCATCTCTGTTCTAAATAGACATCCCTCTATTCTGAGGCTGTGTCCTCTAGTCTTAAACTCTACAACACGAACTACAAACTCTAAAATATACAATTACAGTTTCAAGGTTGCATTAAATTGTCAACAACATTCTTAAAACCTTTTTTCTTTCTTGGGAAAGGTTTCTAGCAAGTGCTGTGTTACAGTGCTTGCCCAGGGTAACCTGTTCTGTGGTATCCCCCTTGTCGTAGCCAGTTCACTGATTGATAAAAAACTACAAAAAGCGAGTTTTATCCAACTTGTTTCTTACAGTTCAGATGCTGTTGCCAATTCTGGAGGTCCGAACTTTTGCTTCAGTAACAGATACTGGCAAGTAAAAAAAGACCATTAGTGAATTAATTTAAAAGAAAACTATATTCATTTAAACAGCACCTTTAATGAGAAAAAAAATCCCAAAGCAGGGTAATTAAACAAATCTTCTACTAGTTCCCAAGGAGATATTAACCCAGACGAAGGTTTGAGGACTTCTGAAAAACAACTTTTCTGGTGTGTGGTCATCAGTGGTAAAGTCAGCGTTTATTTGTCCATCTGTAACTACCCTTAAAAAGGTACTGGTAAGACCTTTGGTGAAGGTGCTGACTGAGAAGGTTACTTGGGGCATGAGCATACACTCTGGACCTCTGGCTGTAGTAAAGATTCATTTTGTTTAGGTTATTGTGTTTGTTGGTAACCCAGTATTACAGTCGACCTTCACTAATCCGACTACCTGTAATCCGGTTCCTTCGATAATCCGGCACTGATTTCAAATTTCCCAGGCCACCGTACCAATCTGCTGCGCACTGTTCTCGTTGCGCTAGATCTGTTCAAGTGTTGGCGTCCTCTTGTAAGCACAGACAGGCAATTCCTGCTTGTTTTCCTGCATTTAATATCATTTGCGTGAGACGCGGCCGTCCGGCACCCGCCCATCTCACCTGCCAGCAGGGGGGGAGCTGGCGCGCACTGGGTCGGTCCACCTTCTCGCCCGCCTGCCAGCAATTGCGCACTGCTCTCTGGCGTCGCCCGGCCGGAATTCCGTTCTCTTCTGCCTACGACCTCAGGTCTGACATGGTGACCCGCTGAAATTAAGAATATTACTAAGCAGAGGAAAAGAAACTAACGAGGATTCCCTCAGTAAATGCGAGTGAAGAGGGAACAGCCCAGCGCCGAATCCACGGCTGCCCACATGAAATGTGGTGTATAGAAGACCTCCTTTCTCCGACTCCTGCTTCTGCTCACCCAGACGTGCTGCCACCAACATCTAGTTTGTGAAGAAACTGCTGTGCCAGTTTCAGCACCAGTTCCTGATGCTTCACTCACTTTTCAAGATGAAGATGTTGATGATCCTGACAACCCCACACTTGCAGACATGTAACTTTGCCTGAAGGTATATTAAACGTCTCACTTTACAAGCGGAAGTGCTCAACGTTCTGTATAAGTTAATTCCTGTACATTTACCTGTACCCTTTATTTTATCTGTGCCTGTGCAGTATATTACTTTATTAACATTTCACTTGCTACTCATTTAATATTTCTGTTTCATTATTATCTAACTTGTACTGATTTACATGATATTTTAAAGGTATGATGAGGCGGTTAGCTATTGCTTAGGGTGATCCTTCTGTAATTCGGCATTTTCACTAATCCAGCACTCCTCAGGTCCCAATGGTGCCGGAATATAGAAGGTTGACCTGTATCAAATATCTTCTGAGAATTGATTTTTTTCCTTTGATTTCAGGTACAATAAGCACTTATTGGAATATAGTACTTGAGGTTCATCAAAAAGAGACCTTGACCAGGTGCATTCCAGATATTTTGGGCTTGAATGTTTATTTTTGGTTCAATTTACCACAGAGGTATAGCTAACATAGCTGCTCTCTCACAGCTCCAGTGACCCAAGTTCATTCCTGACCTCAGGTCCTGTTGGTGTGGAGTTTGCACATTCTCCGTGACCTGGTGCTCCAATGCAAGCTGGTAGATTTGTTAGCACTGTAAATTGCCCATAGTGGTAGCTACACAGTACTGTTGGGCAAAAACTTCCAGGATTTAGACCTAGTGACAATAAAGGACCGATAACACTGGACAACAAAGATTTTATTTCCTGAATACTTTGGGTATATCTTATAGATCCTGGGCTGCTAATCATGAAAATCACTATGAAATTCCCCTATTACACACCAATTTTTTAAAAATCACCTATACTTGTTATTTCAATTCGTAATTCAAGTCAGAATAACTGATGCCAAGATTAAGGAAGGCACTTTTATTGGTCCTCAATGACAAGCAATTCAAAGAACTTCCAGTGGGACCAGAGAAAATTGTATGGAAGGCATTCAAGGATGTTGATGAAAATTTTCTTGGCAACTACAGACCACCAAACAACATGCAGCTGGTTGACAACATGCTTCCAGCACACAAAACCATGAAGTGCAACATGACACTAAAGATTCATTTTCTGCCATTCCCATTTAGACTTCTTCCCTGCAAATCTTGCTGCTGTCAGTGATGAGCATGGTGAAAGGTTTCACCAGGACATTGCAGTCAAGAAGAACTGGAATCTGTCAATGCTAGCTGATTACTGTTGGACACTGAAGGGGGAAGCTTCAGGCACTGAGTACAATAAAAAAGCTTTTTAGCTTAGTTGAACTATTAGAAAGCGTCAGCACTGTTATGGCATTAAATGCATTATATTCAATAAAAGTTAATATCTTGTTTCTCCAAATTCCCATGTGATATAAGTAGTCAGAAATTATACTTGTGTCCGGCTTCACATGGTGTATCATAAACAAAAACATTTCTGTGGAAGCAACACTTTCGAAAAAATGTGTTGTCCAGTGCGACATGTCCTTCTTGGGTGTTGATGGAGCTGTTGGACCAGCCTATATGGGTTTGTAAATGGTATGTAGTGCACTCATCCTGGGCTGCGTATAAAGGGAATGATCACTTAGGGGATGGATGAGATACAAATTGGTGTTTTTTACCTTTATATGTCAAACCTGGGTGTACTCTCAATCGCACATGAATTTATTACTTACATTTTTACGGCTCACAATGGCTTGTTGTAGCCACAAGAGTTCCATCGCGAGGCTACTTCTGTAGTTCTGAAGTTCTTGGAATGACGTAGGCATCTCTTTCCTTTGCAATTTACAAAGAGGTCCTGCAGATTCAAATGACAACATTCCTCTGTAGTGTTACAGAACCTGCCACTTACACCTCACACCAGTCATTTTTAATGAGACTTAAAAGGAAAGTCCAGTTAGTATAAGAAGTTTGGTATCATTTTAAAATATGTTTTCATTTTTGTAAGAATCTGATAAAGCATAAAACTGTTTTACAGCAGAATACATCCTTGGGACATAGAAGACGTTCCCAAAAGGAATGCATGAAAATAGATAGGTGGAGAAGAATGGAAGCATTTGTTCCATCTGTGCAAAGAACTTTTTTGTTTTCTCTTCTTGCCACCTAAACAGAACACTTTCCTCATTAACTTTAGAACTTTGAATCATTATTCCCAAACCAAAAATCTATTCCAACTAACTGTAACATTGGTGCAAACAATTAATATTTCAAAATATTTTATAGCCATCAAGAGTAAAAACAATTGAATTTATAAAATATAGGAGCTTAATTAGGCCAATCAGTCCATTTGTGGCTTCCAATTGTGGCTGATTAATTTTTCTACCCCACACTCCACCTTCTTCCAGTAACTCTTAACCCCTTTACCAATTAAGAACCTACTAGGGATGAGGTAGTTTAGATGGTTTGGCACGGATGAGCTGCACTGACGGGCCTTTTTCTGTGCTCCATTTTTCTATGACAATCTCTGTCACAAATAGACCTAATGACATGACCTCTGCAGACCTTTGTGGCATCCAATTCTAGAGGTTCACCACCCACTGGTTGAAGAAATACCACCTCATCTCACTTTCAAAGGGATTCCCTTTATTGTGAGCCTCATCGTTACGTACCATTGAGTGAATCTTGCACTTTACCTGTGAAGTTGCCTTTGGATATATTCTCCAGTACTGCACGATTGCATGCTGACATTACAGTGGAGGAATTATCACAGTCCTTCCTTTCATCCCCACTTGCACAGAATATTTCCTCTGTCTCTGAAAATGGAACCGTACTTTCGATCTGTGGTACGTGTTCATGTGAACAGGTACCTATGTTTGGTGTGTTAGGAACGTCCAGGTGCTTGGGAGTACTTTGCCTGCTGGAGGGCTTTGTGCTTTCACAGGAATCCTTTACTGGCTCATCGTTCTCAAGTAGTGGACGGTCAGTGCTTTTTTCAGCTTCGGGGCAAAGTGCTTCAGATGTTTCTCTTTGAAGTATATTGTGGACACCTTCTGTTCCTGAAACCTGGAGAAGATGAAAACAAATTCAACCTAAATTCTTGGACAGCTGTTGTAGAAAAGCAGATAAAATGTTGGAGGAATTCAGCAGGTCAGGCAGCATCTATGGAGAGCCAGCTGCAGAAACTCTTGAGTTTGTGTCAGCACATAAAGCTTGAAAATTGCTTTTCCTTCAAGTAAGGATTTTGAGTAAAATATTTTCCCTCATCTCATTTCCTGGACTGTTTCAATAACTCTGCAGTTTGATGTTTTCTATTCTGTGTTTTTCACTTGTTTTTTGACATTTGTGTAATTTGGGTTTTTTTGCACATTGGGTGTTTGATGTTTTCTTTGAACGGGTTCCAGGGTGTTTCTTTGTTTGGAAGACGTATCTCAGGGTTGTATACTACATATATACTTTGAATCTTTGAATCATTTTAATTCTCTTCTCTTTTATTTCATTCCTGTGCCCTCTAATTCTTGACCGCTCCGCCCATTATCTTCTCTGTCAACACCCCTTAACATTTCATGTATTTCCTTAAAGATATCCTGCCTGCCTTCTGTCTGAAGACAGGAGTCCCAGGCTTTTCAGTCTACTGTGGTAAATGTGGTCCCTCAACCCAGGAACTATTCTCATAAATCTTTTCTATACGCTAGCAAACATCGTCATATCCTTCCTGTACCTGGTGACCAGGTCTGAACACAATATTCCATTTGAGGCTCAACCAGTGTTTTATAAAAATTCATGTAACTTCCCTGTATCTGTAGAGTATAAAGTTCAGACCTGGTGTCTAATTCACTGTTTATTAACCTTCCCTTCCACAGTTTGTACACCCATAAGACATAGGAGCAGAATTAGACCATTCGGCCCATCGAATCTCCTCTGCCATTCCATCATGGCTGATTTATTATCCCTCTCAACCCCATTGTCCTGTCTTCTCCCTGTAACCTTTGATGCCCTGTCTAATGAAGAACTATCAACCTCCATTTTAAATATTCTCAATGACAAGGCCTCCGTAGTCATCTGTGGCAATGAATTCCACAGATTCACCATCCTTTAGCTAAAGAAGTTCCTCCTCAGCTCTGTTCCAAAGGGACGTCCCTCTACTCTGAAACTGTGCCCTCTGGTCCTCGACTCCCTCACTATAAGAAATATCTTCTCCACATTCAATCCATCTAGCCTTTTAATATTTGATAGGTTTCAGTGAGATCCCCCCTCATTCTTTTTAAACTCCAGACATCAAACGCTCCTCATACATTAACCCTTTCATACTCAGAATCGTGTGGGCACGTGGCCAAGTGGTTAAGGCGTTGGACTAGCTACCTGAAGGTCGTGAGTTTGAGCCCCAGCCAGGGCAATGTATTGTGTCCTTGAGCAAGGCACTTAACCACACGTTGCTCTGCGACGACACCGGTGCCAAGCTGTATGGGTCCTAATGCCCTTCCCTTGGACAACATTGGTGTCGTGGAGAGGGGAGACTTGCAGCATGGGCAACTGCTGGTCTTCCATACAACCTTGCCCAGGCCTGTGCCCTGGAGAGTGAAGGCTTTCCAGGCGCAGATCCATGGTCTCACAAGACTAACGGATGTCTTTGTTTATTTATTTACTCAGAATCATTCTTCTGAACCTCCTCTGGACCCTCTCCAATGCCAGCACACCTTTTCTTAGATAAGGGGCCTAAAACTGTTCACAATACTCTAACAGCAGCCTGATCAATGCCTTATAAAGCCTCAGCAATATATCCTTATTGATCCCGAGGTCTCCCTGCTCCTACATTCTTTTAGAATAGTGTTCCTTACATTACACCACTTTCTTCACTCTGCCTCCCAAGATTTATCACCTCACATTTCTCCACAGAAATGTCATTGATCTCGTGTCAGTCCACTCCACCAGCTTCTTTCTAAACTGCTGCAATCTACCACCGGCAACCCACACAAAATGCTGGGGAAATTCAGCAGATCAGGGAGCACTGATGGAGAGCATTAATCAATTGATGTTTCGGTCCAAGGCCCTTCATCAGGACTGGAAAGGAAGGAGGCATAAGCTAGAACAGGGGTTCCCGACCTTTTTAGGCCATGAAGCCCTTACCATTAACCGAATGGTCCGTGGACCCCAGGTTGGGAATCGCTGAAATAAAAAAGTAGGGGTAGGGGAGGAGTACAAGCAAATTAGTGATAGGCGAGACCAGGTGAGTGGGTGGGGGAAGTGGGGGAGTGAAGTAAGAAAGTGGAAGGTGATTGGTGGAAGAGATGGAAGAGTCCTGATGAAAAGTCTTTGACCCAAAACTGTTTATTCTCCTCCATGGATGCTGCCTGACTTGCCGAGTATCTCCAGCATTTTGTGTTCAGACCTGGTCACCAGGTACAAGAAAGATATAACAATGTTTGCCAGGGTATAGAAAAGATTTATGAGAATAGTTGCTGGGTTGAGGGACCACATTTACCACAATAGACTGAAGAGCCTGGCACTCTTGTCTTCAGACAGAAAGCAGGCAGGATATTTTCAAGGACCATTGTGCACATCTACATGCAGCATTCTGGATGTACCAGACAGTACGGGGGAAGGACAGTGCAAGGTCTGTGAGGCGTTGCAACCAATACATTAACTGGAAATCCATTTATACAACTGGAGTGGAGATTGATTTGGTTGTACAAGAACATTGTCTGTAAAGCACCGACTACTGGATAAAATAAACATTGGTGCATCTGCTGGGTAGGAGCAAACCCTGGCAGGACTGCAAAGAGGAGAGTGATAATTACAAACACAAAAAGATTCTGCAGTTGTTGGAAATCTTGAGTAAATTAGAAAGGGAACAAGTCTTATAAAAAACTACATCAAGGCAATGATAGAGGCATCTTGATGTGTATTCAGCAAGCTCAATTCATAGTATAGAATAGATGGGTCCGGGCCATGACTGAACCCGAAGTTTCAAAGATGGTTTCGGCACTGGGCCAAATTGAAAAGGTCAGGGTGTTGGGGTCTGAGACAAGGGTTGCCCGGTTCAGCTCGCTGCTCTGCACTGCACTGCACTGAGATAAAAGTCTGTGGACGGACTCCCTTTATTTTTTTTCTCTCTGCACACTGGGTATTTGATGGTCTTGTTCTTAATGGGTTCCATTGTTTTTTTTCGTTTTGTGGTTGAAAATAGGAAGACAAATCTCAAGGTTGTATGTAGTATACATACTTTAATAATAAATGTACTTTGAATTTTGAATAGGCTTCCAGAGGGCTCACTGAACAAGATGAGTCGAATGGCGTCAGTTGGCCATTATGACACGTAGGATAAGGAAAACCTTTTGTAAGTTGCTACAGAAGGAAGCCAAATAGATATTTAGCGTTGAAGCAAAGTCACATGGTAAAATGGGTTATCAAGTCAGGTCCAAAGATAAATCAACTTGAGCAGAAGTACTACTACAGATTTTAAAGAAAATTGTTCCCAGAAGAACAGGATTGGTATTGGTGTTGGCTAAAGGAACAGTTAAGGTTACTGGAGAAGCATTTTCAAAAAGACAACTGATCTGCATGCTGTTTATGAAAAATCTGACAACGATGAGTGGCACAGAACTGGATAGCCTTGAGATTTATTACAAGAGACAAGCAATATGGCTTACATCAGAAGTGAATGGCAAATTAATTAAAATGGAATTGGACACTTGCTTGGGTGTTACAGTCATTTCACAAAATGAGTTTGAATGACATTTCAAAGGCACTGAACTGAAGCCCGCAGATATCCAACTAAGAATTTATACTACAGAAAAGATAACCCTGTGGGAATGGCATTTGTAACAGTAAATACAACAAACAACAAGCCACATTGAGCTTGTATGTGGTAGAACAGGAAGGCCAGAATTGTGGGGACCTGAGTGGCTCAGACAACTACAGCTTGATTGGAGATCCGTCCACCATTTGCAAGCCAAATCCTCAGTGAATTAAGAAAGATACTGGATGAAGCCACAACTGACTCCATGCTGTGCACCATGAACCGTTGCTCAATAGAGGGCAAACAGGTGTTGGTGCCAACCTCTGTGCCTCTGTTTGGTAAGCATATTGGACCAAGCGTGAAAGTGATGAAAGCAGTGGTCCCACTACAACAGTTTTTGTAGAAAGCTTCTGATATGTTAATCAGGCAATTACTTGTGAAATGTAGCTTGCTTTTAATCTGGAAATGTTCACGGAGCTGCAGGAAAGTTGCAAGCATTTGGCTTTTGTGAATATAAAGAACCAGAATCTACTTTGTGTGCATTAAGATTATTGCATGAACATCAAGTGGGAGGCAAAAAGTTGCTTGTAAAAGCAGATGCAACAAACAAAACCCAGCTGGATGAATGGAAGGCCAAGAAGAAAGGAGTAAATAAAGTTACAAAAATGGAGGATTCGTCGGATGATGTTGTGGAAGAGGAAACTAAGAGGAGGGATCAGATCATATAGGGAGCAATAGAAGGATTAGTAACAGAATACTCCAGTGAACTAAATGCACCTTCCAAAGGTCAAGATGCACATCCTAGAAAAAAGAAAAAAAAAGCAGGATAAAGAGAGAGAAAGAAACCAGCACCAGGAGAGGAGCAAGGAGCGAAGTAGATCCAGAGAGAAAAGCCGAGAAGAGACGTGTCAGAACCATTTATTGCAGTCCCAGAGTCAACTCCTACAATCATCACGGAGGAGATCCCAGAACCAAAGATTGTTTTCACAGTAACAAGTCTTTCCTGCCGAGCAGAGTGGCCTCCCACCATCCGCCGCCCCGTCAGGAAAGAAGTTATCCCACAAGAGCAACAAAGCCTCCATAGTGATTAAATCATTAGGCCTGAATGCAACAACTTTAAATTTACTAAGCTACGATGTCTGTAGAATAGTTGTATTATCACAAGTTCTGGTCAGTGATGCGAGGCAGAGCAGTCTCTGGAGAGTATTGATAATGGCTGGGGTCACCCATCTTGTAAAGATACTGACCAGAAGGTGGCAATGGCAAACTACTTCTGTAGAAAAACTTGCCAAGAACAATCATGGTCATGACACCATAATCGCCCATGTCATACGACACGACACATAATGATGTTAACATTTAATTAGCCTTCACTACTTTCAATTCTTCTCACCAAAGAAATAGTCTCCCATTTTCATACATCATATTCCATCTTTAAGACCATTTGCTAAGTTGGGAGGTAATGTAAGAAATTTACAAAACACTGGTTAGAATGTACAAGTTGCTCTGGAGAGAGTGCAGAGGAGATTCTCCAGGATGGTGTCTGGATTGGGGGAGGGAGAGATTGGACTGGCTGAGCTTGTTTTCCCTGGAATGAAAGAGGCTGGGGGGGGGGGGTGACTTGATAGAGGTATATAATAAGAGGCATAGATAGTTGATTCAGCAAAGTACGTCACGAGTGAGACCCTCCTAACCATTGTGCACATCTACATGCAGTATTCATCATCAGAGATCCTCACCACCCAGTTCATGCTCTCTTCTCATTGCTGCCATCAGTCATCTTCGTCACAAGGATTCCTCCAGGTGCTCTGGTTTCCTCCCACAGTCTAAAGGTGTACTGCTTGGTAGGTTAATAGGTCATTGTAATTTGTCCCATTACTAAGCTAGGATTAAATTGGGGATTGCTGGGTGGTGCAGCTCAAAAGGCCAGAAGGGCCTATTCCATGCTGTATTTAAATAAATAAAATATTATTTTTTAAACTGTCAATATGTGAGACAGGACCTGTCCTGCATAAAGCCATGCTGACTATCCCTAATAAAACTCTGCTTTTCCAAATGCATCTTCTCCAATCACTTATGCTCTGCTCACCATCCTATAATTCAGGATCCCCACAACACAGGATGTGCCCCCTTCTCATTGCTACCATCAGGAAGGAGATACAGGAGCCTGAAGAGGCACACTCAGCAGTTCAGGAACAGCTTCTTCCCCTCTGCCATCTGATTTCTGAATGGACGTTGAACGTATGAACGCTACCTCACTACTTTTTTTAGTTTCTACTATTTAATGTACGGATATATACATACTTACTGTAATTTAGTTTTTTCTCTATACTGCACTGTTGCTGCAAAGTTAACAAATGTCATGACATATGCTGGTGATATTAAACCTGACACTGACTCTGATATTTTCCTGGGTTGTCTCTGTTGCCCATCATAAACAAACACATCAATATAGGCTAATCTCCAGTCTTCTACAGGAGGATGCAAAGATCTCAATCAAAGCCACAAAAACCTCTTCCCTTGTTCTCAATATGCTGGGACGAATTCTATCAGACCCTGAGGATTTATCCACCTTAATGTTTTTCAGAATACGCAACACCACCTGCTTTTTGATATTGGCATGCCTTAGAATATCAATTTATCTCCCCCAATCTCAGCATCATCCTTGCTGTTCTCCTTGTGAATACTGATGTGAAATACTCATTAAAGACCTCACCTGTGGCTCCAGGCATAAATTCATACCTTTATCCTTTATTTAACACATTTACTAAATAATTTGCACCAATACTTCAGATGATATTCTTCAGAAGGTATGATCTGATGTGGCAGGTAAAGCAGATTCAGGTGAATAGATTTGCCAGTTTGATTTGCTTAGAGCATATCATGGAAATCAAAGCCTTTATTAGAGGCTCCTGAATGTTTTAATTTAAATATTCCACAACCTCACTCCCAATGCCAAAGGTAAGATTCTGAGATTTAAAGAGGTGTTGGGCTGGGTTGGGGAGATGAGATAAGATGATGATGGGAGAAGGGATTGTGTTTTATTGAGATAAAAGCATGGAAAAGGCCCTTCTGGCCCTTCGTGTTGTACCGCTCTGCAATCCCCAATTTAACCCTAGCCTAATCACAGGACAATTTACAACCTTCCAACCTGTAGGTCTTCGGACTGTGGGAGGAAACTGGAGCACCTGGAGAAAGCCCACGTAGTCATAGGGAGAACATACAAACTCCTCACAAGCAGCAGTGGGAATCTTGAGCAGTGGCGAGAAAGGAAAGGATCGGAATCAGGTTTATCATCACTGACATATGTTGTGAAATCTGCTGTTTTGGAGCAGCAGAACAGTGTTAACTCATAAAAATTACTATACGTTACACACAAACAAATAAATACTGCAAAAGACGAATAACAAGACAGTGTTCGTGGATCATTCCAAAATCTACTGACAGAGAGGAATTCCATCAGAATTTGTTATAGGCCTCCCTAAAGAAAATGTTGTTACTTGAAAGTTTTTTGAACTTTGTGTTAGGCTGTTTGTTGGGGAGCAGACGTCTATTATGTTCACCCACGCGTTATTTTGTAGTTAAACTGTTACCTGTGTTGATTTAACAGTATAAAGCCTATCACATGATAACAACAGAACAGAATAGAACTTTATTGTCATTGCTCAAGACAAGATTACGGTGCTACTCCAGTCTGTGCAAAACAGGTACTTACAATGCATGCGGTACAGCTCAATTTTTAAAAAATCTGGTATCTATATGCAACAAGTGTTTTTGATAATCCACATCACTGAAAGGTCATTGGCAAGCCAGGGTGCAGCATTATTCAGCTGCACAACGGCCCTCGGGAAGAAGCTGTTTTTCAGTCTTACTGTCTTGGCTGAGATGCTTCTGCACCTCCTACCGGATGGCAGGAGATTGTACAGACCGTGTCTGGGATGGGATGGGTCTTTAATGATGTTACAAACAGCTGTAGGCATCGAGAGTTGTGGATTGTCTCCAGGTTTGGTAGCTGAGTCCCAGTGATGTGCTGAGCCGCCCTAATCACCCATTGCAGTGCTTTGTGATCTGTCTTGCTGCAGCTGGAGTCCCACACTGTCATTCCGTATGTCAGTATGCTCTCTGTCGCACATCGATACAAGCTGGCCAGCAATTTTTGGGGCAGATGAGCTCTCCTGAAGCACCTCAGGTAGAATAGTCACTGTTTTACCTTCCCTACTTTCAAGGTTGAGTTGATGGACTCACGACAGCTCCTCAGTGATGTTTATCCCCAAAAACTTGCAGCTGGAGACGCTTTCCACTACCTCAGCACTTACGAGGCAAGGCCAGGCAGCAGGCCTGTTGCCGAGATTGAGGAAGACCCAGGGTTCAATCGTTGTAAGTGCCGTGCCAAATCAGAAACGTCGGCTACAAGCAGAATTGAGGCGGTGAGGTCGGGTACCTAAGTGTACCAATTCGACTGAACTAGATGTTTGAACAGACATTTAAGTGCAGGACCAAATCGAGGCGGTGAGGTCCTGGCCTCAGAGCGTATCGAGGCGATTGAACCCTATGTTTGGATGTAGATTTTAGTGCCGGGCCAGATTGAAAGGGTCAGGGCGTTGGGGCCCGAGGTGAGGGACGGGCCACTTCAGAACTCTGCTCCATGACTCGGCTCTGCGCAGAACTAAGGTACTCTCTTTGTGGACTTCATTTTAGATAGCTACTTGCTTGTGGTTGTTGTTTGCATGATGTGTTTTATTTTTCTCTGCATATTGGATGTTCAACCGTCTTTTTTCTATATGGGTTCTTTTGGGTTTCTTTGTTTCGTGGCTGCCTGTAAGGAGCAGAACCTCAAGATTGTAGAATGTGTTCATACTTTGATAATAAAAGTACTTTGAATAGTGGGGCTTCTTCGAGACCTCTTGCCTTCCTGAAGTTAATTATCATTATTATTAAGTACAGTGGCTGAATTTATACAGATCAGGGACAGGTTTGTAATTGTTGACAATTATTGTTTCTTAAAATCAGTATTAAGCAACATGATAGGGAGCTATTTGAGCATCCCACAATCTTCAAGTTTCTCTGATCTCCACTTTAGATGTATATTATCTAAAACAAGGGTTCCCAACCTTTTTTTATGCCATGGAGCCTTATCATTAACCGAGGGGCCTGTGGGTCCCAGTTTGGGACCCACATCTAAAACCCCAGATCTAAAAGGCTAGTTAAATATGTAAGTTTAATTTCCAAATATACATTACATACCTGATTCCGAAATCTGGGTCGAGGCAACTCTTTCCCATCCCATTCCAACATGTCCGTAACCCCTTCGATTTCTCTCACAATACATTCATAGTCATGGCGGAGGCTTTGGAACTTTTTTCTTACCAAATAGCCTCTAACGTGAGCCTACAAATGGATGAAAGGACTTTAAAAGATAAATATAACACATCCAACTGCTTTCCTAATATAAATAGGTCTATATCCCTGTTGGTTCTTCCTCCCTGCAGAGTACTGTTGTCTGCTCCATTTAAAACAATATTCCACAGGGTTATGGACTGTGGTTTTTGATGGACTCCAGATCAAGGTCTCTTTGGGGGGTGGGGGTTGCTATTGCTTGCATGATGGATGTTGGGGAGGGGTGGAGGAGGTCGGTGCTTCTGTTGGCGCAAGTGGGGGGAGGGGACGGTCAATGCTTCTGCGGCTGCTTGTGCATGGGAGGGGGAGAGGGGCTTTGGGGTTCTGTTGTTTCTGTCACTCGTACTTTGGGGTTTATTGTCTGTGAAGAGTAAGAACTTCAGGCTGTATACTGCATACATTCTCTGATATTAAATTGAACCATTTAATTTTTGTTATGTTAAACAACATTTCAATTCCATTATTTGATCATGCTGGCTGCTTTACTGCGGCAGCAGGAAGTATAGACAGAGTCCATACAGGGGAGGTGGGTTACCATGACCTGCTGAACTATGTCCATAACGCTCTGCAGTTTACTGCAGTCACGTACAGAGGAGTTGCCATACCAAGCCACTGTGCATCCCGATGGAATGCTTTCTATGATAAGGGTCGATGGGGACATGCTACATTTCTTTGGCCCCCTGAGCCGGTATAGACATTGGTGAGCCTGCTTGGCTGTGACATCAGCCTGGTTGGACCAGATGATGATCACTCTCAGGTAACACCATCCCGCCACCCCTGTGTGAGTGCAATTGCGAAGGAAGCGCAGCAGTGCCTCTACCTCCTCAGGAGTTTGCGGAGATTCACCATGACACTTAAAACTTTGACCACTTTCTATAGGTGTGTAGGAAGAATGTATTGACTGGCTGCATCATAGCCTGGTAGGGAAATACCAGTGCCTTTGAATGGAAAATCCTACAAAAAGTAGTGGATTCGACACAGTCCATCACAGGTAAAGCCCTCCCAACCTTTGAGAACATCTACATGAAACGCTGCCATAGGAAAGCAGCATCAGAGATCTCCACCACCCAGGCCATGCTCTCTTCCTGCTGCTGCCATCTGGCAGAAGATACTGGAGCCTCAGGACTCCCACCACCAGGTTCAAAGAACAGTTTCTACCCCTCAACCATCAGGCTCATGAACAAAAGGGGATAACTACACTCAAGGTCAGTTGCCCCATCATTGGAATGTTTCTACAACTAATGATCTCACTTTAAGGACCCTTTATCTCATTATCTCATGTTCTCGTTATTTATTGCTGTTTATTTATATTTGCATTTGCACAGTTTGTTGTCTTCTGCACTCTGGTTGATCTTTCATTGATCCAAATGCACCCAAGTAGGACTGGCTGGGGTAGATATCTGGACTATCTTGGTCTTTAAAGAATGGGGTTTCCCTCCCTCCACGAATGGTGCTGCCCCCACCCGCATGTCCTCCATTTCTCTACATCCGCGCTCGCCTATTTTCTCACTGCTTTAATAGTGAAAGAGTTCCTCTTGTCCTTACCTACCACACCAACAGACCCTGCATTCAACGCATTATCCTCTACAACTTCCACCATCTCCAAAGGGATCCTACCACTAAACATCTCTTTACCACCCCCCCACCCCCTTTACCCTCGGTGGGGATTGCTCCTCTCCTGTCAGATTCCTTCCTCTCCAGCCCTACACCTTCCCACCCACCTGGCTTCATCTATCACCTTTCAGCTAGCCTCCTTCCCCTCCCCTACCTTTATATTCTGGCATCTTCCCCCTTCCTTCTCTGTCCTGAAGAAGGGTCTCAGTCCAAAATTTGACTGTATATTCATTTCCATACATGCTGTCTGGCCTTTTGAGTGCCTCCAGCATCTTGTGTGCATTTGGATTTGGTTTCCAGCATCTGCAGACTCTGATGTGCTTTTGATTTACCAGGAATATGCATGAATTACAGAGCATGTGCTAAAACCAATGGATGGACAAACTTCTGTTATTTTCTCTAAAATGCCAAAGGCTGAGGGGAGAATCGATGGAGGTTGATAAGCTTATGAGAGGCTTAAAGAGAATAGAGAGTCAGTATCTTTTCCCCAGGGTTGAAATATCTAATTCTAAAGAAAGGCATTCGTTAGTCTTGCGAGACCATGGATCTGCGCCTGGAAAGCCTTCACACTCCAGGGCGCAGGCCTGGGCAAAGTTGTATGGAAGACCAGCAGTTGCCTATGCTGCAAGTCTCCCCTCTCCACGAGACCGATGTTGTCCAAGGGAAGGGCATTAGGACCCATACAGCTTGGCACCGGTGTCATCGCAGAGCACTGTGTGGTTAAGTGCCTTGGCTGGGGCTCGAACTCACAACCTTCAGATCGCTAGTCGAATGCCTTAACCACTTGGCCACATGCTCACACTTACATATAATTCTAGAGCACATACATATAAGGTGGTAAGTTCAAAGGAAACGTGCAGAGCAAATTTATTTATTTTAAACACTGAGTGTATACACAGAGCATGGAAAGCACTGCCTGGGGTGGTTGGTGAAGGGAAATGCAACAGGCATTTAAGACACTCTTAGACAGGTGCTTGAATGTGGAGGAAATGGAAGGATATGGACACTGTATTGGCAGAAAGTATTAGTTTATTTAGGTGTTTGATTACTAATTTAATTAGTTCAAAGTAGATTTTATTATAAAAATACATATATGTCATCATATGCAACCCTGAGATTCATTTTCTTGTAAGCACACTCAACAAATCTATAGAATAACTGTATCAGAATCAATGAAAGACCACATTCAACCAGTGTGCAAAAGATAAATAAGCAATACTTAGAATATGAGATGAAGAGTCCTTGAAAGTGAGTCCATAGACTGTGGGAACATTTCAATGATGGGGTGAGTGAAATTGAGTGAGGTTATTTCCTTTGGTTCAAGTGCCTGTTGGTTGAGGAGTAGTTCCTGAACTTGTTGGTATGAGGCCTGAGGCTCCTGTACCTTCTTCCAGATAGCAGCAAGACCTGGGTGACGGGGTCCCTGATAATGGATGCTACCTTCCTGCAACAGCATTTCATGTTGATGTGCTCAGTGGTGGGAGGGCTTTACCTGTGATGGACTGGACAGTAACCATGCAACACTGTGGGCCAAGACACCTGCTCCCGCGTTGTAGTCGTTCTGTGTTACAACAGTCTATTGTGCCAGTAACAGGAAATAGTAACATACTTTTTTTTCGCAGGGAACAGCAGTGTTCTATAAATGTGCCCATCTCTAAGGGTTCTGGATTCAGAAAGTAAAGGAGAAATAAAAATTGCAGCTTCCAGACAAGGGGTTCAGCTTAATTACTCAAAGGGCAGCACACAGCGTGTAATAATTATTCTGATTCTCCAGCACGTTACTGAGGATTGCCTTCAAGTCGAGTATGTACAGGTACCTGTACTGTACAATGCTGCTACTTGCAGCAGCATCACAGGCACGTACCATCAGACAAGCATCATTCCTGTTTTTAAAAAACCGGACCAACGGAAAAATAGCTGACTCAAGTAGCTACTATTTAACCGCTACTTGCAAAAAAAAAGACATTTCAATTGCAGCTGAGACCGAGCTTCCACTCAGCGTTTGAATTTACACCCAGCGAAGCCTATCACCATAGCAACCACCTAAATGCTGCTGACAGTTTTAAAACGAGAACTTAGCTATACTGTATCAGGAAGTTTAAGCACACTTTTCTGTGGTCAGAACCCCGATCATAGAAGAATCGACAAAAAAAAACTTTTTTTTAAAGCTGACCTGTATAGTACAAACTCCACGCAGCTCTGCCGCCGCCATTTTAAAAGATGTGAGGAAGTGACGCATGGTCGAGTGGCCCAACCGCTGTCGAGTTGCTGAGATGATTGACATGGGCTCTGCCAATCAGGGGGTGGGAGGGTCGCCGGTCAGTGGGCAGAGAGCGGCCTAGACATGGATAACCGAGAGTACGATCTGACGGCCGAGCAGCGGGCGGTCAAGGACAAGTACCCGCCCGTCACCAAGAAGTACGAGTGTGAGTGCTGTCAGCCGCGGCTGGGTTCGGGTCGGGGGTTACGGGAGGGGTCGGTCCCGTTGCTGGGCGACACTGGCCTCCTGGAGGCTGAACATTTGCAGAGCGCCTGCCCCATCCCTCACTGTACAGTGCGGAGCGGCCTGCCCCCATCCCTCACTGTACAGTGCGGAGCGGACTGCCCCCCATCCCTCACTGTACAGTGCGGAGCGGCCTGCCCCCATCCCTCACTGTACACTGCGGAGTGGCCTGCCCCATCCCTCACTGTACAGTGCGGAGCGGCCTGCCCCATCCCTCACTGTACAGTGCGGAGCGGCCTGCCCCCCCATCCCTCACAGTACAGTGCGGAGCGGCCTGCCCCCCCCCTCACTGTACAGTGCGGAGCGGACTGCCCCATCTCTCACTGTACAGTGCGGAGCGGCCTGCCCCCATCCCTCACTGTACAGTGCGGAGCGGCCTGCCCCATCCCTCACTGTACAGTGCGGAGCGGCCTGCCCCATCCCTCACTGTACAGTGCGGAGCGGCCTGCCCCATCCCTCACTGTACAGTGCGGAGCGGCCTGCCCCCATCCCTCACTGTACAGTGCGGAGCGGACTGCCCCCCATCCCTCACTGTACAGTGCGGAGCGGACTGCCACCCCATCCCTCACTGTACAGTGCGGAGCGGCCTGCCCCATCCCTCACTGTACAGTGCGGAGCGGCCTGCCCCCCATCCCTCACTGTACAGTGCGGAGCGGACTGCCCCATCCCTCACTGTACAGTGCGGAGCGGACTGCCCCCTCCATCCCTCACTGTACAGTGCGGAGCGGCCTGCCCCCATCCCTCACTGTACAGTGCGGAGCGGACTGCCCCCCCATCCCTCACTGTACAGTGTGGAGCGGACTGCCCCCATCCCTCACTGTACAGTGCGGAGCGGACTGCCCCATCCCTCACTGTACAGTGCGGAGCGGCCTGCCCCATCCCTCACTGTACAGTGCGGAGCGGCCTGCCCCATCCCTCACTGTACAGTGCGGAGCGGCCTGCCCCCATCCCTCACTGTACAGTGCGGAGCGGCCTGCCCCCATCCCTCACTGTACAGTACGGAGCGGCCTGCCCCATCCCTCACTGTACAGTGCGGAGCGGCCTGCCCCCATCCCTCACTGTACAGTGCGGAGCGGCCTGCCCCATCCCTCACTGTACAGTGCGGAGCGGCCTGCCCCATCCCTCACTGTACAGTGCGGAGCGGCCTGCCCCCATCCCTCACTGTACAGTGCGGAGCGGACTCCCCCCCCCATCCCTCACTGTACAGTGCGGAGCAGACTCTCCCCCCCATCCCTCACTGTACAGTGCGGAGCTGACTGCCCCCCCCATCCCTCACTGTACAGTGCGGAGCGGACTGCCCCATCCCTCACTGTACAGTGCGGAGCGGCCTGCCCCCATCCCCCACTGTACAGTGCGGAGCGGCCTGCCCCCCCCATCCCTCACTGTACAGTGCGGAGCGGACTCTCCCCCCCCCCATCCCTCACTGTACAGTGCGGAGCGGACTGCCCCCCCATCCCTCACTGTACAGTGCGGAGCGGACTGCCCCCCACCCATCCCTCACTGTACAGTGCGGAGCAGCCTGCCCCATCCCTCACTGTACAGTGCGGAGCGGCCTGCCCCATCCCTCACTGTACAGTGCGGAGCGGACTGCCCCCCCCCATCCCTCACTGTACAGTGCGGAGCGGCCTGCCCCATCCCTCACTGTACAGTGCGGAGCGGCCTGCCCCCATCCCTCACTGTACAGTGCGGAGCGGCCTGCCCCATCCCTCACTGTACAGTGCGGAGCGGCCTGCCCCCATCCCTCACTGTACAGTGCGGAGCGGCCTGCCCCCCCATCCCTCACTGTTCAGTGCGGAGCAGCCTGCCCCATCCCTCACTGTACAGTGCGGAGCGGCCTGCCCCATCCCTCACTGTACAGTGCGGAGCGGACTGCCCCCCCCATCCCTCACTGTACAGTGCGGAGCGGCCTGCCCCATCCCTCACTGTACAGTGCGGAGCGGCCTCCCCCCCATCCCCCACTGTACAGTGCGGAGCGGCCTGCCCCCATCCCCCACTGTACAGTGCTGAGCGGCCTGCCCCCCCCCATCCCTTACTGTACTGTGCGGAGCGGCCTGCCCCCATCCCTCACTGTACAGTGCGGAGCGGCCTGCCCCCCATCCCTCACTGTACAGTGCGGAGCGGCCTGCCCCATCCCTCAGCAGATGTAGGTAGTGAGGGGAGAATCACCGAGTGCTTGCTCCAGGGAATGTCTATTTACCACAGGCCGAATGGCCTGGCCACTCGGCCCAGGGCCAACAAGGACAGGCCCTTCGGCCCATTTTGTTAGAATCAGGTTTCATATCACCGCCATATGTAAGGAAATGTGCTTTTTTTTTTGCGGCAGCGCTGCAGTGCAATACATAATTTTGGTTAAATAGGTAGTGCAAAAAAAATCGTGAGGTAATGTGAATGGGTTCAATGTCCATTCAGAAATCTGATGATGGCAGAGGGGAAGAAGTTATTTGTGAATAGTTGAGTTTGTGCCTTCACGCTCCTATACCTCCTCCTCTCAGGCCATTAGGTTTAGGTTTCTGAACTATCTACCGCATCCCATTCGATTTGTACTGTACCCTACAATATTTAATTTATGCACTTTACTTTGTTTATGTGTATATTTGTACATTTAATTCTTGCTTTCCTGAGTTATAATGTGTTACGTGTATTACTGTGCTTTACATCTCGGTCCAGAGAAACGTCTCATTTGACTATAAGACAAAAAGATAAAGGAGCAGAATCAAGTCTGTGCCACCATTTCATCATGGCTGATCCAATTTTCCTCTCAGCCCCAATCTCCTGCCTTCTCCCTGCATCCCTTCATTGACCGACCAATCAAGAATCTATCAACGCCTGCCTTAAATATACCCAATGACTGGAATCATTTTCGTGAACCTCCTTTGAACCCCTTCCAATTCCAGCACATCCTATCTAGATCAGGGGCCCAAAACTGTTCACAATATGCCAAGTGAGGCCACACCAGTGCTTTATAAAGTCTCAACATTACATCTTTGCTTTTGTATTCTAATCTTCTTGGAATGAATGCTAACATTGTATTTGCCTTCCTTACCACAGACTCAACCTGCAAATTAATTTTTAGGTAATCTTTCACAAGGTCTCGGCCCAAAATGTTGACTGTATTCTTTTCCATAGATGGTGCCTGGCCTGCTTTTTTCCAGCATTTTGTGTGTATTACAAGGACTCCCAAGTTCATTTGCACCTCAGTTTTTTTGTATTTTCTCTCCACTTAGAAAATAGTCAACCCTTTCATTTCCTCCTCCAAAGTGCATAACCATCCATTTCCTGGCGTTGTATACCATCTGCCATTTCTTTGCCAGTTTTCCTAATCCGTTTAAGTCCTTCTGTAGCCTCTCTACTTCCTCAAAACTACATGCCCCTCCACCTATCTTCATATCAGCTGCAAACTTGGCCACAAAGTCATCAATTCCATTATCCAAATCATTGACATATAATGTAAAAAGAATCAGTCGGAACATAGATCCCTATGGACCACTGGTCACCAGCAGACTGACGATCCCCCCCCCTCCCCACCAGCAGACAGCTAGAAAAGGCTCCCTTTATTCCCACTCTTTACCTGCTGCCACTCAGTCACTGCGTATCCACGCTAGAATCTTTTATGTAATACCACGGGCACGTGTGTGGCACCTTGTCAAAAGCCACCTGAAAATCCAAGTACACAACATCAACCGGTTCTCCTCTGTCTATCCTGCTTGTTATTTCCTTAAAGAATTCCAACAGGTTTGTCAGTTAAGATCTTCCCTTGAAACCATGCTGACTACGGCCCCTTTTATCACATGCCTCCAAGTACAGCGACACAGCTTTCTTAATAATTGACTCCAACATCTTCCCAACCATTGAGGTCAGACTAACTTTCTGATGCCTCTCTCCCTTCTTGAAGAGTGAATAACATTTGCAATTTTCCAGTCTTCCGGAACCATTTCAGAATCTAATGATTCTTGAAAGATCATTACTTATGCCTCCATGATCTCTTCAGCCACCTCTTTCATGTGGTCACCTCTTTACACCATGTGGTCCAGGTGACTTATCTACCTTCAGACCTTTCAGTTTCCTAAGAACCTTCTCCCTTGTTAAGGTAGCTTCACACATTTCATGACACCTGATTCCTGGAACTTCCACCATACTGCTAGTGTCTTCCACTGTGAAGGCTAATGCAAAATACTTATTCATTTCATCTGCCATTTCATTGTCCCCCATTACTACCTCTCCATAGTCATTTTTCAGTGGTCCAATATCCCCTTTTGCCTTTCTTTTACACTTTATGTATTTGAAAGAAATATTGGTATTTTCTTTAATATTATTGTCTAGCTTACTTTCATATCCCATCTTTACTGTAATGACTTCTAGTTGCCTTCTGTTGGTTTTTAAAAGCTTCCCAATCCTTTAACTTCTCACTATTTTTTGTTCTATTATATGCCCTCTCTTTGGCTTTTATGTTGGCTTTGACTTCTCTTGTTAGCCATGGATGTGTCATCTTGCCTTTAGAATACTTTTCCTCTTTGGGATGTATATATCCTTCCCAAAATTCCAGCCATTGCTGCTCTGCCATCATCCCTGACAATGTACTTTTCCAATCAATTCTGGCGGATTCTTCTCTCGTGACTCTGTAATTCCTATTACTCCACTGTAATACTGATACATCCGCACTTTGGCTTCTCCTTCTCAAATTTCAGGGTGAATTCAATCATATGATCACTTGCCCCAAAGGGATCTTTTACGTTAAGCTCTCTAATCACTTCTGGTTCATTGCACAACACCCAATCCAGAATAGCTGATCCTCTAGCAGGCTCAACCATGAGCTGCTCTAAAAAGCCATCTCGTAGGCATTCTAGAAATGTCTCCTCCTGTAATCTGGCACCAACCTGATTTTTCCAATCTATGTGCATAATGAAGTCCCCCATGACTATTGTAACATTGCCCTTTTGGCATGCATTTTCTATCTCCCATTGTAATTTGTGGGCCACATCCTTACTGCTGTTTGGGGATCTGTATACAACTCCCATCAGTGTCTTTTTACCCTTTCAGTTCCTTAGCTCTATCCACAATGATTCAACACCTTCCGACTCGATGTCACCTCTTTTTAAAGATTTGATTTCATTTTTTACGAGCAGAGTAAAGCCACCCCCCTCTGTCTTCCTGCCTGTCCTTTCGATACAATGTGTATCCTTGGACATTTAGCTCCCAGCTACGATCTTCTTTCAGCCATGATTCAGTAGTGCCTACAGCCCTACAACATCATACCTGCCAATCTGCAACTGCGCTGCAAGTTCACTTACCTTCTTCATTATACTGCATGCATTCAAACACAACTCCTTCAGTCCCATATTCGCTTTTTTCAATTTTCTCTGCCTCTTACATTGCAACTCAGCCTGTTGACTGCAATTTTTCCCTATCAACAGCCTCTCCTCACTACACATTGCCTTTGTTTGTAAGCCAGCTAACCTCATCTTCAGCACTATCACCCGTCTTTCCTACGACACTTCTTGCATTGAAGTATATGCAGCTCAGGACACTAGTTGCACCATGTTCAACCTTTTGATTCTTTGCTTTGTCTGATGTCTTACCAACATCAGCCTCCATAACCTCTCCACTAACTGTTCTGGCACTCTGGTTCCCACCCTCCTACAACTCTAGTTTAAACCCCACTGTGCAGCATTAACAAACGTTCCTGCTGGACATAAGTCCCCCTCCGGTTCAGGTACAAACTGTCCCTCCTGTACAGGTCCCACCTTCCCTGAAAGAGAGGTTAATGATCCAAAAACCTTATGCCCTCCCTCCTGCACCAACCCCTTAGCCACATATTAAACTATATAATCTTCCCATTTCTGGCCTCACTAACACATGGCATGGGTATCAATCCTGAGATCACAACCCTGCAGGCTCTGCCTTTTAACTTAGCACCTAGCTGCCTGAACTCCCTCTGCAGAACCTCGTCACTTGTCCTACCCATATCATTGGTACCTACATGGACCACGACTCTGGCTGTTCACCCTCTCACTTAGGACTGCTGAGGACTCAATCTGAGATATCCTGGACCCTGGCACCCAAGAGGCAACATTCCATCCGGGAATCTGATTCTTGCCCACAGATCCTCCTGTTTGTTCCTCTAACTAAAGAATCCCCTATCACCGCAGTGTGCCTTATCTCCCCCCTTCCCTTCTGAGTCACAGAGGCAGACAGTGCCAGAGACCCAACCACTGTGACTTTTCTCTGTTAGGTCATCTCCCCCAATAGTATCCAAAGAGATATACCTGTTGCTGAGGGCAATGGCCACAGAGGTGCTCTGCACTGGCTCCATAACCTCTTCCCCTTTCTGACTGTCACCCAGTTCCCTATGTCGTGCACCTTGGGTGTAACTACCTCTCTCTATATGCCCTGTCTATCACCCCCTCAGCCTCCCGAATGATCTAGAGTTCATCCAGTTCCAGCGCCAACTCCTTAACGCGGATTGTTAGAAGCTGCAGTTGGATGCACTTCTCGCAGTTATAGTCATCAGGGACTCTGGGGGTCTCCCTGCCTTCCCACATTCCGCAAGAGGAGCATTCCACTACCTGCCTGTCATTCCTACTGTCCTAGCTGAGCGGATATAAAGAAGAGAACAAAAAAACTTGAAATTTGCTTTCTCCGACTGAAGCCTCGAAGAGCTAAAGCCTTAAGATCACCATCTGATCATGTCCACTCAGATGATAGCCTCTGTGCTTGCTCCGACCTTTCTTTAATTTGCTCATTAATCAATCCCAAATGCCAATTGGTCACTGGTCAAAGCTATTCTTCACTGCTGCTGCCTTTTAACCTCGGGCGGTGGATGTGATTGAAGTCTCCTCCTCTCAAAGCTTCCGATGTCCATATTAATAATAATAATAGGCATCCGTTAGTCTCGTGAGACCATGGATTTGTGCCTTGGAAGGTTTCCAGGGCGCAGGCCTGGGCAAGGTTGTATGAAAGACCAGCAGTTGCCCATGCTGCAAGTCTCCCCTCTCCACGCCACCGATGTCCAAGGGAAGGGCATTAGGACCCATACTTGGCACCGGTGTCGTCGCAGAGCAATGTGTGATTAAGTGCCTTGCTCAAGGGCACAACACGCTGCCTTGGCCAAGGCTCGAACTAGCGACCTTCAGATCACTAGACCAACGCCTTAACCACTTGGCCACGTGTCCGTATTGGCCACTGGTCAAAGGTCTTTTTCGCTGTACTGACCCACTGCTGCCTTTTATCCTTGGACAGTGGACTTGTCTGAAGTCCCCTCTACTCTAAACTTCCAATGTCCGGATTGGCTGCTGGTCGAAGCTTTCTTTTGGCGATATACATGTATATAGTTAAATGACAATAAACTTGACTTAAATAGGGTGAATGCAGCCAGTGTTTTCCCCAGGTTTCTGGAATCAATGACTAAGATGACGGGAGGGAAAGATTTAATAAGAGCCTAAGGGGCAAATTTTTCTCCAAGAGGTTGTATGTGGAATGTTCTGGAGAAAGTGGTTGAGGCAAGTACCTTAACAGCATTTAAAATGGACCAGTACATGGAGGTACTTGGATAGGAAAGATGTGGGGGGCTGTGAGCCAAATACAGGCAAATAGCACTAACCTAGATCCAGCAAGTGTCACTGTATCACTTTAAGACTGAAAGTTAATCATGCAGTTGGGCAGAGCGTATTGGAGTTATGTCGTATAGCAAATATTAATTTCAACAGCAACCAGTCTTCAGACCTGCTGAATCTGAATCTGATGCCTATGGTCAGGCCACACTTAGATCCCCTCCAGTTCGCCTACCAGGCCCGACTAGGAGTTGAGGATGCCATCGTCTTCCTGCTGAACCGTGTCTATGCCCACCTGGACAAGCCAGCAAGCACTGTAAGGGTCATGTTTTTTGACTTCTCCAGTGCGTTCAACACCATCCGCCCTGCTCTGCTGGGGGAGAAGCTGACAGCGATGCAGGTGGATGCTTCCCTGGTATCATGGATTCTTGATTACCTGACTGGCAGACCACATTACGTGTGCTTGCAACATTGTGTGTCCGACAGAGTGATCAGCAGCACTGGGGCTCCACAGGGGGCTGTCTTGTCTCCCTTTCTCTTCACCATTTACACCTCGGACTTCAACTACTGCCCAGAGTCTTGTCATCTTCAGAAGTTTTCTGATGACTCTGCCATAGTTGGATGCATCTGAAAGGGAGATGAGGCTGAGTACAGGGCTACGGTAGGAAACTTTGTCACATCGTGTGAGCAGAATTATCTGCAGCTTAATGTGAAAAAGACTAAGGAGCTGGTGGTAGACTTGAGGAGAGCTAAGGTACCGGTGACCCCTGTTTCCATGCAGGGGGTCAGTGTGGACATGGTGGAGGATTACAAATACCTGGGGATACGAATTGACAATAAACTGGACGCGTCAAAGAACATTGAGGCTGTCTACAAAAAGGGTCAGAACCGTCTCTATTTCCTGAGGAAACTGAGGTCCTTTAACATCTGCCGGACGATGCTGAGGATGTTCTACGAGTCTGTAGTGGCCAATGCTATCATGCTTGCTGTTGTGTGCTGGTGCAGCAGGCTGAGGGTAGCAGATATCAACAGAATCAACAAACTCATTCTAAAGGCCAGTGATGTTGTGGGGATGGAACTGGACTCTCTGACGGTGGTGTCTGAAAAGAGGATGCTGTCTAAGTTGCATGCCATCTTGGTCAATGTCTCCCATCCACTACATAATGTACTGGTTGGGCACAGGAGTACATTCAGCTAGAGATTCATTCCACCGAGATGCAGCTCAGAGCGTCATAGGAAGTCATTCCTGCCTGTGGCCATCAAACTTTACAACTCCTCCCTTGGAGGGTCAGGCACCCTGAGCCAATAGGCTGGTCCTGGACTTATCTCATAATTTACTGGCATAATTTACATATTACTATTTAACTATTTATCGTTCTATTACTATTTATTATTTATGGTGCAACTGTAATGAAAACCAATTTCCCCCCGGATCAATAAAGTATGACTATGACTCACTTTCACTCTCACTCTCGCCTCTTGGTTTCAAGTTGAGGGAACTTGAATAAGTGGTGCTGCAGATTGTAACATCAAAACGGTGAGCTGTTGGCCTCCCTTGGTGCTGTGGCAGGAGTGATACCTCTCTCACTTGTTAGTGAGAGGGCATATTTGAGATATGAAGTGTTAGGATGGACTGTAGTGTTTGATGGACTCTAGATCGTGGTCTGTGGGGGGCTTTGCTATTGGGTGGTGGGGGATTGCTGTTTGTGCATGAGAGCAGGACCTTTGCGGTTCTGATGTTTTTCTGTAATTCTTTCTTTGCCTTTTCTTCTGTTTTGTGGATGTCTGCGAAGAGTTAGAATTTCAGGTTGTGTGATGTATACATTCTTTAATATTAAATTGAACCATTGATTGCAGATTGAATTTAAAATCTAGCTCAGAACAGTGGTGTGCTTGGAGCTGTGGAGTGGGGTCAATTGTAAACCAAAAACACCCCGTCAACTTGAGATGCCTGCACATGTGTAAATGCAGCCCAGAGTCAGCGGAGATCAGCAGTCATTTTAGGCGTCTGGAGTGTTGGTGTAAATATCAACACACCTGACAACTAAAATGAGGCAGAAGTTTTCTTGGAGAATGTTTATAAAAACAAAAGAGATTAAGATCATTCTCACTCCATAAAATCCATTTTTTGAAAGGTGAAAGGCACTGTCCCAACATCAACACTGCCTTAAAGTGCTGGAAATAACAGGCAGGTCAGGCGACATCCGTGGAGGGGGAAGCTGAGATAACATTCTACACTGAAAACTGCTGACAATTCAGTTTTTGAATTTTTAGTGTTTTATGCTTCACAATTTTCCCTGTTTTTTGGGGCTCTACTGTGGGGAAAAAAAGAGCTTGGGATTCACAAATAAAAATTCTCAGTTAAATTGATCAAAATTCCTGGTTGTAATTACATGGACAAAGGATTGGTGGCTGAATACTTTCACAAGGCCCTGTGTACCATACCGAGAGGCAAAAGTTCCCTTGGAGGATATTTATAAAAACAAAAGAGATTAAAATCATTTTCAATACAAAATAAATCCATTGAAAAGTGAAAGGCACTGTTCCAACATCAACAGTGCCTTAAATTGCTGGAAATAACAGGAAGGTCAGGTGACATCTGTGGAGGGAGAAGCTGAGATAACGTTCTGCACTGAGGACCTTTAATCAACACTGGAAACAGTTAGAAATCAAACATGCTTTAAGTTGCACGAAAGGGCAACATAGATAGTGGAGAAGAGAATGTCTGTGATAGCACAAAGACCACGAGGAGGTGACTGACACTAGTGGTGGTGGTGGTGCCTGGTGGGAGAGGATGGGGGCAGGTGTTGTTTCCAGTTCATCTGTCTGCAGGAGTTGTAATTAGCAGAGGTGTGAGGATGGAAGAAATGAAAAACACCCAAACTGTGATATAACACCCTGTGCGTTCCGGAAGGGACTGTCTGGAATTAGGGACACAACGCTGGAGGTAGAGACTGTGAATATTTAGAGCGGGGTTCCCAAATTCTTTACGCCAGGTATCTATACCATAGAGCAAGGGGTCTGTGGACACAGATTAGGAACCCCTCATTTAGATCGTTATGTGGACGATCATTTGAGATTGAGCACATAAACAGGCTTGTGCTGTTGACTAGCATGACACTTGGATCTCAGTATGCAACAAAAACTAATTCAAGAAATGCTGAGCATCTTGAACCTATCTGTAAGCAGAGGTGGATGGGAAATGTTAACGCTGGAATATCAGTTGGCATTCTAACCTGTTCCGGTGAAGCTGAACACAGACAAACAGGAACCTTACAGCCTCTGCACTGATCAGTGAAGTCTGCAATTTCAGGTAAACAGCATTTCAGATTTTTATCGGAACTGAACAAGTTGATGGCTGCTTGACATATCTTCCACGTTTCCCTTCAATCAGGTCTTCCCAATATGCTGACATAGGAGAGGGTTCAAAGGAGGTTCACGAAAATTATTCTGGGATTGAAAAGCTTGCCATATGTGGAGCATTTGATCGCTCTGGACCTGTACTCACTAGGATTCAGAAGAATGGGGGGAGATCTCATTGAAACCTGTCGAATGTTTAAAGACCTCAATAAAGTGGATGTGGGGAGGATGTTTCCTATGGTGGGGAGTCTAATACCAGAGAAACTTGTATTTGTGGCCGCAGTGCAAGTGATAAATAGAGAAGAAACTGTGGATTACAGTAAATGTATATATTTATTAAATAGTTACATTAAAGCAGTAGTGCAAAAATTGAAATAAAGTAGTGAGATAGTGTTCATGCGTTCAATGTCCATTCAATAATCTAATGGCAGAGGGGAAGAAGCTGTTCCTGAATCATTGAGTGTGTACCTTCAGTTTCCTATACCAGCTCCTTGATGGTAGCAATGAGAAGAAGGCATGTCTTGAGTGATGGATGCTGCCTTTTTGAGGCATCGCTCCTTGAAGATATCCTGGGTACTACGGAGGCTAGTGCCCATGATGGAGCTGACTGAGTTTACAACTTTCTGCAGCTTATTTCAATTCTGTGCTGTAGCCTTCTCTCCCCACACCCCCACCCCTCCCCCCACATACCAGTTAGAATACTATGTACAGTACATCTATAGACATTTGCAAGTTCTTTGGTAACATACCAAATCTTCTCTAATACCAGGAGACGTAGCGTCAGAACGTTCTAGTATCAATTGTTTCGCGACAATAAAATATAAAGTATAAAAGTATAAAGAATAGAGGGACGTCCATTTAGAGTGGAGATGAGGAGGAAATTATCTAGCCGGGGAGTGATGAATCTGGGATTCCTTGTCAAAGGCCGCTGTGGAGGCCAAGTCATTGGGTGAATTTAAGGCAGAGGTTGATAGATTCTTGATTAGTCAGAGCATGAAGGGATACGGGGAGAAGGCAGGAGATTGGGGCTGAGAGGGTAGTGGATCAGCCTTGATGAAATGGCAGAGCAGACTTGTGGGCCAAAGGGCCTAATTTTGTTCCTATATCTTATGTATCTTATGGTCTTGTGTCTTTGTACATTATACCTGCTCCTACATCCACCTCTATGCTTTCTACATGAATCATGAAAAGTTATGTTCCCATCTTGGAGCCAAACCCCCATTCCAGCAATTATGTGCTGAACTTTTATGTGCTTTTCTCTATTGCAAGTGTGTTTCTCCTTGGACAGGGTGACCTATGCAGGATGGTCCAAGTATGGTCTCACCTGGGCTGGATGTGATTTGAGCACAACTGCAGACAATCCTCTTACAATAATGGGCAGGGAACTTGTAGTGTTCTCGTGCAGTGTGTTGAAACTCTGACTAAACACCAAGTTAAACCGAAGCCAATGAAGACAGAGCCATAGTAAGGTTAACCATTTACTGTTCACTCTTCCACATTAGCATCGTATGGTGAAAACTGTTGATTAAAAAAATACAAACATATACAGCATCTGTTTCATTCTGGAGACCACCCGCGCTCTCTTCTTTTAGCGAGAGTCTCCAGCCGCCCCGAGTAGTGGCGAGGAGGTCCTGTCAAACCGCCGCCGGGCTCGAGCCCACCCCGCGTTTGCAGTTGAAAAGCCGACGTGCGCACTGCCCCAACTGCCGCTTCCTTAACAGAAACCGCGTTAACGTTTTTACTTCAAATACATTCTTACGAACTTACGGTGTTGCTTCTATAATGTTTCTTTGTGGGTAGACACGGAGCTTTTCACGATCATGCGGCACGCATGGCACCCGCCTTTACACCTTCCCGAACCAGAGGTTACACACAAGACGTGGTGAAACCGGAGGTGACGTCATCACGTGCCGCGATATACCATAGACAATGAACTTAGCTTTGTTATACTGTAACATATTTATCAACCTTTAACTTTAACTAGAAAATAGTTACAAACAAATCATTTAAAGCGTAGACCCAACAAAGTCCAATAAATGCCTTAAGGGCGACACAGAACTGTTTACCATTTGCTTGCTGAGCCTGTTTTCATTAGGTTGTTGAATTGGTTTGTTTAATTAGCTCGGAGGAAGGAACAAGCCTTTTAGCTATTGTTGTTTTGTTGCTTTGCTGAACATTGTGAGCATGCTATGCTGGTGCCAGAATGCATGGCAACACTTCTGGGCTGTCCCATCACATCCTGGGGATATTTTGGTCACTAATGCAAATTACACATTTTGATGTACATGTGATAAATAAAATTAATCAGAATTTTGGTGATTCCAGTCTTAATGAAGGGTCTCGGCCCAAAATGTTGACTGCTTATTAATTTCCATAGGTACTACCTGACCTGCTGAGATCCTCCAATACTTTGTTAATCTGAATCTTGTTGTGATTTGTGTATAGGGGTACTCAGATCCCTTTGTCCTGCTCCGGGACCATAGCTTTCCATACCCCTACCATCCATATACGATCAAACTTCTCATAAATGCTAAAATCGAGCTTGCATGCACTATTTGTGCTGGCAGCTCGTTCCACACTCTCACGACCCTCTGAGTGAAGAAGCTTCCCCTCATGCTCCGCTTAATCTTTTCACCTTTCACCTTTAACCCATGACCTCTAGTTGCAGTATACACCTCAATATTTTTGTATATTTCCTACGTTTATACAGGTTGTAATTCTGTGTCTTTTTTCCTCTCTTTGTAGATTTGGACCACACTGCTGATGTTCAGTAAGTTATTAAAATGCCTACTATAAAGTGAACTAATAGTTGAAAGAGATATATCATGCAAGTAAATTGGATGACATTCATTCGTTCATTATGTGCCGTGTTGCGTGACATGAGTGAACATGGTCTTTCCATGACCATGACTGTTGTCAGCAAATCTTTCCTCAGAAGTGTTTTGCATTGCCTTCTTCTGGGCAGTGTCTTTATAAGACGGGTGATCCCAGCCATTATCAATACTCTTCAGAGATTGTCTGCCTGGTGTCAGTGGTTCCATAACCAGGACTTGTGATGTGCACCAGCTGTTCATACGACCATCCACCACCTGCTCCCATGGCTTCACCTGACCCTGATCGGGAGGAAATGGGGGGGGGGGGGCTAAGCAAGTGCTGCACCTTGTCCAAGGGTGACCTGCAGGTGAGCGGAGGGAAGGAGAGCCTTGCACCTCCTTTGGTAGAGACATATCTCCACCCCACCACCCAATGTGACATTAATGTGCTGTAAGTTTTTAATGTGGACTTTAAAGTACTGTGGAAATATTTAAAGTATAAGAAGTCCTACAAAAATTTACCACTTTGATTTCTAACATGAGGGTGGGAATGCCTCAAAACATAATATTAAGCAGAAGGTCCTATAGTCCTGAGAGTTTAGAAGAATGAGATTGGATCTGATTGAAACATGCACAATTCTTAGGGGGCTTGACATAGGCAGATGAGAATTTGGCTTTCTTTCGTGGAGGTGTCAGAAACCAGGGGTCACAGTCTCAAAGATAGATAGATATACTTTATTGATCCCGAGGGAAATTGGGTTTCGTTACAGCCGCACCAACCAAGAACAGAGCGTAAATATAGCAATACAAAAACCACAAACAGTCAAACAACAAAATGCAAACTATGCCAGATGGAAAATAAGTCTAGGACTAGTCTATTGGCTCAGGGTTTCTGACCCTCCATGGGAGGAGCTGCAAGTTTGATGGCCACAGGCAGGAACAACCTCCCGTGCCACCCAGTGTTGTATCTCGGTGGAATGTGGCTGAAGTCCAACAGTAAAAAGTTCAATATCCGGTCTACAAACACGTTCCTCGATCATAATATGACCCGGATTGCACCATCTGTTGTTAACCAGAACAGTAAGCACCCAACTCCTTTACGCTTACCGCTCTCAGTGCACTTCCGGTCAAGTAAGAGGAGAGTAGAATGGAAAGGGCTTTCCTCATCCTGAGGGCTGTTGCGGTGCAGTCACTGGGAATTTTGAAGGTAGACACCAATATATCTGTAGACGTCAAGGGTAGATGCAAAGTGGTGCGGAGGCAAGAGATCAGTTATGATCTATTAACGGACAGTGCAGGTAAGAGGGACCAGTGATTTCCTCTTATTTCAAAGTTCAAAGCAAATTTATTATCAAAGTACATTTATGTCACTGTATACAACCCTGAGATTCATTTTCTCGTGCGCATACTCAATAAATCCAAAGAATAATAGCCATAACCTCCTCCCTGATGGTAGTAATGAGAAGAGGGGTCTTCAGGCTCCTGTACCTCCTCCCTAATGGTAGTAATGAGAAGAGGGGTCTTCAGGCTCCTGTACCTCCTCCCTGATGGTCACAATGAGAAGAGGGGTCTTCAGGCTCCTGTACCTCCTCCCTGATGGTAGTAATGAGAAGAGGGGTCTTCAGGCTCCTGTACCTCCTCCCTGATGGTAGTAATGAGAAGAGGGGTCTTCAGGCTCCTGTACCTCCTCCCTGATGCTCACAATGAGAAGAGGGCATGTCCTGGATGGTCATGATGAAAACCAGCTTGTCTCTAGATTGTTGTCAAATTGTGTTCATTTCTCTTTAACAGTTCAATAATACCACTTGACTTCTATCTAAATGTTTATTTTTACAGCTGTTGGTAGTTTAGTACAAAAAAAATCAGTTCCTGGTTTTACAATTAAGGTGCACAATCTATCTTTGCTTCCCATTACTTTGTAAGAGTTACTTTCAGTTCAAGGCCCTGAGCTCCTCTGCTTTGTGCTTTGCAGGTTGCACTCATGGGGGGATACAGTCGAAGAGGCTTTTGAGCAGGTTGTCATGGCAATGTTTGGCTATATGACAGACATAGAAACTGTGCAGCCATTAACCACCCTTGAAGTAAAGGCTGAAGGTAACCTTAGCATTCTGATTAGTTTAATGGTGTTGATAGATTTTCAACAAAGGATATCTTTTATTATCCTTAAAGGGTAATAAAGTTTTGTTATCCATTATGTGACTATACCTGTGATACAGGGTCATCTGTTAATCATTTCAAGTGTAATTGTCATTTAAACATACATGAATACAGCCAAACAGCATTACTCCAGGACCATAGTGTAAAACACATTACCAACAGACACACAAAACACATATAGCACATATAAGATAGCAAGTACATATTATCAGTAAAATACAGTCACTCAAAAGGTATAGTTCAAACCCTAAATCCACGAATGTTGCAGCGGTCTGCAGTCAAACACAATACAGGTTGTCTTCTGCTGAACGCTGAGACGCCCGCCCTGGTGGAGCGCACCAGTTCCGACACCTCTCTCCTGCACAGCTGTAAGCAGGTGACACTGCGGCTTGAGGCCGAGTTCTCACTACGACCAAGGCCGTACACCCACCAATGAATCAGTGAATCGGACTTGCAGCATTCCACATTAATGATATGGTTTCATGTGAAAAATGTGGTATTCATCAAGTCCTGTGATGTTGTGAGGCCAAGGCTTCGGGGCATCAGATACCCCATCAATTTAATGTGTCTTCACACTGTTCTCTAAATATCTACATATGGGGGGGGGGGGGTGCTGTGATAGATAGAGTTTTGCATTCCCAGTTGTCTGACAGGAGATGTTTGGGATATGGGAACAGTGTTTAATAGAATTCCTGGGTTATTCAGCATCAATCCTTTCCCCTGATCTTCCCCAGATGCAGCAAATGCTTGGCACACCTGTTGCAGTGGCTGAAATATATTTAGTGAATCAAATGACTCAATTTAATATCAGAGAACGTATATAGTGTTCAACCTGAAATTCTTACTTTTCACAGACATCCATGAAACAAGCCCTAAAAAGGGATAGAAACATCAGAACCCCAAAGCCCCTCTTCCCCTCCCATGCACAAGCAGCCGCAGAAGCACCGACAAACCCCGTCCCCCTCATTCCCCTGGCGTGCAAGCAATAGCAAAAGCTCCCAGAGAGACTTCAGTCTAGAGTCCATCAAAAACTACAGTCCATTATCCAGCACTTTGGTATCGCTCCCACTCTCGCTCTCGCTCTCGTTCTCACTCTCGCTTTCACACCAGATTGATCTTTCATCGGTACTAGACAAATGATAGTGTAGATTAACAAGATTTAAGGTGCTCTGAGCAGTGCAAGGGGAAGAGGGAATAAAGGGTGTTTGGCAGGAGATCAAATGACAGAAAGAATTATTATGCAAGGCAAAAGGTAATTAAAGAAAATTTTGGATGTTTTCAAAAATAACAGGAAAAAGGATCCTAGAGTTGTACGACACAGGAACAGCTCTCCATCACACCATGCCCACACTAATCACTTCCAGTAGGTCCACAGCATTCAGTGCCTTGTCAATTCAAGTGCTTTACTAAATCCTCCTGAAATGTCTACCACCTCCTCAAAAAACTTCCCAAGATTCCTTCTAAAACTGGTACCTCTCACTTTAAGCCTATGCCACCTTGTCTTATACACCCCCAAAATGGGGAAAAGAGTTCATTGCTATCTTCCCTTTCTATTCCTGTCATAATTTTGTGTACCTCTACCAAGTCATCCTCACAAGTCTCCCACACTCCGGGTGAAAAAAGCCCAGGCTAATCAATCTCTCCTCAGAAATGAAGTTCTCTGATCCGGGTGAATCTCTTCTGTATCTCTACACAGCAATTACATCATAATTGTTGTCTGGAAACCAGAACTATACAGAGTACTTTGTGTGCCTAACCAATTAAAGTGCATAACATCTCACTTACCAGCATTAAATTCCAGCTGATGGAAAGAACCCTCCTTGCTATCTATAGCCAGTTTTCACTTGTAGACATAGTCACATCCAAGTCCTTCATGTTGTTGTGTACCACTCAGCGAGGTCTTCTAATATACAGTAACAAACTACAACAAATTCAGAGTGGATCAAATCATAAGCATGTTTTATTGCAAGGGAGGGTCCACCTTCCTATATTAAATCGTTGGAAGATAGCTTCAATCTTACAACCCAAAACAAATCATTTTTATACTTATACAAAGTCCAGTAATTCACCTTTGAGGTTGTTTCATCCCATAACATTCCTCCCCCATGACAGCTGCGTCCTGTTTTATTCTGTTGTCAAAACATTCCTTATTGTAAACACGCCCCCACCATGAAACACTCGCACTTCTTGTAAGCCTGCATCTGAACCAGCAAAGCACTCCAAGATCACACAGGTTCCATTTTGTCACATTATATCTGCACATGGACAACTACTGCACTGTCCTCGGCAATACGCTGAGTTTAAAAATTCAGCGGAGTGACATGGTAGCGTAGCGGTCAACATAATGCTTTACAACACTGGCTGTAAGATCAGGCTTCCATTCCCACTGCTGTCTACAAGGAGTTTTATACATTTTCCCTGTGACCACGTGGGATTCCTCCAGGTGCTCTGGTTTCCTCCCACAATCGGTTAGGGTTAGTGAGTTGTGGGCATGCTAAGTTAGTGCCAGAAGCACAGCAACAATCCTCTCTGATTTGATTTAATGCAAACAACGCACTTCACTATAGATTTCAATGTACATGTGACAAAAAGCTATTCTTTATCAAATTCACGAAACACAAGTTCCCATGATCAATAAATAAAATTAAATCAGTTGATTAATTAAAAGCCTTGCTGATTATCCATTATCTATCCCCACCTTTCCAAATCTAAATAAACCCTCTTCCTTCGAATTTTTGCAGTAGTTTCCCTACCACTGACTAGTCCATTATAAACTCACCATTGCTCTTCATGAACAAAGGAACAACATTTGCTCCCTAAATGTGTTGAATCCAGAAAACTGTAACTATCCGCTACAAGTGGAACTTTCTGGTGGTAGCCAAACATTTTAATTACGATTCCCATTCCCATTCCGACATGTCAGTCCATGGCCTCCTCTTGTGCCAAGATGAGGCCATCCTCAGGGTGGAGGAGCAACACCTTATATTCCGTCTGGGTAGCCTCCAACCTGATGGCATGAACATCAATTTCTCCTTCTGGTAAACAAATTTCCCTTCTTCCCCCCCCCCCCCCCCATTCCTCACTCTGACCTTTTATTTCTTCTCACCATCCTATTACTTCCCCCTGGGTCCCCTCCTCGGTCTCGTTCTCCTGTGGTCCACACTCCTCTCCTAAAAGATTCCTTCCTCTCCGGCTCTTTATCTTCCCTACCCAGCTGGGTTCACCTATCACCTTCCAGCTAGCCTCCTTCCCCTTCTCCCCCCCCCCCCCCCAGCCCTCCAGTCCTGAAGAACGGGTCTCAGCCCGAACTATCGACAGTTTATTCATTTCCATAGATACCTCCTGGCCTGTAGGGATCCTACGGCATTTTGTGTGTGCTGCTGTGGGTTTCCAGCATCTGCAGAATTTCTCATGTTTATAAGCTGTAACTGACTTGGCTTGAGGGGGGTTCATCCTGAACATGCACTGTTGCATTGGTAAAGTGGAGGAGACAGAATGGAGAAGTAGGTGTTCCGGAACGGGAATCTGAATTAAAATTTTTGGCCATCAGGAAGGTCCACTTGAGCCAGAGGTGCTGGATGAACCCAACAGATTTGTAGGTGAAGTGTTGCCTCACCTGGTAGGACTGTTAGGCCCTGAATGCAGGTGAGGGAGGATATAGTTGTTTAATAATTGGTTTATTATTGTTACATGTACTGAGATATAGTAGAGAAACATTATTTGCATGCCATCCAGACAAATCATTCCTTACATAGGTACGTTGAGGAAGTCTTAAACAAAAACAATAAGAGAATAGAGGGAGGCACAGTAGCATAGTGTAGCACAAGGCTTTATAGTACCAGCAACCTGGCTTCAATTCCCACTGCTGCCTGTTTGTACGTTCTCTCTGTGACTGTCTGGGCTTCCTCCCACCCACAGTCCAAAGACATAGCCGTTGGTAGGTTAACTGGCTATTGTAAATTGTCAGGGTCCTCATTTCTGCCTCTGCAGTACAGTGCTCCCAGGTTTCCTGCTCCCTGCAGAGGTCCGATAACGTGCCGTCTCAATGATGGGAGTTGGCCTCTCCTCTCATTACGTGCCCAGTCCATCTCCAAAATTTCCTCATGATGATAGTGGCCATGTTCCCTTGGTGACATTGAAGGAGCAGTGGGTGGAAATGTATTATCTGTAGTATAAAATGCATTCTGTTCCTTGTCTTGTCCATTGTTTGGGATTTATCACTAAATGTTTACAATTGGCCAACTCACACTATGCACTGGAGCAGGTCATGCAGGTTTGTCCCACTCCCATCAGAGAGGAGTTTAAGTAGCATCCATGACAGGAGCATCAGTTGCTTTCACAGTAATTTAGGTAAACAATTACTTTCCCCAAGCAGTAAGGCTGATCAACATCTCCACCCATTAACCCGCCCACAGTCCCGAGATGTGCCTGATGATGTTAATCGATCATTATAAATTATCCCTTGTTTAGGCTAGGATTAATTCATGAGTTTGTGGGCAGCACGGCTCAGAGGGCTGGAAGGGCCTGTTTCACAATGCATCTCAATAAACAAAATCCTGTAGTGTTACAGTTACAGAAAGAGCAGGTAGACAAATAAGGATATTGCTATGACCAGAGTGAGAGATCAAGATTTCAACTTTATCATACAAGAGGCCTGTTCAAATGTCCCGATCAGGAATCTGTTAACTGTGGGATAGAAGCTGTCCTTGATCCTGGTGACAGGGTCTTTGATTACTTGGGCAGCAGGAAGTGTAGATGAGCCAGTGAAGGGAAGTCTGGTTTATTTTGTGATAGGCTGGGCTGTGTCTCTCTATGATGTTCAGTCAATCTTCAGAAATCGACAACTGTCATTCACTCCACCCACAAAGTGGAATTTCCTGTCTATTAATCAAAGGAAGCTGTACTATAAATGTGGAAAAAGTTTTAGTGCATGGCAACAAACTTCAATTGTTCTTCGGTCATGTTTACCATCAAACTGAGGCCAAGTTACTTGTCCTACAGGTTTTAAGCCTGCAAAATAACAAGCTTGGAACTTAAACACAAACAACAGGAATTCTGCAGATGCTGGAAATTCAAGCAACACACATCAAAGTTGCTGGTGAACGCTAACTTCACCAGCAACTTTGATGTGTGAAGCTTGGAATTTTAGAGGTGGAAAGTTACTTGATAAGTTAGTGTCTTGCTGTGATAATTGGAGTGATTTTGTGATCACTGGAAGGTATTACATTCTGTGTTTGTCAGTTGCTGCAGCAACACTTGCGTGATGTCTGTGAGTTTGGGAGTCCAGAGCCAAGTATTAAGCAGCCTCGTCCTGAAACTGGAAACCTGCACGAGTGAAGGGATGGGATGGGACTGTGTGAAAGAGTGTTGTCATTTTGTTCTGTCGTTGTTGGTGATGCATATGTTGGCCTGTGCTGTGTGTTGTGTTATTTCTGTGTTGAACATTGTGGGTGTGCTATGTTGGTGTTGGTATGTGTGGCAACTTTTGTGGGCTGCCCCCAGCACATCCTTGGGCGTGTTGATTGTTAACACAAACGATAGATCCCGATGTACATGTGATTATTTGAATGAAGGGGAATATAATATGAATTGTAATGAATTATTGTGTTTCTGTCTCCTTTCCTGTAGGACATGACATGCTATCACTGCTCTATAATTTCATGACTGAATGGCTGTACCAGTTCAGCGCAGAAATGTTCTTTATTCCAAGGGTTGGTAACTGTTTCAAACTAAGTTGTGCATGAACTGACAGTTATAGAGTGAAATGAATTGTTTGTGAGAAGATAGCAATGTTCCAGAAAGTCTGAAAGAATTTTAAACAGTTTTGCATATTCCTACATTAAATAAATATAGCATTAAATCCATGGGATGCTATGAGAACCAGTTGCATCCCATCTCAAAGTGGAAGCCCAATTGGCTCAAACCAGATTATTTGATGACAACATTGCACCAGTCCTGAAGAAGGGTGTCAGCCTGAAACGTCAACTGTTTATTCCTCTCCCTTAGGTGCTGTCTGACCTACTGAGTTCCTCCATCATTTTGTGTGTGTCACTCTGATTTGATTGTTTCAAGTTTGTCTGAAGATAAGTTTGATGTATAAGCTTCATTGATTAGTAAATTCCAGCATTTTCCTAAAAATGTTTTTAAGCTAACTTTCCTGCAGTTTCCCCACAATTTCCCCAGTACTCTCTCTCTCCATTCTTGACGAAAGGCAGCATATTCCTAGTTTTCCATTTTACTAATACCCTCCCACAATTCTGAGCTTTCCAAATTTCCATGGTTCCAAGTTGTCTTTGGTCTCCCATGTTTCCTCTGCCCTTCAGTCATTGAAGTGCTGCCTTGATGATGGAGTTGGCCTCTCTTCTCATCATGTGCCCAGTCCATCTCCAGTGTTTCCTCATGATGACTGTGGCCATGTCCTCTTGGTGACATTGAAGGAGTAGGGCATGGATATGCAGTATAAAATATATTCTGTTCCTTGTCTTGTTCATTGTTTGGGATTTATCACTAAAAGTTTACAATTAGCCAACTTGCACAACATGTTGGAGCTACTCAGCAGGTCAGGTCACATCTGAGGTTTGTCCCACTCCCATCAGAGAGGGGACTATGAAGCATCCATGGCAGGAGCACCATTTACCTTTGCAGTAATATCAGTAAACAGTTACTTTCCCCAACACCTCCACCCACTGCATCCTGTCAATATGCAGAGTTTCCTGTGCCTAGCATCACTTTATGGGCATACAATCAACCTACATATGTATGAGTCCTGAAGAAGGATCTTGGCCTGAAACATCGGCTGTTTACTCTTTTCCATAGACCTGCTGAGTTCCTCTAGCATTTTGTGTATGCTGCTTTTGATTAACTATTGAGAAGTTGTGTCTTTTGACTTGGCTAGAACCAGCAAGTTATTTTTTTGTCAGACTGAATATAGTATCAGCTACAGATGCAAGCAAAGTGAACTTAGAGTCAGAGTCAGAAAATCATCTGCTGATTTTCACGTGTTTATGTATGAAAGCTATCTTACATGTTTATATTCATTGTGTTTTTGAGGAATTATTGTGTTCTTTATCTTATTATGTATTTTTTGTGCTGCATTAGATCCAGAGTAACAATTATTTCATTTTCCTTTACACTTTGGCACTGGAAATGACATTAAACCATCCTGAATCTTAAAATGAAAAGTCAATGTTTTGGACCAAGCCGAGCCCCCTCCATCAGGACTGGAAAGGAACCAGGCAGAGGTCAATTGTTAATGATTGGTATTGACTTTTAAAGATGCCGTTCCAACTTTTTTCTTCTTGTTGCTCTTTTAGGAGATGAAAGTGATTCACATTGACAGAATTAATTATACAATTCGATCAATAGGGTAAGTACTACAGTTTCCTGGACCAATGAGTTCTAACTGGGATCTAGATAATTAGCAGTCTTTGAGTCCACATCAATCAGTACAGCACAGGAATGGCTGCTTGACCAAATTAAACTAAAGCTATGTGTCTCCATTCCTTACATATTCAGGTGCCCGTCTAGGAGCCTGTTAAAGATCACTGTTTTATTTTCTCTCTTATTCCATTGCGGTTCAAATAGTTTTGATATTTTTTGCCCCCATTTTCCATCTGTCTATTTAATACTTGATCACCACCCCTGAAGCCATTTCACAGCAAGTAGGGAAGAGATCTACTGAGCAAATTGAAAATTAAGTTTCAAGACCTGCATATTCAGAGGGCTTTGGAGATATTCAAGTTTTGTAAATTGGCACAAGTTCAATGTGGATTTATGTGCTTATGTAGCCCCCTGGTGAGCCTCAGGCTCGCTCGGCTCGCTTTCGTCTGGGGGGAGCAGCCTTCGGCCCTGTCAAACTGGGTAATCAAGTTTGTGTGGATGCTGTGTGATGTACCCCACCCCACCAAATAACAGACAACACACCATATGCGATTGAATGATTACATTTTATAGATCTTACTGGAACTATGTAATTAATAGAGATAAAATATAAAATGAAAGTAAAAGGCGCCAATCTTATCAAAGTTCAACCACTTCGTGCACAACCGTTGGAGCTCAATGAATGGGGTCTTCCTTCCACCATGCGATCTCCTCTGACCCCACGACCCGCCGCCTGGGACCAACAACGGTGGTCGACCAGAGCATGCCCAGCACGTCCTTCCCCTTCGGTTCTCCTCTCGAAAACCCTGGGCCTCGGACTCCCGCTCTGGGTCGGTTCCATCGCCCAGCTTACAGCATCGCGTCTCCTCTCTCTGTCCCCGTCACGCCTTCTCCCCCAAAGCCCACGAGAGCAATAGCTTACAGACACACAACAAAGAATAACATCTATCCCAATTGGTTAGCAAATGAATACAATTCTCTCTATCAGTAATTATAACCCAAACAAGCTGCTATAGAGAAGCACTTTCTCAGCAGTTATCATAACAAAGAAGCTATTTTTTTTAGCCTTAGCAGTAACATAAAAGAAGAAACCCCTTACAGTTAAATTTTAAAGTATCCATGGTTCAAAGTTCAAAGTAAATTTTATTATCAAAGTTCATATATGTCACCATTCAGAAAACATGTAGCTCGTGTAGTTGAAGTTTGGGTTGAGGTGTTCTCCAGACTTGGTCATTTTCGTGCAAACGTTTCATCACCATATGCAGAGAACTCATCAGTGTGCTGTTAGTTGTGGTGCCGTCCAAGTGCTTGGCTAATTGGTTGTCATTACAGAAACTCAGTTGTGATGTAGGGAGTAGGTCTTGTCACTGATGGGTTGTGTGGCGAACTTCATGCATTGTTGTCTGGAATTCTGCCTGCAGCGGCTGATAACTGGGATGGGTCTACATGTCTATTTACAGGATTTTTCACAGAAAACCACGCTTCAAGGAATTTTCTTGCAGGTCGCGTGTTTGCTTGCGCCACGACTTTCACTGATGCCCAGTGGAATTTGTACCCCTCTCGATCTTCATGGGTAGAGACGAGGGAGAGTTAGTCACGTCACATTTCAGCCTCTTGATGCTGATGGATCCTTGTGGATAATCTTCCCCAGTCCCCGCATTGGATTTTGTAGACCATGATGGTCTTGTTCAATAGCTTGATTCATTCTTTTGGTCTGCAGAGTACTCTCCTCAACATTGCTGTTGGCTTATGTGCAACTGAAATTGTATGTTCTTGGAGCGGTTGAGCCAGTGTATAAAGCCCAAGTATTCAGAGGACTGCACAATTAACAGCTCACTGATGATTTCTCTGAGTATTGCTACGAAACGTTTGCAAGCAAATTACCAAAACCCAACCATATGTCACCATATACAACCCTGAGATTTATTTTTTTGTGGGTGTACTTAACCAATCTGTAGAAGAGTAACTATAACTGAATCAATGAAAGACTGCCCAACTAGGGATTCCTTTTAGCAATAAGAAAAACTGTATATCCATTGCAATTTAGTTTGGTGTGTTCTGTCAATTGAGTGTACTGTCCACTTTTCTATACTTATTCGATGAAAATATCACCTTGTTTCCTATATCTAGCAACATTTAAACTGATACTTAAGTAAGTATTTTAATGGGAAGTTGTGCTAAGATTTTTGTTTGATACATGTATTTTATTTTTTTAAATATAAAAGTTTCAAAGTAAATTTATTATCGAAGTACATCGATATCACCGTATACAACCCTGAGATTCATTTTCCTGTGGGCGTACTCGGCAAATCTATAGAATAGTAACTATAACAGAATCAGTGAAAGATCAACCAGAGTGCAGAAAACAACAAACTGTGCAAATGCAAATATAAATAAATAACAAGAACATGAAATAACAAGATAATGAGTCCTCAAAGTGAGATCATTGGTTGTGGGAACATCTCAATGAATGGGCAAGTGAGTGTAGTTATCCCCTTTTGTTCAGGAGCCTGGTGGTTGAGGGGTGGTAACTGTTCTTGAACCTGGTGGTGTGAGTCCTGAGGCTCTTGTACCTTCTACCTGATGGCAGCAGCGAGAAGTGAGCATGGCCTGGGTGGTGGGGATCTCTGATGATGGAAGCTGCTTTCCTACGACTGTGTTTCATATAGACGTGCTCAATGGTTGGGAGGGCTTTACCCATGATGTAATCTAAAAATTTAACAATTTTATTTCTACTCTAAGATGGGGTGAAGAATTTGATTTGGCCAAGCATCCTCAGGTAATGATTAAATGCCATCCCTTCTGACTTTACAAATTGCTGTATTCAGAGCCCTAAACCCTATCTGACTGCTAGCTTTCTGTGTTTACTCTTGCAGGGCACGGAGGTAAAGGCCATCACATACTCAGCGATGCAGATTCATGAAGAGGAAACACCTCAGATTTTTGTTATCATTGATATTTGACTTTTTTCACTCCGCTTTTCAGTTCTGTCTATCAAAAACTATGTACAAAGTATATTTTTTCAATAACTGTATTGGAAATAATGTGCCAAGGTGGGCTAATAACTGGCAAACTACCTGCTCAGCAAACACTAATTATTAAAAGAAATTAACTTGCTAAACTGGAAAAAGGAAATCAAGATGTGACACTTCTGACAAAGATGGTGATGCAGTAAATTAGAAAATATCTGTCCTGAGCTGGATAAGTATATCGCATCCACTTAGATTTGGTAGAATAACATATTTCTACTTAATTCTAACCCTTCTGAACTGGATGGATATCTTATTTCTACTTTTTGGGCAGTGCTGGTAATCCAGCTGTTTATCTGACATTCTTGCAGACTGACTGTTGTTGCTGGTAAGGTTTTTAATACTGGGTGCGTTTTTTAACATATCAGATCTGAAACCGTTTGAAGTATTCAGATATTTGAACATCACTCTAGCAAGGTGGACCAACAGATCTATTACATGGAGTGGCCTAATTACAGAATGATATGGTGTTTCTAAGAATTAACGTGCAAGATAGATAACTCAGGATAAAATATAAATAACAATCAAATTTAAAGGAGGGTGGGAAAGGATTCCGGCTAGAACTGGAATGTGAGGTGACACCCTAGTGTATCCTCGGTCGTGTCAGTCGTTATTGCGAACGACGCATTTCACTGTATGTTTCGATGTACGCATGATAAATAAATCTGAAACTTGAACACGAGATTCAGCAGAGTAACACACACAAGATGGGCCAAAGAGCCTGTTTCTGTGACTATGAAACGTTGGAGGAACTCAGCAGGTCAGGCAGCATCTATGGAAAGGAATACAGAGTCGGTGATTCAGGCCGAGACTCTTCCTCAGGTCCTTCGCCATTCAGACTCTTTTCCATGAGGCTGGGATCGACCACAGATACTACATCCTAGCTGTCCACATGATACGCAAGCCAGGGCAGTACAATATGGAAAGCAAGCTGTTGTCCATGCATCAGGCTCCCCCTCTCCACGCATCTGATGAATCAAACGGAATGACAAGAGACCGACACAGTTTGTCACCCACAGTGTCGCAGAAGTAGCCCAGCAGCTTTGAACTCAACGTAGGACCGCCTTAGGGACTCAAAATCTGGATCTTTCCTCAGAGGTGGTTCCTGAAACCTTCCCCGTGTGTGGATACAGCCTCAAGGCAGTGGAGGTTTGAGATCAAAGTTTTCCTTCTCCTAGATGAGCTGCCAACCATGGCTGACGAACCCATCTGGTTTTAAAGCACCAGGAACCTGTCTTTGCCCCTTCAGTCTGTAGAAGCAGTTCTGCTGGCCTTGGTAGCTAAGCCACATGTGAAGGCCAGGAACTAGACTTGGTTGTCAGAGGCTATTTGAAATGTACGCCAATGTGAGCATTTAATAGGTAGTGAGACCTTGTCCCCACTACCACCCCCAGCTGTTCCAACCTTAAGGAACCTTCTTTTCCATATAAACTACGGGTACCTAGCCTGCTGAGTTCCTCTAGCATTTTGTGTGTTACTCTGAATCTTGAACTTTGAAATGATTAAGCCAACTGTGGAAGTTTCCCTGTGGAAATGTTTTTTTTAAATTCAGAAATAAATTATTTGGGCAAAAAAAAACAAATGTGTGGATGCTAGATGTCTGATATAACAGACTGCTGGTACTACTCAGTAGGTCAGGCAGCATCTAGTGCACAGCTTCCCAACCTAGGGTCTGCAGACACCTCGGTTATTGGTAGGGGTCTGTAACATTAAAAAGACCATAAGATAAAGTAGAATTAGGCCATTCGGCCCATCAAGTCTTCTCTGCTAATTCTTCATGGCTGATCCATTTTCCCTTTCAGCCCCAAACTCCTACTTTCTTCCTGTTTCCCTTCATGCTCTGACTAATCAAGAATCTATCAACCTCTGCCTTAAATATACCCAATGACTTGGCCTTCACAGTGACCTCTGGCAACATATTCCACAAATTCACAGCTCTCTAGCTAAAGAAGTTCCTCCTCATCTCCGTTTTAAAAGGAAGTCCTTCTATTCTGAGGCGGTGTCCTCTGGTCTTAGACTCCACCACCATGAGAAATATTCTCCTCATCCACTCTATCCAAACCCTGTATGATAAGCCTTTCAATCCCAAGAATAATTTTGGTGAAACTCCTTTGAAACCTCTCCAATGTCAGCACATTGGGAAACCCTGACTGAAGGAAAATGTGGAAGATATGTCAAGCGTTCATCAACTTGTTCAGTTCCAATAAAAATCTGAAATGCAATTTACCTCAAATTGCAGACTTCACTGACCAGTGCAGAGGGTAAGGTTCCTGTTTGTCTGTGTTCAGCTTCACCGGAACAGGTTACAATGCCAACTGATATTCCAGCTTCAAACAAGAGAAAATCTGCAGGTGCTGGAAACCCAAGCAACACACACAAAATGCTGGAGGTACTCAGCAGGCCAGGCAGCGTCTGGGAAAACCCTGCTGAAGTCCTGCTGAAGAGTTTCAGCCCAAAACGTCGACCGTACTCCTTTCTTTTCCTAGATGCTGCCTGTCCTGCTGAGTTCCTCCAGCATTTTGTGTGTGGTATTCCAACTTTAATATTTTCCATCCACCTCTGCTTACAGATAAGCTCAAGATGCTCAGCATTTCTTGAATTAGTTTTTGTTGCATACTGAGATTCAAGTGTCATGCTAGTCAACAGCACAAGCCTGTTTATGTGCTCAATCTTAAATGATCGTCCACATAACGATCTAAATGAGGGGTTCCTAATCTGTGTCCACAGACCCCTTGCTCTATGGTATTGATCCATGACGTAAAGAAGTTTGGGAACCCCTGATCTAAATGTTGAGAGTCTCTCCCTCCAGCGTTGTGTTCCTTATTCCAGACAGTCCCTTCCGGAATATACAGGGTGTTGTATCACTGTTCAGGTGTTCTTTATCTCTTCCATCCTCACACCTCTGCTAATTACAGCTCCTGCAAACAGATGAACTGGAAACAACACCTGCCCCGACCCGGCACCACCACCACCACTAGTGTCAGTCACTTCCTCCTGGTCTCTGTGCTACCACAGACATTCTCTCCTCCACCATCTATGTTGCCCTTTCGTGCAACTGAAAGCATGTTTGATTTCTAACTCTTTCTAGTGTTGATTAAAGGTCCTCAGTGCAGAACGTTATCTCAGCTTCTCCCTCCACAGATGTCGCCTGACCTTCCTGTTATTCACAGCACTTTAAAGCAGTGTTGATGTGGGAACAGTGCCTTTCACCTTTCACAGAATCATGGATCTATTTGTGGTGAAAATGATTTTAATCTCTTGTTATTATAAACATTCTCCAAGGGAAATTTTGCCTCTCGGTATGGTACACAGGGCCTTGTAAAAGTATTCAGCCACCAATCCTTCGTCCATATAATTACAACCAGGAATTTTGATCAAATTAGCCGAGAATTTTTATTTGTGAATCCCATGTTCCTTTTTCACAGTAGAGCCCCAAAGAACAGGGAAAATTGTAAAGCATAAAACACTAAAAATTCAAATACTGAAACATCAACAGTTCAAAAGTATTCATCTTTCTTTGCTCAGTATTTGATTGAATCACTGCTCTCAGCTATTACAGCCAGTAATCTTTTTAGATAAGTCTCCATTCGCTTTGCACAATGCGATGGAGCAAGATTTGCTCATTCCTCCTTGCAAAATTGCTCAAGCTGTGTCAGGTTAGTTGGAGAATGGCAGTGGACAGCAATCTTGGGGTCTTGCCAGAGATGTTCGATCAGGTTAGGGTCAGGACTCTGACTGGGTCACTCAGGGATATCAGTTTTCTTCATTTGAAGCCACTCCATGGTTTCTCTGGCAGTGTGCTCTGGGTCATCGTTCTGCTGAAAGACAAGCCTCCTCCCCAGGTTAAGCTTTCTGGCAGAGGCTAGCAGATTTTTAGCCAGGGTCTCTCTGTATTCAGCAGCATTCATCTTCTCATTAATCCTTACCTGATTTCCAGTCCCTGCTGCTGAAAAGCATCCCCTCAGCATGTTGCTACCTCCACTATACAGTAGGGATGGTGTTACCTGGCTGATGCACAGTGCAAAGCTTACAGAGACTTATCCAAAAAAAAGTACTGTTTGTAATAGCAGTGAGAGGTGTTTCAACTAAGTACTGAGCAAAGGGGATGAAAACTTTTGAATTGCTGACATTTCAGTTTTTGAATTTTTAGTATTTCGTGCTCTACAGTTTTCCCTTCTTTGGGGCTCTACTGTGAAAAAGGAGCATGTGATTTACAAATTAAAATCCTCAGTTAAATTGATCAAAGTCCCTGGTTGTAATACTGGTTGATGTGAAGAAAGGCATGGTGGTTGAATACTTTGACAAAGTACTGTAGCTTCACACAGTGATCATGAGTTAGATTCCTCCTTCAGCCCTTCGTGGCTTCCACCTGCCAGCTTCTCACTTCATCCCACCCACCTTCCCCTTCACCTGCCAGCTTGTACTCCTCCCCGCCCCACCTAGCTTTTGCCCCATTCCTTTCCAGTCCTGATGAAGGACCTCGGCCCAAAATGTTGACTATTTATCTCCATAGATGCTGCCTGACCTGCTGAGTTCCTCCAGCATTTAGTGTATTATGAATTATTTACACTGTTCTTAATATTTTACTCTGATCAGGGTCCGTAAACCTGCAGATTTAAAAGTACAATTCAATAAAGCTGTTACAGTAAGCATCTGTGTTCAGTTTGTCACTTGCCAACATTAATATACTTGTAATTTAGTGGTTACCTTCTGAGGTAAGGTGGCTGTAAAAGCTGTAGGAAATGAGTTTTACTACCACCATCATCGTCATCATTTATGTGCTGTATCGTGGTCTCTCCATGACCATGATTGTTCTTGACAAATTTTCCTACAGAAGTGGTCTTTACAAGATGGGTGACCCCAGCCATTATCAATACTCTTCAGAGATTGCCTGGTGTCTGTGGTCACATAACCAGGATTTGTGATATGCACCAGCTGCTCGTACGACCATCCACCACCTACTCCCATGACTTTACATGACTCTGATCCGGGGCTAAGCAGGTGCTACACCTTGCCCAAGGGTGACTTGCAGACTAGTAAATGGAAGGAGTGCCTTTCACCTCCATTGGTAGAGATGTATCCATAACCGTCAGATTGAAAACAGATGCATTTCTGCATTCACGCCCTCAAAGGAAGCTCTTACACCTACTCCTGTCCCCCAGCAGTTGAGTATCAGTGATACTATCAAAACCAGCCCACAGTACAGCTGCTTCTTTGCTGAAAATCCCCAGGTCATCCTGTGGGTCTGATCATTGAAGATTAGATTTATTTGTCACATGCACATTGAAACATACAGTGAAATGTGCTGTTTTGCATCAACCACCAACACAGTCTGAGAATGTCCTGGAAGCTGTTTGTAGTTTCTTTAATATATTGCACTGTACTGCTGCCGCAAAATGACAAATTTCACAACATAGACCAGTCACATTAAACTTAGTTCTGATTCCGAACTGAACACAATACTCCAAGAGTGGTCTAACCGGTGGCTGTGAACTCTGCAGCTAATGTTCAGTCTATTATGTGTTTACTTTTTTCATTGATTGCACTATTTGTTCTTTGTTTTCAACACATTTGGAGTTTGAAGATCTTTATTTGAAATGGGTTCTATTGGGTTTCTTTGTTTTGTGGCTGCCTGCAAGAAGGTGAATCTCAAGGTTGAGCATATTTTGATAATAAATGCTCTTTAAGCTTTGTCTCTTGACCTCAATCCTCCAACTAACACTATCAAATTGCATGGCAGATTTGAGGGATCTGTGAACTTTGATCCCAAGATCCATCTGTTCCTTCGCACTAAGAACCCTGCCATTAATCCTATCCTTTGCCTGTAACTAGCAAGGATAATTATGGAAGGTCAGCTGGCTGTGAGTGCCTTTGGTGTGTCTAGTGGCAGTGTTATGTGGTCTGTCCAGTTTAATTTTTTCGCTGTATGAGCGTTGGTTCCTTAAGGTGTTATAGCTAGGGACAGAGGGGATGAACTCCCACTACCTATTAAATGCGCCCAATGACATGCATCTCAAATAGCCTCTGAGAACCAAGTCCAGCTCCTGGCCTTCACGTGTGGCTTAGCTACTAAGTCCGACAGAACCATTTCTACTGACAGGAGAAGGGGCAAAGGTGGGTTACTGGTGCCTTAAAACCAGCCGTTTCAGGCAGACGGGGCTCGTAAGCCGTAGTCGGCAGCTCATGTAAAACAGAAACTGATCTCAAACCTCCACTGCCTTGTGGCCATACCCACTCACGGGGACGGTTTTGGAAGTAAACCTTAAGGGGAAAAGTCTGGAGCTGGAGTCCCTTAGGCAGCCTTATGTTGAGTTCAATGTTGACTGTAACTCCTGCGACACCACTGGTGCCAAGCTGTATCGATCTCCACCATTTCTTTGGGTTCATCAGATGGGTGGAGAGGGCAGCTTGCTCTCCATATTGTACTGCCCTGGCTTATGTACCTAGAAAGGATGCAACAGCCATGGTCGACCCTGGCCAATGGAGGCCTAAGTATGAGTGGTCAACCGAGCGTTATCAAGCACAGTGAGTCACATGTAGGCAAATCACTGAAAACAAGATCATACCAACACAGCAAGAGGATTTGAGTACAGGAGCAGAGAGGTACTACTGCAGTTTTACAAGGCCTTGGTGAGACCACACCTGGAGTATTGTGTGCAGTTTTGGTCCCCTAATCTGAGGAAAGACATCCTTGCCATAGAGGGAGTACAAAGAAGGTTCACCAGAGTGATTCTTGGGATGGCAGGACTTTCATATAATGAAAGACTGGATCGACTAGGCTTATACTCGTTGGAATTTAGAAGATTGAGGGGGGATCTTATTGAAACGTATAAAATCCTAAAGGGATTGGACAGGCTAGATGCAGGAAGATTGTTCCCGATGTGAGGGAAGTCCAGAAGGAGGGGTCACAGGTTGAGGATAAAGGGGAAGCCTTTTAGGACCGAGATTAGGAAAAACTTCTTCACACAGAGAGTGGTGAATCTGTGGAATTCTCTGCCACAGGAAACAGTTGAGGCCAGTTCATTGGCTATATTTAAGAGGGAGTTAGATATGGCCCTTGTGGCTAAAGGGATCAGGGGGAATGGAGGGAAAGCTGGTACAGGGTTCTGAGTTGGATGATCAGCCATGATCATACTGAATGGCGGTGCAGGCTCGAAGGGCTGAATGGCCTACTCCTGCACCTATTTCCTATGTTTCTATGAGGACACCACCCTGTTCTGCACAATTTACAGATCTGGCATATTTTAGAGCCATAGAAAAGTACTGCATAAAAACGGGCCCTTTGGTTCATCTAGTCTATGCTGAACCATTTAAAAATACCTGGTCCCATCCACTGGCACCAGGACCACAGTGACCACGCACCCCCACCCCCCGCCCTGCCACATTCCCTTACCATCTATATGCCTATCCAAACTTCTCTTAAATGTTGAACTCAAGCTCACATGCTGGCAGCTCATTCCACACTTCATCCTCTGATTGAAGAAGTTTCTCCTCATGTTCTCCTTAACCCATGACCTCTAGATGTAGTCCTACCCAGCCTCAGTAGGAAAAGCCTGCTTGCATTACTCCTTTCTTTACCCCTCATAATTTTGTAAACTTCCATCAAATCTCCACTCAATCTTCTACGTTCCAAGGAATAAAGTCCCAACCTATTCGATCTTACCTTATAACTCAGGTCCTCCAGACCCAACATTATCTTTGTAAGTTTTCTCTGTCTTCTTTCAACTTTATTTATATTTTTCTTATAGGTAGGTAACCAAAACTTCACACAACACTCAGCAAAGCCTTATACAATTTCAACAGTTTGGGCATTCTGGTCATCACCAGAGAGGCCAGCATTTATTGCCTGACATTAACTGCCCTGAAATTGGTGGGTGACCAGTTGCCTCCTGAGTCAGTGAACAAACATTTTAATTCTGATTCCCATTCCCAATCTGATATGTTGGTACATGGGCCTTCTCTTGTCCACAATGAGGCCACCCTCAGGGTGGAGGAGCAACACCTTTTATCCTGATGGCATGAATATCAATTTCTCCTTCCAGTAAAATTCTGTCCCCCTCCCCACTTCTTTTATTCTCCACTGGCCTCCTACCTCTTCTCACCTATCACCTATCAGGTGCCCCTCCTCTTTCCCTTTCTCCTATGGTCCACTCTCCTCTCCTATCAGATCCCTCCTTCTCCAGCCCTTGACCTTTCCCACCCACCTGGCTTCACCTCTCACCTTCCAGCTAGTCTCCTTCCCCTCCTCCACCCTTTTATCCTGCCGTCTTTCTCCTTTCTTCTCAGTCCTGAAGAAGAGTCTCATCGACAGTTTATTCATTTCCATAGATTTGCCTGGCCTGCTGAGTTCCTCCAGCATTTTGTGCGTGTTGCTCTGGATTTCCCGCATCTGCAGACTGCCTCGTGTTTTTGACTTGCTAACCTATACATCTTTGGAATGTGGGAGGAAACCAGCATCAAATGCCAAACTAAACTAATCCCTTCTGCCTACACAATGCCCAATTATCATATCTTCACCACCACCCCTGACAGGACATTTCAGGCATTAGAAACCATAGAAACTACAGCACAGAAACAGGCCTTTTGGCCCTTCTTGGCTGTGCCGAACCATTTTCTGCCTAGTCCCACTGACCTGCACACGGACCATATCCCTCCATACACCCCCCATCTATGTATCTGTCCAATTTATTCTTAAATGTTAAAAAAGAACCCGCATTTACCACCTCGTCTGGCAGCTCATTCCGTACTCCCACCACTCTCTGTGTGAAGAAGTCCCCCTTAATGTTCCCTTTAAACTTTTCCCCCCTCACCCTTAACCCATGTCCTCTGGTTTATTCTCCCCTTGCCTCAGTGGAAAAAGCCTGCTTGCATTCACTCTGTCTATACCCATCATAATCTTATATACCCCTATCAAATCTCCCCTCATTCTTCTACGCTCCAGGGAATAAAGTCCTAACCTATTCAACCTTTCTCTGTAACTGAGTTACGGCAACATCCTTGTAAACCTTCTCTGCACTCTTTCAAACTTATTTATATCCTTCCTGTAATTTGGTGACCAAAACTGAACACAATACTCCAGATTCGGCAGATTCTTCTCCCTGTGTGCAAAAGAATTGCCTCCTCTCACCTGAGGCACATTCCCTCTGGTATTAGACATTTCAATCCTGGGAAAGTTATGCTTAATTACAACAATCAAATGTAGTTTATAACTGCATCTGCGGCGTATAAATGTGGGGAGTGGCAGTGTAAACTTTCACATCGAGGTAACTTGTTTTTTTACTTTGTTGGTAAAAAGAGTCCGGTCTACAGAGGTTCCACCGAGATTTGAACTCGGATCGCTGGATTCAGAGTCCAGAGTGCTAACCATTACACCATGGAACCACGGAAGGGTGGGGCGGCTGCCGCTCTGACAGGCTCTGAGCGGCGGCTCCAACAGCGCAGCGTAATTATCTCCGGAGCTCTCAACCTCGGAGGCTTCAAACCAATTCAAACTCCTTCCTCAGCTCCGGGTCGGAAGTTCAAATCCTGAGAGAACCGACAGAGTTCGACCCGGTTATCTCTGCGCTACATTATCACACTCAAACGCTCGCACTCACGGCGCTCCGTCACAACCAGGGGTGGATTAAAAACACAAACAACGGGAATTCTGCAGATGCTGGAAATTCAAGCAACACACATCAAAGTTGCTGGTGAATGCAGCAGGCCAGGCAGCACCTGTAGGAAGAGGTGCAGTCGACGTTTCAGGCCGAGACCCTTCGTCAGGACTAACTGAAGGAAGAGTAAGAGATTTGAAAGTTGGAGGGGGAGGGGGAGATCCAAAATGATGGGAGAAGACAGGAGGGGGAGGGATGGAGCCAAGAGCTGGACAGGTGATTGGCAAAAGGGATATGAGAAGATCATGGGACAGGAGGCCCAGGGAGAAAGACAAGGGGGAGGGGGGGAACCCAGAGGATGGGCAAGAGGTATAGTGAGAGGGACAGAGGGAGAAAAAGGAGAGAGAGAAAGAATGTGTACATAAAAATAAGTAACAGATGGGGTACGAGGGAGAGGTGGGGCATTAGCGGAAGTTAGAGAAGTCAATGTTCATGCCATCAGCTTGGAGGCTACCCAGACGGAATATAAGGTGTTGTTCCTCCAACCTGAGTGTGGCTTCATCTTTACAGGAGAGGAGGCCGTGGATAGACATATCAGAATGGGAATGGGATGTGGAATTAAAATGTGTGGCCACTGGGAGATCCTGCTTTCTCTGGCGGACAAAGCGTAGGTGTTCAGCAAAGCGGTCTCCCAGTCTGCGTCGGGTCTCGCCAATATATAGAAGGCCACATCGGGAGCACCGGACGCAGTATATCACCCCAGCCGACTTACAGGTGAAGTGTTGCCTCACCTGGAAGGACTGTTTGGGGCCCTGAATGGTGGTAAGGGAGGAAGTGTAAGGGCATGTGTAGCACTTGTTCCGCTTACACGGATAAGTGCCAGGAGGGAGATCAGTGGGGAGGGAATGGGGGGGACGAATGGACAAGGGAGTCGCGTAGGGAGCGATCCCTGCGGAATGCAGAGAGAGGGGGTGAGGGAAAGATGTGCTTAGTGGTGGGATCCTGTTGGAGGTGGCGGAAGTTATGTTGGACCCGGAGGCTGGTGGGGTGGTAGGTGAGGACCAGGGGAACCCTATTCTTAGTGGGGTGGCGGGAGGATGGAGTGAGAGCAGATGTACGTGAAATGGGGGAGATGCGTGTAAGAGCAGAGTTGATAGTGGAGGAAGGGAAGCCCCTTTCTTTAAAAAAGGAAGACATCTCCCTCATCCTAGAATGAAAAGCCTCATCCTGAGAGCAGATGCGGCGGAGACGGAGGAATTGCGAGAAGGGGATGGCGTTTTTGCAAGAGACAGGGTGAGAAGAGGAATAGTTCAGATAGCTGTGAGAGTCAGTAGGCTTATAGTAGACATCAGTGGATAAGCTGTCTCCAGAGACAGAGAGAGAAAGATCTAGAAAGGGGAGGGAGGTGTTGGAAATGGACCAGGTAAACTTGAGGGCAGGGTGAAAGTTGGAGGCAAAGTTAATAAAATCAACGGGTTCTGCATGCGTGCAGGAAGCAGCGCCAATGCAGTCGATGTAGCGAAGGAAAAGTGGGGGACAGATACCAGAATAGGCACAGAACATAGATTGTTCCACAAAGCCAACAAAAAGGCAGGCATAGCTAGGACCCATAAGGGTGCCCATAGCTACACCTTTGTTTGGAGGAAGTGGGAGGAGCCAAAGGAGAAATTATTAAGTGTAAGGACTAATTCCGCTAGACGGAGCAGAGTGGTGGTAGAGGGGAACTGATTAGGTCTGGAATCCAAAAAGAAGCGAAGAGCTTTGAGACCTTCCTGGTGGGGGATGGAGGTATATAGGGACTGGACATCCATGGTGAAAATAAAGCGGTGGGGGCCAGGGAACTTAAAATCATCGAAAAGTTTAAGAGCGTGAGAAGTGTCACGAACATAGGTAGGAAGGGATTGAACAAGGGGGGATAAAACCGTGTCGAGGTATGCAGAAATGAGTTCGGTGGGGCAGGAGCAAGCTAAGACAATAGGTCGGCCAGGACAGCCAGGTTTGTGGATCTTGGGTAGGAGGTAGAAACGGGAAGTGAGAGGTGTGGGAACTATAAGGTTGGTAGCAGTGGATGGGAGATCCCCTGAGCGGATAAAGTCGGTGATGGTGTAGGAGACAATGGCCTGGTGCCAAATGTGTTTTTCCATTTAGTTTGCAGATCGTATTTTCTCGGTGTAACCACGTGGTGTGCAGCGTTCCTCCTGACGAAGGGTTTCGGCCCGAAACGTCGACCGATCGTTTCCACAGATGCTGCCCGACCTGCTGGGTTCCTCCAGCGTGTTGTCAGTGTTGCTTTGACCCCAGCATCTGCAGAGTATTTTGTGTTTACATTTAGGTCTAATAGTTTGCCTTTGGAAATTGTTCGTAATTCTTTGAAATTGTTTGTCTGGCTCTGGGTTTCCACAAACCAGAGGAAATCTGCAGATCACATCAAAGTTGTTGGTGAACGCAGCAGGCCAGGCAGCATCTCTAGGAAGAGGTACAGTCGACGTTTCGGGCCGAGACCCTACGAAGGGTCTTTGATGTGTGTTGCTTGAATTTCCAGCATCTGCAGAATTCCTGTTGTTTGCGAAATCTGCAGATGCTGGATACCCGAGCCGAGCAACACACAGAAAATGCTGGGGCGACTCCGTAGGCCAGGCAGCGTCATCTCAGTCGGAAACGGCGGCTGTTTACTCTTTTCCATAGACGCTGCCTCCAGCTGTTTGTCTGTGCTGCTTGTTGTGCAGCCATTGCCCGGAGACACAAGTCTGGGCAGTACGAGCTGTTGGGGCAGCAGGCTCCCCTCTCCACGCACCTGACCAACCCAAAGGGCCGGCCGAGACCGATACAGTTCGGCACCAGAAGCGTCGCAGGAGTTGCCAGTCGGCACTGAACTCAGCGCAGGACTGCGTTCGGCACCCCAGCTCCGGAACTTACTCCCAAACCCTTCCCCAATGAGTGGGTATAGCCGCTAGGCAGCGGAGGTTTGAGAGCAGAGTTTTCCTTCTCCGAGGTGAGCTGCCAGCCACAGCCATTTGACCGACACGACCAGTTTTAAAAAAGTTGGTGAGTTAGTCATACTTTATTGATCCCGGGGGAAGTTGGTTTTCGTCACAGATGCACCATAAATAATTAAATAGTAATATGTAAATTATGCCAGGAAATAAGTGCAGGACCAGCCTTTTGGCTCAGGGTGTCTGACCCTCCAAGGGAGGAGTTGTAAAGTTTGATGGCCACAGGCAGGAATGACTTCCTATGGCGCTCAGTGTTGCATCTCGATGGAATGAGTCTCTGGCTGAATGTACTCCTGTGCCCACCCAGGACATTATGTAGTGGATGGGAGACATTGTCCAAGATGGCATGCAACTTGGACAGCATCCTCTTTTCAGACACTACCGTCAGAGAGTCCAGTTCTATCCCCACAACATCACTGGCCTTATGAATGAGTTTGTCGATTCTGTTGGTGTCTGTTTAAGGCGCCGGTAACCAGCCTTTGCCCCTTCTCCTGTCGGTAGAAACAGTTCTGCCAGGTGTAGTAGCTAAGTCATACGTGGAGGACTGGAGCTGGACGGTTGTCAGAGGCTATTTGAGGCGGCCCAAAGATCTGAGGTCACTCAATTGAAAAAAAAGGGCTATGTCGATGGAAAGAGTTTGAATTGATCTTAGAGTAGATTCAAAAGATTCAAAAAATCAAAAAAACTTTATTGTCATTCTAACCATACATCAGCTCTGCAGGGCAGAATGAGACAACGTTTCTCAGGGGCAGTGCAATCATAACAAACGCAACACTAAATGATAAACATAACAATAAATGGTAAAACACAACAGCCACATGTCAGTTAAAATCAGTTATAAGTGTTCAGTGCAAGTTAAAAGTGTCCAAAGCAGAGTCAGGTGGAGCAGCTATTTAGCAGTCTGACTGCCTGTGGGAGGGAGCTGTTTAGTAGCCTTGTGGTTTTAGTTTTGATGCTCCTGTAACGTTTGCCTGATGGCAGAAGAACAAACAGTTCATGGAGAGGGTGTGAGGGGTCTTTAATGATGTACCGTGTCTTCTGGAGGCATCGACTCTGGAAGAGGTCTTGGACAGAAGGTAGGGAGACCCCAATAACCTTCTCTGCTCCCCTAACCACCCTCTGCAAGGCTTTTTTGTCGACAGCACTGCAGCTGGAGTACCAAGTTGTGATGCAAGAGGTCAGCACACTCTCAACCAGGCCTCTGTAGAATGTAGTTAAGATGTTAGTGGGGAGTGATGCTTGTTTAAGCTTCCTCAGAAAGTGCAATCTCTGTTGGGCCTGTTTCACAATCCCAGTGGTGTTCCTGGACCAGGTGAGATTGTCCAAGATCTGCACCCCAAGGAACTTGATGTTTTCCACTCTGTCCACTGTGGAGCCGCTGATGCTGAGGGGTGTGTGCTCAGGCTGAGACGGTCTGAAATCGACGATCATCTCCTTGGTTTTGGTGACATTAAGCATCAAGTTGTTATCCCTGCACCAGCTCTCTAGGTGTTTGACCTCCTCCCTGTACATAGTTTCATCATTTTTGCTGATGAGCCCCACCACTGTGGTATCACCTGCAAATTTAATGATCGGGTTCTCCTTGAATCTGGCTCTCCAGTCATGTGTTGGCAGTGTAAACAGCAATGGGCTAAGCACACAGCCTTGTGGGGATCCAGTGCTCAGTGTGATGGAGTCAGAGATGTTCCTGCCAACACGGACTGACTGTGGTCTCTCTGTCAAGAAATCCAGAATCCAGTGACACATGGCAGTGCTAAGGCCAAGGAGCAACAGTTTCTCCACTAGTCTCTGCGGGATGATGGTATTGAACGCTGAACTGAAATCAATGTACAGGATTCTGGCATAAGTAGGTGAAAAGATCAGAAAAACATCGTGGGCTGAAGTGCCTGGTTATTGTTCTATGTTCCATAGAGGCGATGATGAGAAAGATGTTCCCCTGGAGGTGATATTGAAAGAAAAGAGAGCGGATGCATAGGAAAATTCAAGTGAATCATTGTTTGCTGGGGGCTAAAACTTCAAATAGGTCCAGGATATGGCGCATTTTCAACTGCCTATGCACTGGTTAAAAAGGACTGAGAGTTCGCATCACGTATTTTATTTCAATAGGTTCAGGGTCTCGCATATTTCAGCCCTATAAACCGCAGGCGAGTAAATGAAACGAAGCAGGCGTGTGTGTGAATGACAAGTGGAATGCACTGCGTGGTGTTGTTGTACGGGCAAACACATCAGAGGCTTCTAAGTAACATTTAGAGGCATGTTTTTCCCCTGCGTCAGCTCGCATTTCTTTGAACACCGCACCCTCGAGAACCGTAGATACCAACACCTGTTTCAACACACACAAGATACTGGTGAACGCAGCAGGCCAGGCAGCATCTATAGGAAGGGGTACAGTCAGCGTCTCGGGCTGAGAACCTTCGTCAAGACTAACTGAAAAAGAGCTAGTAAGAGATTTGAAAGTTGGGGGGGGGGGGTTCCCCCGGGAAACAATGGTTCATTCGAACTTTCCTATGCATCAGCTCCCTTCTCTTTCAATACCATCTCCAGAACACCTTTTTCAGTCATCACTTCTATGGAACATAGAACAGGAACAGAAAGTGGTGGCTTTGGCCCAGTCCATCGCGGGCAAAGCCCTCGCCACCACTGGGCACGTCTACAAGGAGGGCTGTCGCAGGAGAGCAGTATCCGTCATCAAGGGCCCCCGCCATCCAGGCCGTGCTCTCACTAGCGAACACATGAGGCTGCTTAACAAGATAAAAACTTGTGGGTTACGGGAAAGATACTGGCATGCATAGCGGAATGGCTGACAGGCAGGAGGCTGCGAGTGGGAATGAAAGGGGCCTTTTCTGCTTGGCTGCCAGTGACTAGTGGTGTTCCTCGGGGGCCTTTATTGGGACCGCTACTTTTCACACTGTTTGTCAGTGATTTAGATAATGGGAATGATGGCTTTGTGGCAAAGTTTGCAGATGATACTGTTACAAACCCATAGGTTTCGTGTACTGTGGACTGTCACTTTAAAAGAGCGCTTCAGTGAGGCAGGACCATGATGTTGTTCACTGACCGACTCGCAGTTTGTTTACCTTTCAAAACAAGGACACAGACAGTCACAGTCAGAAGAGAGAGGGAGAGGTGTGAACCTGGAAAAGGGGAGCCGCTCCAGCGTGTCGAAGCTGGGAATTTGGAACTCTGCCGCACCCACAAGGGCGGGTTGATCATCGATCCAGTGCACATCGAACATGTGGCGGTCACTTTGTATAATCCGTAGGAGTGGATGAAGGAATGTCCTGTGGGACCACTCAAAGTTAACCCTTGCCTGGGTATGTTATGTGCTAACCCCTTGAATGCGACATCCCTGTGACAGATCACTTTGGTGGTAATTCGTATGTGGATTTGGAACGGCTCGATGGAGGATCTTCGACAACTGATACTTATTAATTACCATCGTGGAACCTGTGGAATTCGACATAATTGCCTTCTCCCTACATTCACCCTGGATTACAAATATTCCTCTCTTACCATTTATTCCGTGGATGAACTGAACTTTCATACTTTACCATCTCAAGACGCTAAGCCTTGTTCCCCTCAGCTCAATAGTTTGGGAGTTATATTCAATATATATAACACTGTTAACCTTTGTTTATCTTAGTTAAGTTGCTATATTATAAGTAGATACTAATAAAGATAGTGGTTTTAACATCAAAACCAGGCTCCAGTGTGAACTCTATTGCTGCTGGTTTGTTTCTAAAACGTTACAGTTCGTAACAATACGAAGATAGGTGGAGGGGTAGGTGGTGCTGAGAAAGCAATACGATTGTAGCAGGACTTAGGCAAATTGGAAGAATGGGCAAAAAAACTGGCAGATGGAATACAGTTTTGGGAAATGTATGATAATGCTTTTTGGTAAAAGGAACAACAGTGTGGACTAACACTGTATCTGAGTGGAGAGAAGGTTCAAACATCAGAGGTGCAGAGGAACTTAAATAGACACTTAAGACTCCGTAAGTTTAATTTACAGGTTGAACCTGTGGTAAAGAAGGCAAGTGCAATGTTGGCATTTATTTCAAAGGGAATAGAATATAAAAGCAAGGAGATAATGCTGAGGCTTTACAAGTCACTGGTCAGGCCACACTTGGAGTATTGTCAACAGTTTTGGGCCCCATATCTCGGAAAGGATGTGTTGTCATTGGAGAGAGTGCGGAGGAGATTCATGAGGATGATTCTGAGAATGAAAGGGTTAACATATGGGGAACATAAGAAATAGGAGCAGGAGTAGGCCATCTGGCCCGTCGAGTCTACTCCGCCATTCAGTAAGATTATTGGCTGACCTGACCACGGACTCACCTCCACCTGCCTGCCTTTTCCCCATAACCCTTAATTCCTCTACTCTGCAAAAATCTATCCAACCTGTCTTTGATATAATTACTAAGGTGGCCTCCACTGCTTCACTGGTCAGATCCATCTCTGTCCTAAATTTACTCACCTCAGTGCAAACGACTTTCCTGCCTCTATCTTATCTACCACTTTCATAATTTTAGATATTTCTGTAAGATCTCCGCTATAAGAAGGTTTGGCAGCTTTGGGCCTGTACTCACTGGAACTAGAAGAATGTGGGTGGATCTGTTTGAAAGGACTGGATAGGGTGGATGTGGGGAGGATGTTTCCTATGGTGGGGGTATCCAGAACAAGAGGGCACAGCCTCAAAATTGAGTGGTGACCTTTTAGAACAGAGGTAAGGAGGAATTTTTTTTTTAGCCTGAGAGTGGTGAATCTGTGGAATGCTCTGCCACAGACTGCAGAGGAGGCCAAGTCCATGGGTATATTTATGACGGAAGATGATCGTTTTCTGATCAGTCAGGGCATCAAAGGATTGGCGAGAAGGCAGGTGTTTGGAGTTGAGTGGGGTCCACAATCAGCATGATGGAACGGTGGAGCAGACTTGATGGGCTGAATGGCCTAATTCTGCTCCTATGTCTTATAGTCTTATGGGCTCACTTTCAAGGACTCTACAACTCATGTTCTCTGTATTAATTGTCTACATATTTATCGGTCTTCTGTTATTGTATTTGCAGTTTGTCTTGTGCACACTGGTTGTTTATGTGAAGTTTTTCATTGATTCTATTGTATTTCTTTGTTCCACTGTAGATGCCTGCAAGAAACTGAATCTGGCAGTGGTTTATCGTGGCATATATAGGTACTTTAATAAATTTACTTTGACTGACTGTCTTTAGTCCATGCTGCCATTAACCTGACCCATCGGTTCCTCATAAATTCACTCCATCTTCTCCGACCAGAGTGATAGCACTTTTTCTCCACAGGCAATGAAGTCATGATGTGGGCTGTACTTGTAACATACAGGAATGAAAATATAGTCACACAAAAGTTCAGCACAGAAACAGGCCCTTCGGCCCATTTAGTCCATGCCCAAACTACTTAATCTGCTTCGTTCTATTGAACTACACTGGACCACAGCCCTCCATACCCTTCCCAACCACGTACCTATCCAAACTTCTCTTAAATGTTGAAATCAAAACCATATCCACCACTTATGCTGGCAGCTCGTTCCACCCTCCGAGTGACGAAGTTTCTCCTCATGTTCCCCCTTAAACTTTTCACCCTTCACCCTTAACCCATGACCTCCAGTTGTAGTCCCACCCAACCTCAGTGGAAGAAGCCTGCTTGCATTTACCCTATCTATGCCTGTGGTGATATCGTAAACACAAAATAATCTGCAGATGCTGGGGTCAAAGCAACACTCACAACACGCTGGAGGAACTCGGAACTCAGCAGGTCAGGCAGCATCCATGGAAACGATCAGTCAACGTTTCGGGCCGGAACCCTTCGTCAGGACTGAAGAGGGAGGGGGCAGAGGCCCTATAAAGAAGGTGGGGGGGAGGGTGGGAAGGAGAAGGCTGGTAGGTTCCAGGTGAAAAACCAGTAAGGGGAAAGATAAAGGGGTGGGGAAGGGAAGCAGGGAGGGGATAGGCAGGAAAGGTGAAGGAGGAATAGGGAAAAACACAATGGGTAGTAGAAGGAGGCAGAACTATGAGGGAGGTCGAGCACCTCCACTCCATCCACCACAACTGACAGGATCTCCCGGTTGCCACCCACTTCATCTCTGCTTCCCATTCCCCTTCGGATATGTCCATACATGGCCTCCTCTACTGCCATGGAGGCTAAAGTCAGGTTGGAGGAGCAACACTTCATATACCGTCTAGGTAGTCTCCAGCCCCTTGGTATAGAACATAGAATAGTACAGCACAGTACAGGCCCTTCGGCCCACAATGTTGTGCCAACCCTCAGACTCTGCCTCCCATATAAGCCCCCACCTTCAATTCCTCCATATACCTGTCTAGTAGTCTCTTAAACTTCACTAGTGTATCTGCCTCCACCACTGACTCAGGCAGTGCATTCCACGCACCAACCACTCTGAGTAAAAAACCTTCCTCTAATATCCCCCTTGAACTTCCCACCCCTTACCTTAAAGCAGTGGTGCCCTGGGGAAGAGGTGCTGGCTATCCACTCTATCTATTCCTCTTATTATCTTGTACACCTCTATCATGTCTCCTTTCATCCTCCTTCTTTCCAAAGAGTAAAGCCCTAGCTCCCTTAATCTCTGATCATAATGCATACTTTCTAAACCAGGCAGCATCCTGGTAAATCTCCTCTGTACCCTTTCCAATGCTTCTACATCCTTCCCATAGTGAGGTGACCAGAACTGGACACAATACTCCAAGTGTGCCCTAACCAGAGTTTTATAGAGCTGCATCATTACATCGCGACTCTTAAACTCTATCCCTCGACTTATGAAAGCTAACACCCCATAAGCTTTCTTAACTACCCTATCCACCTGTGAGGCAACTTTCAGGGATCTGTGGACATGTACCCCGAGATCCCTCTGCTCCTCCACACTACCAAGTATCCTGCTATTTACTTTGTACTCTGCCTTGGAGTTTGTCCTTCCAAAGTGTACCACCTCACACTTCTCCGGGTTGAACTCCATCTGCCACTTCTCTGCCCACTTCTGCATCCTATCAATGTCTCTCTGCAATCTTTGACAATCCTCTACACTATCTACAGCACCACCAACCTTTGTGTCGTCTGCAAACTTGCCAACCCACCCTTCTACCCCCACATCCAGGTCGTTAATAAAAATCACGAAAAGTAGAGGTCTCAGAACAGATCCTTGTGGGTCCCCACTAGTCACAATCCTCCAATCCGAATGTACTCCCTCCACCACCACCCTCTGCCTTCTGCAGGCAAGCCAATTCTGAATCCTCCTGGCCAAACTTCCCTGGATCCCATGCCTTCTAACTTTCTGAATAAGCCTACCGTGTGGAACCTTGTCAAATGCCTTACTGAAATCCATATAGATCACATCCACTGCACTACCCTCATCTATATGCCTGGTCAGCTCCTCAAAGAACTCTATCAGGCTTGTTAGACACGATCTGCCCTTCACAAAGCCATGCTGACTGTCCCTGATCAGACCATGATTCTCTAAATACCCATAGATCCTATCTCTAAGAATCTTTTCTAACAGCTTTCCCACCACAGACGTAAGGTTCACTGGTCTATAATTACCCGGACTATCCCTACTACCTTTTTTGAACAAGGAAACAACATTTGCCTCCCTCCAATCCTCTGGTACCATTCCCGTGGACAACGAAGACATAAAGATCCTAGCCAGAGGCTCAGCAATCTCTTCTCTCGCCTCATGGAGCAGCCTGGGGAATATTCCGTCAGGCCCCGGGAACTTATCTGTCCTAATGTATTTTAACAACTCCAACACCTCCTCTCCCATAATATCAGCATGCTCCAGAACATCAACCTCACTCATATTGTCCTCACCATCATCAAGTTCCCTCTCATTGGTGAATACCAAAGAGAAGTATTCATTGAGGACCTCGCTCACTTCCACAGCCTCCAGGCACATCTTCCCACCTTTATCTCTAATCGGTCCTACCTTCACTCCTGTCATCCTTTTTTTCTTCACATAATTGAAGAATGGCTTGGGGTTTTCCTTTACCCTACTCACCAAGGCCTTCTCATTCCCCCTTCTTGCTCTTCTCAGCCCCTTCTTAAGCTCCTTTCTTGCTTCCCTATATTCCTTAATAGACCCAGCTGATCCTTGCTTCCTAAACCTCATGTATGCTGCCTTCTTCCTCCTGACTAGATTTTCCACCTCACTTGTCACCCATGGTTCCTTCACCCTACCATTCTTTATCTTCCTCACCGGGACAAATTTATCCCTAACATCCTGCAAGAGATCTCTAAACATCGACCACATGTCCATAGTACATTTCCCTGCAAAAACATCATCCCAATTCACACCCGCAAGTTCTAGCCTTATAGCCTCATAATTTGCCTTTCCCCAATTAAAAATTTTCCTGTCCTCTTTGATTCTATCCTTTTCCATGATAATGCTGAAGGCCAGGGAGCGGTGGTCACTGTCCCCCAGATGCTCAACCACTGAGCGATCTGTGACCTGACCCGGTTCATTACCTAGTACTAGATCTAGTATGGCATTCCCCCTGGTCGGCCTGTCCACATACTGTGACAGGAATCCATCCTGGATACACTTAACAAATTCGGCCCCACCTAAACCCTTGGAACTAATCAGGTGCCAATCAATATTAGGGAAGTTAAAGTCACCCATGATAACAACCCTGTTATTTTTGCACCTTTCCAAAATCTGCCTCCCAATCTGCTCCTCTGTATCTCTGCTGCTACCAGGGGGCCTATAGAATACCCCCAGTAGAGTAACTGCTCCCTTCCTGTTCCTGACTTTCACCCATATTGACTCAAAAGAGGATCCTGCTACATTACCCACCCTTTCTGTAGCTGTAATAGTATCCCTGACCAGTAATGCCACCCCTCCTCCCCTTTTTCCACCCTCTCTATCCCTTTTAAAGCACTGAAATCCAGGAATATTGAGAATCCATTCCTGCCCTGGTGCCAGCCAAGTCTCTGTAATGGCCACTACATCATAATTCCATGTATGTACCCAAGCTCTCAGTTCATCATCTTTGTTCCTGATGCTTCTTGCATTGAGGTACACACATTTCTGCCCTTCTACCTTACTGTCTCTACACCATTTATTCTGCTTCTCTTTCCTCAAAGCCTCTCTGTATGTTAGATCTGGCTTTACTCCATGCACTTCTTTCACTGCTCTATCGCTCTGGGTCCCATCCCCCTCGCAAATTAGTTAAAACCCTCCCGAACCATGCTAGCAAACCTACCTGCAAGGATATTGCTCCCCCTCGAGTTCAGGTGCAATCCATCCAATCTGTACAGGTCCCACCTTCCCCAGAAGAGATCCCAATGATCTAAAAATCTAAAACCCTGCTCCCTGTACCAACTCCTCAGCCATGCATTCAACTGCCATCTCCTCCAATTCTTACCATCTCTGTCACATAGCACTGGTTGCAATCCTGAGAACGTCACCCTTGAGGTCCTGTTCTTCAGCCTTCTGCCTAATTCCCGAAACTCACACTTCAGGACCTCATCCCTCTTCCTGCCTATGTCGTTGGTCCCAACATGTATCATGACTTCTGGTTGCTTTCCCTCTCGTACCAGGATGTCATGCACCCGGTCAGAGACATCCCGGACCCTGGTACCCGGGAGGCAACAAACCATGTGGGTGTCCTTCTCATGTCCACAAAATCTCCTGTCTGCTCCCCTGACTATAGAGTCTCCAATGACGACAGCTCTCCTCTTCTCTTCAATTGTATGAACAATTGAATTCTCCAACTTCCGGTAATTCCCTCCCCCTCCCTTCCCCTAACCCAGTTTCACTCTGCCCCCCCTTCCCCAGCTGCCTATCACCTCCCTCATGGTTCCGCCTCCTTCTACTACCCATTGTGTTTTCCTCTATTCCTTCTTCACCTTTCCTGCCTATCACCTCCCTGACTCCCCTCCCCCACCCCTTTATCTTTCCCCTTACTGGTTTTTCACCTGGAACCTACCAGCCTTCTCCTTCCCACCCTCCCCCACCCCACCTTCTTTATAGGGCCTCTGCCCCCTCCCTCTTCAGTCCTGACGAAGGGTTCCGGCCTGAAACGTTGACTGATCGTTTCCACGGATGCTGCCCGACCTGCTGAGTTCCTCCAGCGTGTTGTGAGTGTTGCTGTGGTGATATAACACGCCAGAACGTGATTGGACAGAGTTCTGAGCATGCGCAGAAATGACAGAATGACGTAGCAACTTGTTTGGTGAACACGTGGTTGCTGTTTGTTGTTGTAAATAAAAGTTCTAGTTCGATTCCTCCAGAATATGGTTTGTTCTTAGTAACCCACGGTACGTATAAAGAACACAGCAATACCCCTCATAATTTTGTATAGCTCTATCAAATCTCCCCTCAGTCTTCTACGTTCCAAAGAATAAAGTTCAAAATATATTTCGTACTAATTAACTGCTCATCATAATTGCTACTCCTCCCTTCTCCAAAGCTTCACGCTAAAAGTTTATGTGATGTAGAAGCAGATACAAATACAGGTCACACGTGCTTTCAGTGTTCTGGAATGAATATGATGTTGTTAGTTTATTAAAATAAACAAAATAAATAGTTTAAAGGGCGCCACGTGACTTTGCGGTTAGCACGATGCTGTTACAGCTCTGAAATGTCAAAGTTCGGGGTTCGGTCCTGTCAGGAGTTCACACATCCAGGTGTGTGCGGGTAGTATTAAGAGTTAGTTTAGTTGTCGGTCAAAAGTCGCTTCTGGCCCGTTTGAATGATGCAGCAGCTCTCTCCCAAGGGTTGCCTTGTGTCCCACGGCACCGGTGCACAGATCCAGGCACCCTTCGTCCCGGGGGCACTTGGTTTCACCCAGAGGTCGCGAAACACTAAGGAAGTGTGCTGTGGACACAGGGGAGGCAACTGAGAGTCTGTGTGTCAAGTGTTTCCTCTTGTGGTTTGTGTAATTTAGGGTGGTTTAGATGTTCGGTCGAATGTCTGTAAATAAATGATTAATCTGTGGCTTGTGTCTCACATGCCGGCTTCCCCGTGACAGTGCGTGGATTTCCTGGTTCTGTAATATTAATTAGTCACTGTAAATTGCCCGATGAGTAGGCTATATAGAATTAAGCTGGGGGATCACCGTGACTGCCTGAATTTCCTCCGGGTGCTCTGGTTTGCCTCCTTAGTCCAAACACATATCGGTTGGCTGGTTAATTAGTCATTGTAAATTGTCCCGTGATTAGGCTCGTGTTAAATCCGGGATTGCTGAACTCATCGAGGCGGAAGGACTCGTTGTTCTGCGCTGCGACTCAAGTGCTGGAAACTTGTTGCTGTATTATCGTTAGATCCTGGAAAGTCTGCAAGAATCTGATTTATGTTTGGAATTAATAGACTTTAGCAACACACACAAAATGCTGGTGAACGCAGCAGGCCAGGCAGCATCTATAGGAAGAGGTACAGTCGACGTTTCCCTCCCCCTCCCACTTTCAAATCTCTTACTATCTCTTCTTTCAGTCAGTCCTGACAAGGGGTCTCAGTCCGAAACGTCGACTGTACCTCTTCCTATAGATGCTACCCGGCCTGCTGCATTCCACCAACATTTTGTGTGTGTTGCTTGGATTTCCAGCGTCTGCAGATTTCCTCGTGTTTGCGAATTAATAGATTTTTATGTCTTGCACTGGCCAACTGTTCCCTACATCTGAAACACAACTCCGATGAATCGCACTGGAAGGTTACTCGTTTCCCTCTCTGCAGACGCTGTCGTGTTTCCAGTGTTATCTGTTCAAATGGAAGATTTCCAATAAAATACAGTTTTAGGATTTTCAGGACATGAGCAGTTGGTTTGAAACGCAGCAGAGGAGGTCTGGTGGTCTTCCTGAAGAACTCTTTGTACAATGCCAGCTATGAAGAATCCTAGTGTATATCAGTCCAGGGGACAATTAATTGTTACGGCTCTGTGCACTGCTGTGAACCCTCGCTTCTCCACACAGCTTTGGCCAGAATTAAAATTATTCCAAATTCCAGGGTGATGAGAGCAGGAGCCAGCATCCACTTATTTCTTGTTGGAACATCATCGACTTTCTCTTCTGTGGAAGGAAGGAAAATGTTAAGGGAGTTTTGCGTTACTCCAGGCTTCTGTTTAACATACATTCATCATTGGAGAGCATTGATATCTACTGATCTTTGGGACGGAGCCTCAAGATAATTTTACAGATCCAAAAGTCTCTGGCTTTTGCACTGGCCAACTCTTCCCTACATCTGAAACACAACCCTTATCATCTATCTATACCTCTTATCATCTTGTATACCTTGATCAAGTCTCATCCTCTTTCTCCCCAAAGGAAAAAAAGCGCTCGCTTGCTCAGCCTGTCCTCATAGGACACTCTAATCCAGGCAGCATCCCGGTAAATCTCCTCTGCATCGTCTTGAAAGCTTCCATGTCCTTCCTATAATGAGACCATCGGAACAGAACACAATACTTCAAGTGTGGTCTAACCAGGGTTTCACAGAGCTGCAACATTACCTCACGGCTCTTGAACTCAATCCGCCAACTAATGAAGGGCAACACACCATACTCTTTCTCGACCACCATACCAACTTTAAGGGATCTATAGATGTGGACCCCAAGATCTCTCTGCTCCACCCTGCTAAGAATTCTGCCATTAACCCTGTAATCTGCCAAAGGGAATCATAGAAACATGGTAACAGAAAATAGGTGCAGGAGCAGGCCATTCGGCCCTTCGAGCCTGCACCGCCATTTATTATGATCATGGCTGATCATCCAATTCAGAACCCTGCACCAGCCTTCCCTCCATATCCTCTGATCCCCCTAGCCACAAGGGCCATATCTCACTCCCTCTTAAATATAGCCAATGAACTGGCCTCAACTATTTCCTGTGGCAGAGAATTCCACAGATTCACCACTCTCTGTGTGAAGAAGTTTTTCCTAATCTCAGTCCTAAAAGGCTTCCCCTTTATCCTCAAACTGTGACCCCTCATTCTGGACTTACCCAACATCGGGAACAATCTTCCTGCATCTAGCCTGTCCAATCCCTTTAGGATTTTATACGTTTCAATCAGATCCCCCCTCAATCTTCTAAATTCCAACGAGTACAAGCCTAGTTCATCCAGTCTTTCTTCATATGAAAGTCCTGCCATCCCAGGAATCAATCTGGTGAACCTTCTTTGTACTCCCTCTATGGCAAGGATGTCTTTCCTCAGATTAGGGGACCAAAACTGCACACAATACTCCAGGTGTGGTCTCACCAAGGCCTTGTACAACTGCAGTAGTACCTCCCTGCTCCTGTACGCGAATCCTCTCGCTATAAGTGCCAGCATACCATTCGCCTTTTTCACCGCCTGCTGTACCTGCATGCCCACTTTCAATGACTGCTGTATAATGACACCCAGGTCTCGTTGCACCTTCCGTTTTCCTAATCGGCCACCATTCAGATAATAATCTGTTTTCCTATTTTTGCCACCAAAGTGGATAACTTCACATTTATCCACATTAAATTGCATCTGCCATGAATTTACCCACTCACCCAACCTATCCAAGTCACCCTGCATCCTCCTCAAAGCTAACACTGCCACCCAGCTTCGTGTCATCCGCAAACTTGGAGATGCTGCATTCAATTCCCTCATCTAAGTCATTAATATATATTGTAAACAACTGGGGTCCCAGCACTGAGCCTTGCGGTACCCCACTAGTCACTGCCTGGCATTCTGAAAAGGTCCCGTTTATTCCCACTCTTTGCTTCCTGTCTGCCAACCAATTCTCTATCCACATCAATACCTTACCCCCAATACCATGTGCTTTAAGCTTGCACACTAATCTCCTGTGTGGGACCTTGTCAAAAGCCTTTTGAAAATTCAAATATACCACATCCACTGGTTCTCCCCTATCCACTATACTAGTTACATCCTCAAAAAATTCTATGAGATTCGTCAGACATGATTTTCCTTTCACAAATCCATGCTGACTTTGTCCGATGATTTCACCGCTTTCCAAATGTGCTGTTATCACATCTTTGATAACTGACTCCAGCAGCTTCCCCACCACCGACGTTAGGCTAACCGGTCTATAGTTCCCCAGTTTCTCTCTCCCTCCTTTTTTAAAAAGTGGGGTTACATTAGCCACCCTCCAATCCTCAGGAACTAGTCCAGAATCTAACCAGTTTTGAAAAATTATCACTAATGCATCCACTATTTCTTGGGCTACTTCCTTAAGCACTCTGGGATGCAGACCATGTGGCTTTATCTGGGGATTTATCTGCCTTTAATCCCTTCAATTTACCCAACACCACTTCCCTACTAACATGTATTTCGCTCAGTTCCTCCATCTCACTGGACCCTCTGTCCCCTACTATTTCTGGAAGATTATTTATGTCCTCCTTAGTGAAGACAGAACCAAAGTAATTATTCAATTGGTCTGCCATGTTCTTGCTCCCCATAATCAATTCACCTGTTTCTGTCTGCAGGGGACCTACATTTGTCTTTACCAGTCTTTTCCTTTTTACATATCTATAAAAGCTTTTACAGTCAGTTTTTATGTTCCCTGCCAGTTTTCTCTCATAATCTTTTTTCCCCTTCCTAATTAAGCCCTTTGTCCTCCTCTGCTGAACTCTGAATTTCTCCCAGTCCTCAGGTGAGCCACTTTTTCTGGCTAACTTGTATGCTTCTTCTTTGGAATTGATACTATTCCTAATTTCTCTTGTCAGCCACGGGTGCACTACCTTCCTTGATTTATTCTTTTGCCAAACTGGGATGAACAATTGATGTAGTTCATCCATGCAACCTTTAAATACTTGCCATTGCATATCCACCGTCAACCCTTTAAGTGTCATTTGCCAGTCTATCTTAGCTAATTCACGTCTCATACCTTCAAAGTTACCCCTCTTTAAGTTCAGAACCTAATCACTTCACACTTTTCCAGGTTGAAGTCCATCTGCCACTTCTCAGCCTACCTCTGTATCGCATTGTAACCTACAGTGACCTTCTACACTATCCACAACTCCACCAACCTTCATGTCATCTGCAAACTTACTAACCCACCCTTTCACTTCCTCATCCAAGTCATTTATTGAAATCACAAAGAGGAGGGGGGGGTCGCAGAACAGATCCCTGTGGAAAATGACTGGTCACCGACCTCCGGGCAGAATACACTGCCCTCCATGCCAAGCTTCCATGGATCTCACGCCTCTTGAAGTTCTAGATGGGCTCTCAATGGGGAACCTCATTGAACACTTTACTAAATTCCAGTGTTTCTCAAAAAAATGTCAATCAGGCTCTTGGCATGTTCAAGCGTAACAGCCAGCTCTACACAGACCTCATTATTCACATAGGCATAGAACACCTTGGGGTTTTCCTTAGTGCCACCTGCTAAGTCCTTCCCATGTGCCCTGCTAGCTCTCCTAAATCAGGAGGAACTCAGCAGGACTGGTAGCACCTGTGGAAATGAATAAACAGTCGACATTTCAGGCCGAGGAGGAGGACAGAACCTGGGGGAGGTGGTAGGCAGGTGAGAAGAGGTAAACGGTCAGAGTGGGAATTGGAGGAGTGGGAGAGGGGGAAAGCAAATATTTTAATTCCAATTCCCATTCTGACATGTTGGTCCATGACGCCCTCTTGTGCCAGGATGAGGCCACCCTCAGGGTGGAGGAGCAACACTTTATATTCCATCTGGGTAGCCTTCAACCTGATGACGTGAACCTCTCTTCTTCTAGTCCCTAGTCTGACCTCTTACCTCTTCTCACCTGCCTATCATCTCTCCTTGGGTCCCCTCCTCCTTCCCTTTCTCCTATGGTCCACTCTCCTCTCCTATCAGATTCTTTCCTCTCCAGCCCTTTAGATTAGATTAGATTAGATTCAACTTTATTGTCATTGTGCCAAGTACAGATAGAAAGCCAATGAAATGCAGTTGGCATCTGACTAGAAATGCAAAGAATAGTGTTATTTACAAAATAACTGCAAATAAAAAGTAAGTGCTATAGCACACAAATATAAAAGTACTGAGATAGTATAATATGGGTGCAATACTGCTTAGCGTTGTGATGAGAGGTTCAGCAGGGTCACAGCCTCAGGGAAGAAGCTCTTCCTGTGCCTGCTGGTGTGGGAGCGGAGGCTCCTGTAGCACCTACCGGATGGGAGGAGAGTAAAAGGTCCATGGTTAGGGTGAGATGCATCCTTGATAATGCTTTTCGCCCTGCCCAGGCAGCGTTTATGGTAGATGTTCTCAATGGTGGGCAATTGGGTGCCGATAATCCGCTGGGCAGTTTTCACCACACACTGGAGTGCTTTGCGGTCTGATACGGGACAATTGCCATACCACACTGAGATGCAGTTGGTGAGTACGCTCTCAATGGTACAGCGGTAAAAGTCTGTCAGTATCCTGGGACAGAGGTGAGCTTTCTTGATGCTCCGCAGGAAATAAAGGCGCTGTTGTGCCTTTTTGACCAAGATGGAGGAGTTCAGGGACCAGGTGAGATCCTCGGAAATGTGGACACCAAGGAATTTGAAGCTTGATACACGCTCCACTACAGCTCCGTTGATGTAGATGGGGACGTGAGTGTGGCTCCTAGCATGCCTGAAGTCCACAATGATCTCCTTGGTCCTCTGGGTGTTAAGGGCCAGGTTGTTGTCGGCACACCACGCAGCCAGGTGCTGGACCTCGTCCCTGTAGGCCGTCTCATCATCCACTTTGATCAGTCCAACCACCGTGGTGTCGTCTGTGAACTTGATTATGGAGTTAGGACCGTGTACAGGAACATAGTCACAGGTGAAAAGGGAGTACAGAAGAGGGCTCAGCACACAGCCTTGAGACATGCTGGTGTTCAGGGTGAGAGTGGAGGAGGAGAGGTTGTCTAACTTAACTGATTTACCTTTCCTACCCACCGTGGGAGTGTGGAATGAGCTTGCCAGTGCAAGCAGTGCTTCGAGCTTGATTTCAACCTTTAAGAGAATTTACGCGTGCACATGGATGGTAGGGGTATAGTCATAGTCATAGTCATACTTTATTGATCCCGGGGGAAATTGGTTTTTGTTACAGTTGCACCATAAATAATAAATAGTAATAGAACAATAGTTAAATAGTAATATGTAAGTTATGCCAGGAAATTATGAAATAAGTCCAGGACCGGCCTATTGGCTCAGGGTGTCTGACCCTCCAAGGGAGGAGTTGTAAAGTTTGATGGCCACAGGCAGGAATGACTTCCTATGACACTCTGTGTTGCATCTCGGTGGAATGAGTCTCTGGCTGAATGTACTCCTGTGCCCACCCAGAACATTATGTAGCGGATGAGAGACATTGACCAAGATGGCATGCAACTTAGACAGCATCCTCTTTTCAGACGCCACCGTCAGCGAGTCCATTTCCATCCCCACAACATCACTGGCCTTACGAATGAGTTTGTTGATTCTGTTTGTGTCTGCTACCCTCAGACTGCTGCCCCGGCACACAACAGCAAACATGATAGCACTGGCCACCACAGACTCGTATGGAGGGCTATGGTCCTGGTGCAGGAGGTTTAAATGGTTCAGCATGTACTAGATGGACTGAAGGGCCTTTTTCTGTGTTGTACTTTTTTAATCATTCTTTGACAAAGCATGCTGACAACCTCTGACTTGCCAAATTTATAGAAATCCAAACCCTGAGTATTTTCCCAATTAATTTCCCTGCCACTCATGTACTGTAAGGCCCATCAGCCTGCAGGTTAAAAGGCAAAATTAGTCAACATACCTATGGAAAGATCAAAAGTTCTTGAAACTGACTGATGTAAAACTTCATTTCTTAAATTGAACATGTAGCCTGAACTCTGGTTGGCATTGCTGACTCTCAGAATGCTCTGCAGTAAGTATAAGCCGTTGGAATCTTGTTGGTATAAGGTCTCAGACTGTGAGGAAATATTCTCCCTTTCGTTATTGTACCAAGAAACATTGGCTGCGGGATAACCTCTGGACTCGAATGTAAACACCATTGATGAAGGCGTTAATCTGATAAACAGCTTAGGTTCCTCATAGTAAGCTGCGGAATAAAAGAGATTTTTAAACGTTCATTAGAAATAAAGTCGAAACTGGTCATAAAAATAATTCCAGTCAGAAACTTTATTACACTAAAGAACAGTGCATGATTATGTCATAAAAGATTTGCAGACATGCACGACGATAACCAGCTAAAGATAATTGCTGAGAAAATACTCAATTTATTGAAATATCCGAACAATTTTATCTGAGATTATCCACCTACCAATACAGCGCTGGCCACTGCCAAAACAAAGTGGAATTTAATATGTGAAGCTTAAATTTTCAGTAAGGCCACGGTAGATTTTTAAATTAAATTCCCTGAGCTTTTGCATAAAACTCAGGGCCTCAAGCCTGGTTCACAGCCGCTGGTGGAGAGGCATCCGAGCTGGTGTGCCCCACTGGGAACGTGTGGTGCAGCATCCGGCTGGAGTTGGGGTGGCCCACACAGAGTTCATTCGGTGACCAAAGACAAGCGCTCTTGTGGTCCACTGAAGATTTCAATGGACTGAAGTGTCTGGACTATCGACAATTATATTTTGTGTGGTAGTGGTGTCCAGGCTGGAGTATACAGGCTCTACAGTGGTCGACTGTGGATTAATGGACGAGTTTTTGATTCTTTTATTGCCTGATCTGTGATACCATCTTGTGTGTGCTTGGTGCTGTGTGTAACTGTTGGTACTACGTTTTGTCTCTTGACCCCGGAGTAACGCTGTCTTGTTTGGCTCTATTCATGGGCATTCATGTATGATTGAATGACAATTAAACTTGAATTGAAAAGCAGGAACAGGTGGAAAAGAGAATTTCCACTCTGTGCACACCTTCTCCAACAAAAATAGGTGCTGAAATCAGGCAGCAGTTACAGAGAGTCAATACTTCAGGTTGATAACCTCATTAGAACATAGAACATAGAATAGTACAGCACAGTACAGGCCCTTCGGCCCACAATGTTGTGCCGACCCTCAAACCCTGCCTCCCATATAAGCTCCCACCTTAAATTCCTCCATATACCTGTCTAGTAGTCTCTTAAATTTCACTGGTGTATCTGCCTCCACCACTGACTCAGGCAGTGCATTCCACGCACCAACCACTCTCTGAGTAAAAAACCTTCCTGTAACATTCCCCTTGAACTTCCCACCCCTTACCTTAAAGCCATGTCCTCTTGTACTGAGCAGTGGTGCCCTGGGGAAGAGGCGCTGGCTATCCACTCTATCTATTCTTCTTAATATCTTGTACACCTCTATCATGTCTCCTCTCATCCTCCTTCTCTCCAGAGAGTAAAGCCCTAGCTCCCTTAATCTCTGATCATTGTTCAAAGTAAATTTGTATTGAAGTATGTCTGGGTCACCATACACTACCCTGGGATTCATTTTATTGTGGGCATTCACAGTAGAACAAAGAAATACAACAGAATCATTTGAGTCAATCACACAGACTGACAAGCAACCAATGTGCAAAAAGACGACAAACTGTACAAACACAAAAAAAAATTAATAAGCAAATAAATAATACTGAGAACATGAGTTGTAGAGTCCATAATTTGTGGAACCAGTTCAGTGTTGTGGTGAGTGAAATTATCCAAAATGGTTGAGGAGCCTGATGGTTGAGGGGTCAGAATTGCTCCTGAACCTGGTGGTGTGGGACAAAAGAGTCCTGTTCCTCCTCCCAGATGGCAGCAGTGAGATGAGAGCATGGCCTTGAAGGTCGGAGTCCTTGATAACAGAAGCTTCTCCCTTGAGTTAGCGCTCCTTGTAAATATGCCCAATCTTTCACCGGAACTGAGACATGTTTGACATCAAAGACACAATAAGATACAGAGAACAAAGGAAGTATCTCTGATATACATCTTGGCCTGCTATGGAAACACCATTATCCAGGAAAGGAAACCTCTACCAAAAGTGGTGGATACAGCCCTGTCCTCACTGGCGAAGCCCTCCCCATCATTGAGCACATTTACAACGAGCACTGCCACAGAGAGCAGCGTCCATCGTTAGTGACCCCCTCCCCCACCACCCCATCCAGGCCAGGCTCTCTTCTTGCTACTACCATCAGGCAGGAGGTACAGGAGCCTCAGGCCCCACACCACCAGGTTCAGGGACAGTTATTACCCTACTACCATCAGGCAGGAGGTACAGGAGCCTCAGGCCCCACACCACCAGGTTCAGGGACAGTTATTACCCTACTACCATCAGGCAGGAGGTACAGGAGCCTCAGGTCCCACACCACCAGGTTCAGGGACAGTTATTACCCTACTACCATCAGGCAGGAGGTACAGGAGCCTCAGGTCCCACACCACCAGGTTCAGGGACAGTTATTACCCTACTACCATCAGGCTCCTGAACCAGTGTGGGTAACTTCACGCACCTCCACTCTGAACTGCTTCCACAACCTACGGACTCACTCTCAACAACACCACAACTCACATTCTCAGTATTATTATTTATTTATTTTGTACTTGTACAGTTTGTCTTTCATCTTCTTCTGCACATTGGTTGTCTGTCAGTCTTCGTCATTTATGATTTTTCGTAAATTCTATTGATTTTCTTTATTTTCCTGTAAATGCCCGCAAGAAAATGAATCTCAAGGTTGTACGTGGTAACATATACGATCTTTGATATTAAATTTACATTGACTTTTTGGGTAGTGACCTAGGGCAGTTTGGAACTACATTTTGGTGATACTGGTTGGAGAAGGGTGGTGAAGTCATGTTAACATCGGATTATCTGTGAGGGAGAGGATGCTATAAAAAGGGGAAAGTACTTGACAAAAGGGGAGAGTAAAGGGCAAAAAAATGGCACTGAGAGAGAAGATCCATAACACATGGGAGCAAAATTAGGCCATTGGGCCCACTGAGTGTGCTCTCTCATTCAGTCATGGCTGATTTATCTTCTGCCTTCTCCCCATAACCTTTAAAACCCTGTGTAATCAAGGACCCGATGTTGGGGGAGTCCAGAGCCAGAGGCCACAGTTTGAGAATAAGGGGTAGGCCATTTAGAATGGAGTTGAGGAAAAACTTTTTCACCCGGAGAGTTGTGAATCTGTGGAATGCTCTGCCCCAGAAGGCAGTGGAGGCCAATTCTCTGGATGCTTTCAAGAAAGAGTTAGATAGAGCTCTTAAAGATAGCAGAGTCAAGGGATATGGGAAGAAGGCAGGAACGGGGTACTGATTGTGGATGATCAGCCGTGATCATACTGGATGGCGGTGCTGGCTCAAAGGACCAAATGGCCTACTCCTGCACCTATTGTCTATTGTCTGTTGACCTATCCAGCTCTGCTTTAAATGATTTAGCCTCCACAACCATCTGGAAGTCTCAGAATACAAGGGCGTACCTTTAGAACAGAGATGAGGAGGGATTTCTTTAGCCAGAGGACGGTGAATCTGTGGAATTCATTGCCACAAGTGGCTGTGGAGGCCAGGTCATTGGGTGTGTTTAAAGCAGAGGGTAATAGATACTTAGACACCAATAAGGTGCTGTAGACAGTCCACAGAAACAGAATAGCTCCCACCCAGCTGGTCATCTCCAGTGGCAGATCCCTCACTATAACAGTGTTGTCGAGTCCAGGGTCCTCCCCTGGTTCCATGAGGAGTGCAGAATGGTGTGGTAGGACCATCTGCTGATATACCTAGACATGAATTCCCAGCCTGGCCAAGATACAATGCAGGTCCACAGGCACGATTAACGACAATTAGCTAACCCATGGACGAGGGAAATCATGTTCTAAAGCAATGATTCCTAACCTTGGGTCAACAGACCCCCATGTTTGATGATATTAGTCCATGGCATAAAAAGGTTGGGAACCCCTGTTCTAAAGCCTTATCACAACCATTGCCAAATGTGATTGGGGAATTAATCAGTTGGAATTAATTTGGAAGATGTATAGCTCATGTGGTTGATAGTTGGGTTGAGATGTTCTCTGATCTTGGCAAATTCCTTGCAAACATTTCGTTGCCATACAAGGAGATGTCATCAGTGCACTGTCAACTGTGATGTGCCCTCCCAATGCCTGGCCTTTATCAATCAGCTGGTCATCATTTCGGGAAGTCAATTGTAATGTGGGGAGGAAATCTCGTCGCTGATTGGCTGTGTGGTGAACTTTGAGTGTTGTCCTCTGGAACTTTGCCCACATCTGCTCATAAGTAAGATCAAGGCCTCGCGTTTGTTCACAGAGAACCATGCAAGAGAATTCCAAGAAAATGCAGCTGATTTAAAAGTATATAAAGGCTAAGCATTTGGAGGACACTCACAATCAACAACACACTGATGATACCCTTGTATGGTGACAAAACGTTTGCAAGTAAATTGCCAAGATCAGAGAACTATTAATCAGTCGACGGGAATAGAAGGCCCACAGACCACATTTGTCTTCAGCATTAGCAGCGAAGAGTATAAAAGTGGACTAATTCAGCTCCAACATCTAACAGTTTGATGTTATCCCCAGTGTGGAGTCCATTAAAATTGTAATACAATCAATCGCTGCTTTACCCAGGGTTGTTTACGTCCTGGAATGTAGAAGAGTGGTGGAGAAAGGGTGGGCACTGCATCAGAACCTCAGGTTTCTGGCAGCCGCAGCTCTTGTTTTTACTTAGAAATATTGCTGCCATCAGATTGTGATATGACAGTGTGTGATAATCATTAGTAATTTTATCACCTAGTACTCAGGCTGAGTATTGCAGAACCCACAGAGATACATCTCCTACTGTGGGATTGGGCAGGCGACAGGAACGTGCAGATCTTTTCCAATCTAGAACTGGCTGAGCATCAAACTGTCATACAGTCACACCACACAGAAACAGGCCCGTCAACCCAACTAGACCACAGCAATATCTATGTCAACACCATCATTCCCTCAGTACTAATCAACAAGCTTCAAAACCTGGGCCTCTGTACCTCCCTCTGCAACCGGATCCTTGACTTCCCCACTGGGAGATCAGTCATTGTGGATCAAAAATAACATCTCCTCCTCGCTGACAATCAACACTGGCACACCTCAAGGATGCGTGCTTAGCCCACTGCTCTACTCTCTCTACACCCATAACCACATGGGTAGGCACAGCTCGAATGCCATCTATAATGATGATACAAACGTTATCAGATGGCGATGAGGAGGTGTACAGGAATGAGAAAGTGTTGACAAGAAAACAAGCTTGCACTCAGTGTCAGGAAGAACAAGGACTTCAGTGATGCTGAGACAAAACAACAAATCTCAATGTATCAGTGATAAGAAACCTGTCATTCTGCTGACTTGGTCCATTTGCCTGCGGCTGGCCCAAAAATCTTCTAAACTTTTCCAATCCGTATACTTTTCTCAATGTCTTCTGAAAATTGTCATTGTACCTGTCTCAACCAGCTCATTCCACATAAATACCACTCTTGTGTAATAAAAAAGTTGCCCCACAAGTTCCTAATAAATCTCTTCCTTCTCATCTTAAACTTACACCCTCTAGTTCACCCTGAGAAAAAGACTGACTGCTTTCAAATTATCTATGACCCTCATAAGACCATATGATAAAGGAGCAGAATTAGGCCATTTGGCCCATCGAGTCTGTTCTGCCATTTCATCATGGCTGATCCATTCCCCTCTCAGCCCCAATCTCCTGCGTTCTCCCCGTATCCCTTCATGTCCTGACTAACCAAGATTCTATCAACCTCTGCCTTAAATATACCCAATGACTTGCCCTCCACAGTCATCTGTGGCAATTAATTCCACAGATTCACCACCCTCTGGTTGAATCCCTCCAAATCCCCATTCTAAATGGATGTCCCTCTATTCTGAGGCTGTGCCCTCTGGATTTAAACTCCCCCACCATAGGAAACTTCCTCTCCACATTCGCTGTCGAGGCCTTTCAATATCCAGCAGGTTTCAATGAGGTTTCACTGACATATAATGTAAAAAGAAATGGTCCCAACACAGACCCCTGTGGAACACTGCTAGTCACTGGCAGCCAACCAGTAACGGTGAAAAACAGTGCTTTCAAATTATCAACAACACAAAATAATCTGCAAATGCAAGGGTCAAAGCAACACTCACAACGCGCTGGAGGAACTCAGCAGGTCGGGCAGCATCCGTGGAAAAGATCGGTCGGCGTTTCGGGCCGGAACCCTTCGTCAGGACTGAAGAGGGAAGGGGCAGAGGCCCTATAAAGAAGGTGGGGGGAGGGTGGGAAGGAGAAGGCTGGTAGGTTCCAGGTGAAAAACCAGTAAGGGGAAAGATAAAGGGGTGGGGGGGGGGGGGAGGGGAGGCAGGGAGGTGATAAGCAGGAAAGGTGAAGAAGGAATAGGGTAAAACACAATGGGTAGTAGAAGGAGGCGGAACTATGAGGGAGGTGATAGGCAGCTGGGTGCTCCTGGTGCGGCCTCCTCTACATCGGTGAAACCTGACGCAGATTGGGGGACCGTTTCGTCTAGCACCTCCGCTCCGTCCGCCAAAACAGACAGGATCTCCCAGTAGCCACCCACTTCAACTCTGCTTCCCACTCCCATTCAGATATGTCCATACATGGCCTCCTCTACTGCCATGATGAGGCTAAACTCAGGTTGGAGGAGCAACACCTCATATACCGTCTAGGTAGTCTCCAGCCCCTTGGTATGAATATAGAATTCTCCAACTTCCGGTAATTCCCTTCCCCTCCCTTCCCCTATCCTTATGTCACTCTGCCCTCTCCCCTAGATGTCTACCACCTCCCTCATGGTTCCGCCTCCTTCTACTACCCATTGTGTTTTCCCCTATTCCTTCTTCACCTTTCCTGCCTATCACCTCCCTGCCTCCCTCCCCCCACCCCTTTGTCTTTCCCCTTACTGGTTTTTCACCTGGAACCTACCAGCCTTCTCCTTCCCACCCTCCCCCCACCTTCTTTATAGGGCCTCTGCCCCTTCCCTCTTCAGTCCTGACGAAGGATTCCGGCCCGAAACATCAACCGATCTTTTCCACGGATGCTGCCCGACCTGCTGAGTTCCTCCAGCGTGTTGTGAGTGTTGCTTTCAAATTATCTATGCCCCTCATGATTTTATACCACTCTAGGAGATTACCTCTCGATGTCCTACACCAGTCCAACCCCTCCCTATAACTCAGTCCCTCGACATCCTTGAAAATCTTTTCTGCTCTCTTTCCAGTTTAATGGCAGCTTTACCATGGCAAACCAATCAAAAGCAAACACAACTCTTCCATTGCAGTCTCACCAGCATCCTGTACAACCTCGTCATAATCTTCCAACTCAGTGCTTTGACACCTGAAAGCCAGTGTTCCAAAGACCTTCTTCACCACCCTGTGTACTCTGACTCCACTTGTCCTGTTCTGAGGCTCAGGTTGGATCAGTAGGCCTCGCAGAGGAGCCATGTGGTTCAGTGTGAAGCATCGATAGGAGAAAAATCAGAAGAATCTTGCACATACCTGCAAATGTGAGTGAGACAATCCCTTGGCCACTGGCCTTTAAACTACTGACATAGCAGAGGTACTGTCCAGCATCCTCCAGCTTCACCGAATCCAGTCGCAGTGAAGCGTTCCCATTTTTAATGTCTTCGGGGAATAAACTTGTCCTCCCTGAATACCGAGGGCTTTGGCGACTCAGTTGCTCTTTGTCATAGTAATAACTGTAAACAACCTCCTCTGTACTGAGACATTGCCAGTTGATGACCAACTTGTCCAGTCCTATCTCGGCGTTAACAGGGAAGCTACACGTCAATACTGTGTACTGGCCGTAGACAGCAGTTACTGGAGTTTCCGGTGTAGAAACTTGAAACTCAACTGAAAATGAGAAAAAGCATCAGATTACCAACCATTTTCAAATCAGAATCAGGTTTATTTTCACTGGCGTATGTTGTGAAACTTCTTGTTTTGTTATAAATTACAATAGGAGTATATTAAAGATAATATATAAAGCAAAATAGCATTGACGGGTACAACGACCATTCAGAGACTCAATGGCAGAGAGGAAGAAACTGTTCCAAAGATGCTGTGTGTGCACCTGCGGGTTCCTGGACCTCCTCTCTGATGGTAGAAATGAGAAGAGGACACGTCCTGGCTGACGGAGGTGCTTAATGATGGACGCCGCCCTCTCGAGGCATCGGCTTTTGACCATGTTCTTGATGGTGGGGAGGCTGGTGCCCATGATGGGGCTGACTGAGTTTACAACTCTCTGCAGTTTTTCCCAACCCTGTGCAGTGCCCCCCCCGCCCCGATACCAGACGGCAATTCTACCAGCCAGTTAGAGTGCTCTTCATGGTATGTCTGGAGAAATTTGCTAGAGCCTTTGGTGACATACCAAACCTCCTCAAACACCGAATGAAATATAGCCACTGTCGTCCCTTCTTTATAACTGCATCAGTATGTTGGGCCCAGACAGGTCCTCAGAGATGTTGGCACCCAGGAACTTGAAACTGCTCAGCTCTACCCTTTCTTTTCAATCCTCAACCCAATATTTGATCCAGTTTGCCAACACACACATTGCTTGCCTTAGAGATTTCCCATTTCCATATGTTCATAGTATATGTCTGTAATTGTATCAAAATTGGCAAACAAGCCATTTATCTTATCACTCGTTATATATTAAAGGATCATCATCATCATTATGTACTGTGTCCATGACCATGATTGTTCTCGGCAAATTTTTCTACAGAAGTGGTTTGCCATTGTCTTCTTCTGGGCAGTGACTTTACAAGACGGGTGACTCCAGCCATTATCAGGGATTGTCTGCCTGAGTGTCAGTGGTCACATAACCAGGACTTGTGATGTGCACCGGCTGCTCGTACGACCGTCCACCACCTGCTCCCGTGGCTGAGCGGGTGCCACACCATGAGGGACCTGCAGGCCAGCAGAGGGAAGGAACTCCTTACACCTCCTTTGGTAGGGATGTATCTCCACCTGCCACGCTTTTGAAAGGGTATTATTTCAAAAGGGTTTAATAAAGCACTGATCTGAAAGATGAAATGCAGAGGAGGTGTCCAAGGAAGTTGCTGGGACTTGAGAGACTGAGTTATGGAAAGAATGAGGGGTAACCTTACAGACACGTATAAAACCATGAGGGGCTTACATGGCGTTAATGCACACAGTGTTCTTCCCAGGAGTGAAGAATCAGGAATTAGAAGACATGGGTTTAGAGGAGAGAGATTTAAAAGGAACCTGAGGGGCAACTTTTTCACCCAGAGGGTGGTCAATATGGAATGAGCTGACAGAGGAAGTGGGCGAAACAAAGATTCAAGGTACATTTATCATCAACGTAGGCATACAGAATCCAACCCTGAGGTTCGTCTTCCTTCAGGCAGCCACAACATGCAACCCCTTCAGGAAAACATCAAACATCCAAGGCACATAAAAAACAGAACAAATTGCGCGAATGGCAAAAAAAAAATGAGGGAAAAGCCCACAGAATATTAAACATCAAGGCCACAGCGACCTCAAAACATTTAAAAAGGTACTTGGGCAGGTACATGGATAGGAAAGGTGTGGAGGGAGGTGGGGCAAATGTGAGGAAATAGGACTAGTTTAGATGCGAATCTTGGCTGGCATAGACTGGATAGACTGAAGGGCCTTTTCCTGGGCTGTATGGCTCTGTGACTATGACAAAATTACAAGCATAATTATGTAAAGTTATCAATATCCCTCTGTATTTCCCTCCCCCCAGCCCTGTTTCCCAGAATATTTCAGTAGGTACTCTACTGAAACCAGTTCTCTGAAACTTTTCAAAAAAATTTGATTACCTCAGCCACTTTGGTTCAAAACACTCAGATTAACTTTGCTTCTAATTTCAGTTGAACAGCTGCAAAGATCCAATGTGCTGCCACTGACCGTAACCAGGGCAGGTCCAGATGAAGGGTCTCGGTCTGAAACATCGACTGTTTATTCCTTTCCACAGATGCTGCCTGAACTGCTGAGCTCCTCCAGCATTTTGTGTGTGTTACTCTAAGTAATTACATGTTGTTGTTGTAAGAGACTTGAGGATTTCCTCTCTGGTTCCAAAGACTTGCGGATTGGTGTATGGTGATATGGTAGAGTAGCAGTTAGCGTACAGCGCCACCAATCAGCAAACGGGGTTCAATTCCTGCCACTATTTCACGATAAAGATTAAATTTAAACTCTTCTCAAGCTTCCAGCCGGGTACAGGTATTGAAAACAACCGATGTTTCGAATGCCGAGAAGAGTTCCATTTGTCATGCACATCAGGAAAGCACCTGATCGTCTTTCAGAGATTAACTTTGTCACACATATTGTACATCAAAATGTACAGTTTGCGTCAACGACCCACAAGTACTGCCAAACTTCAGGCGACAACATAGCATGCCCGTAACTCTCTAACCCTAACCCGTAAGTCTTTGGAACGTGTGAGGAAACTTAGAAGAAGAACATACAAATTCCTTTCAAATAGCAGTGGTGGGGGGAAGATTTGAACCACTATCACTGGCATTGAGAGCATCGGCATGAAACACTGTCGTAGGAAAGCAGCATCCATCATCAGAGATCCCCACCACCCTGGCCGTGCTCCCTCCTCGCTGCTACCGTCAGGTAGAAGGTACAAGAACCTCAGATATCCCACCACCAGATTCAAGAACAGTTACCACCCCTCAACCATCAGGCTCTTGAACCAAAGAGGATAACTTCTCTCATTTGCCCATCCGTTGAAATGTTCCCACAACCAATGATCTCACTTTAAGGCCTCTTTATATGTTATTTCATGCTCTTGTTATTTATTGCTATTTATTTATACTTACATTTGCACAGATAATTATCTTCTATGTCTTTTTGTTTCTCCATTAATCCTGATTGTAGTTACTACTTATAGATTTGTTTCTAGTCTATAGGTTTGCTGAGTATGCCTGCATGAAAAAGAATCCCAGGGTTGTATATGGTGACATTGTACACTTTGATAATAAAATTTACACTAACTTTGTATCTTTATTCTTCAGCTATCAGCAATGCAGCATATCTTGGTTGCATCATGCAGCAAGTTCTGAGTAATCTTCCACATTCTTACACTACACAATTTCCAGGTACTCAGTTGGTTCCAGTGAATTTCACATCAGGAAGTGGAAACGATGCCAAAACTCCTGTTTATGTCAATGGTGTTGAGGTCAAGAGATTCAGGTTTCTTATTCATCACCATTAGTCTGTCCTGGTCCAGTCCTGTTGATACCACCACCAGGAAAGCTCACAAATGCCTCTACTTTCACAGGAGGCTACAGAAACGTTGCATGTTCCCCTTAACCCACACCAATTTTCAATGCACCTTCGAAAGCAGCCTGTCTGGGTGCATAACAGCTTGGTACAGAAACTGCTCTGCACTTGACTGCAGGAAACTGCAAATAGCTGTGGACACAGCTCAGCACATCACTGAAACCAGCCTCCCCTTCCATGGACTCTGTCTACACTTCCCGCTGCCTCAGGAAAGCAGCTAGCATGATCAAAGGCACCACCCAGCCCAGACATTCTCTCTTCTCCCCTCTCCCTTTGGGCAGAAGATACAGAAGCCTGAAAGCACATTCCACCAGGCTGAAGGGCAGCTTCTACCCCACAGTTCGAAGATCATTGAACAACTCCCTAGTACGATAAGACCTCATAATCAGTTTTGTTATGATCATGCACCTTATCATCTGCCTGTACCACACTTCCTCTGTAACTGTAACACTTTATTCTGCATCGTTACCATTATTATTGGGTGGTAGGGTGGAGATTCGTCTCTATAAAAAGGAGGTGGAAGGTGCTCCCTCCCTCCACTTGCCCCCAGGTCAACCTTGGGCAAAGTGTAGCACCTGCTTAGCCCCTTGATCAGGGTCACGTGAAACCATGGGAGCAGGTGGTGGATGGTGTGACAAGAATACACATAGATTAAGATTTTAACTGTCCTGTGGGATCAGCAGTTGGTCTGCCACCTGTCTTCAGGAGAGAGAGAGATAAAGAGAACAATGGAGCAGCATTTGGAGATGTGTAATGAAGGGACGGGAGTGAGAGTAACAGAAGGAGGGAGCTGTCAAGAGTGGCTCCCCCTTTGAACCCTGAACTGTTTGAAGTGATGGACAGGCGATACCCCAGCAGGGGGATAAAAAGGGACAGGTTCGCTAAGGCAGGAGACACACGACACCCGAGGTAACGAGACCCTGGAAGCGGTGCGCCTCTCACAAGTCGGTGGGAAGTACCGGGCCATATACGCACAGGGTGGAAAGGCACGATCGGCAGGAACCTGGTGTGTGTCCACCCTTGCCTGGGTGCCAGGTTCACCGCAGGGAAACGATCGTATCTGGAAACGGAGGGGTCACGGTCGGTGTCCTCAGATGACATCACAAAGGACTCGCCGGAAAGCTGACTGCGAAGGTCTGTGTGTGGAAGCCGTTTTGAATATTCATTCGTTTTGCTCTCTCTCTCCTTCCCCCACACTGTCCATCTCCCACGGCAGCGATTACTGCAAACTGAACTGAACTTTGCGTCACTTTGAAACTGGTCATTTGCTCCTAGACAACGATAGAGCTTGATTGATCCTGTTATCTGAATTCTGTGTACATGTGTGTTTATCATTGCTGAACTGTTGCATTCATTATCCTTTTGATTAGAGTACTGTGTTGCTTGTTTCTTTAATAAAACTTTCTTAGTTCTAGTAATCCAGACTCCAACTGAGTGATCCATTTCTGCTGGTTTGGCAACCCAGTTACGGGGTACGTAACAATGGTCATACGAGCAGCCGGTGCACATCACAAGTCCTGGTTATGTGACCACTGACGCCAGGCAGACAATCTCTGAAGAGTATTGATAATGGCTGGGGTCACCCGTCTTGTAAAGACACTGCCCAGAAGGAGGCAATGGCAAACCACTTCTGTAGAAAAACTTGGCAAGAGCAATAATGATCAAGGGAAGGCCATAATCGGCCACATGACACATAATGATGATGATGAAACCTCTCATCTATGAATTAGAATTCCCTGGAGATCGTTATGTTGCTTCTAATGAAGCCATGAACACTAGCTCACTATTTTTGCACTACTCATTTACAGTACTGGGCAAGAGTCTTCGGCACATGTAATAAAATTCTGTAAAGTGAACATGCTTTCTAAAATAACGAAATGAAAATTCTCTCTCTCTCTCTTTATATAGTGTATCAGCTGGGGTCACCTGTCTTGTAAGGACATTTACCAGAAGAAGTTCACACCCGGTTAATTAAGCCAAGTGGTGTCAAACCAGGTTAATGAAAGACATGGGCCAGATTAACATGGCTCCGCCACAGCCCCACGTACCTCCTGACACGAAACTCCAGAAGCCTATCTCGCCCAGCCCCACGTATACATCCCCCAACCCTACCCAATGGCCCACACACCCCAGCTGACTTGGACCACACCCTGACTAACCCTGGTCACACCCCCTTGTGAGAGCCTACTTGTGTAAGGAGGAGGAAGATGCCATTAAAGGCAAGTGTAGGACCTGGTTAATGAAGGTGTGGCCAGATCAAAGCGGCAGGGTTGTGTGACACTGAATCTCGCTTGATGAGATCAAGAAGCACAAGGGGGATGATTCTCCCACTCCCCACATAATCACAAACCATTTCTGTAGAAAAATTTGCCAGGAACAGACATAGTCACAGGATCTCGATTGCCCACATCATACAACATAGCATGTAATGATGATTATTGTTTACCCCTGTTCTACCTCAGTATTAATCTGATCTGTATGAACAGAGATATAATGATCTTTTCAGTTCAAACAAACACTAATTCTCGTGGTTTGTAAAGTCCCAATGATTAACGATTCTCATTAAACAATATTGATAACATTATTTCTCTGGAAAAACTTTGGTACTTTTTATTTGCATAAACAAAACCAGTTGACAAGGGAAGTTTCCAATATAAGATAACGAAATTTTACAAGCCCTTGTTATTGCTCTTGGCATGTCACCTTTAACTGCTGCTAAACCTCACTGGCACTTTTGTTTTCTCTTATCTTGACCGTCCCAATCCACTCCGGCCTGATCTCTGAGTTTCCGTTATCTTTTAACAAAGACATCCAAACCTCTGCTGCCCAGGTCTTTGTAGAAGGGGCTGCACTGAGACTGCCAGATGTAGCAGTCTAGGTCGGAGGAGATGCACATGATCATCTGGAGGATGCTGGTGAGGGAAAAGGTCCTATACCCCCCCCCCCCCACAGCTTCAGAGACAAGTACCAGGGGATTGGGGGTGGGGGCGGGGTGGTGAATGGAAAGGGATGAGCGGACTGGGAAGTCTCTATAAAACACAGATAAAACATAAAACATAGAAAAGCTCAACATTGTGCTGACTCTTCAAGATGAATTTAACCCTTCCCTCCCACATAGCTCACCATTTCAATATCACCCATGTGCCTACCTAAGAGAACCTTACATGCCCCTAAGGTATCTGCCTCTACCACCATCCCTGGCAATATATTCCATGCATCCACCCATCTCTGACAAAAAAAAACTAGCTCTGACAACCCCCCTTATATTTTCCTCCCGTCATCTTACATCATGCCCCCTTATTTTAGAAATTTCTGCCCTGAGAAAAAGTCTCTGGCTGTCAATTCAATCAATATTTTTTTATCATCTTGTACACCTCTATCAAAGTCACCTCCCATCCTCCTTCGGCCCAAAGAGAAAAGCCCCAACTCACTCAAACATGCTCTCTGATCCAGACAGCACCCTGGTAAATCTCTGCACCCTCTCTAAAGCTTCCCTGTCCTTCCTGTGATGAGGCAACCAGAACTGTGTTCAAACCAGGGTTTTATAGAATTGCAAAATTACTTTGTGGCTCTTGAGCTCGAAGTTCAAGGTAATTTTGTTAACAAAGTACATATATGTCTCCATATAGAAACTTGAGATTAATTTTCTTGTGAGCATACTTAGTAAATCCAATAACCATAACAGAGTCAATGAAAGACCACCCCAACGGGGTGGACAACCAGAGTGCAAAAGACAGCAAACTGTGTAAATACAAAAAAGAAAAAAACATAATAAAAAATAAATAAGCGATGAATATCGAGAACATGAGATGAAGAGTCCTTGAAAGTGAGTGCATGTATAGTGGGAATATTTCACTGATGGGGCAAGTGAAGTTATTCGCTCTGGTTCAGGAGCCTGAGGGGTATTAACTCTTCCTAAACCTGGCGGTGTGAGTCCTGAGGCTCCCGTACCTTCTTCCTGATAGCAGCAGCGAGAAGAGAGCGTGATCTCTGTAGTGAAGTTCACCAATGATGGAGGCTACTTTCCTGAGACAGCGCTCTATGTAGATGTGCTCAATGGAGGGCAGGGCTTTATCCGTGATGGACTGGGCTGTATCCACTATTTTTTGTAGGATTTTCCATACAAGGGCATTGGTGTTTCCATACCAGTCCTGCTCAGTATATCAGAGTGTTCCCACGGCTTCCAGGAAATGAGATCGACAGTGCCTGAGCTCACCAACTCTCAGGTTGGGTTTTGCCTGGACTAGTCAGATCCACACCACAGCACAGCCTTGGTCCAACCACACGCAGGCGAACGGAATTCAGATTCATTTACTTATCACGTGCACACTGAAACTTATGGTGGAATGTGTCATTTGTCTTAACGAACAACACAACCTAAAGATGAGCTGGGGCCAGCTCACATTCCGACGCCTACATCGCATACCCATGACGCTCAGCAATGCAATAACAACAGTAGTCTGACAGGCTCTTTCCTGTACACATACTCAGAGAGGTCTCCAACCCCAGTTCAGGCTGCCTCTAGACCTCCAGTCCCTGGCCCTAGACTCGCAGACACTGGGCTTCCGACTTCTGGACATGATGACCCTGGGGCGTCGACCTTCGGCCTTCAACCTCCGACCTCCAGTATCAACCCCAGGACTTGCCAATCATGGGATATTGAGCTCCGTGTTGATCTTCAATAATAATTAATAAAAAAGATTTTAAAATGGATAATTGAACTCCGGGCCTCAACATCTAGACTGCACGGGATCAAAGTAAACTGCAAAAAATTGTAAACTTAGTCAGCTCCATCAAAAGCACTAACCTTTGTGATATCCATGACATCTTCAAGGAGCGATGTCTCCTTGACCACCATTAACGACCCCCATCACCCAGGTCATGCTCTCTTCTCATTGCTACCATCAGGGAGGAGGTACAGGAGCCTGAAGGCACACACTCAACGATTTAGGAACAGCTTCTTCCTCTCTGCCATCTGATTTCTGACTGGACATTGAACCCATGAACACTACCTCACTACTTTATTAATTTTGTATCTTTCTCATTACACTACCTATTTAATAATTCACTGTTTAGTAGTTCACAGTTTTTTCTATTATTATGTGTTGCTATTATCATTGTACTGCTGCCTCAACACAACAAATTTGATGGCAAATATCAATGATAAATCAAGGCAGTAATGATGAGGCTTTATAAGGCACTGCCGAGGCCTCACTTGGGAGTACTGTGAGCAGTTTTGGGCCCCTTATCTAAGAAAAGATGTGCTGACACTGGAGAGGGTTCAAAGGAAGTTCATGAAAATGATTCTGGAGTTGGAGGCTTGTCATATGAGGAGTGTTTGATGGCTCTGGGCGCAGAAGAGTGAGAGATGACCTCATTGAAACCTCTTGTATATTGAAAGGCCTCGACAGAGTGGACGTGGAGTAGATGTTTCCTATGGTGGGGGAGTCTGGGAACACAGCACACAGCCTCAGAATAAACAGAAGGGTGTCCATTTGGAACAGAGATGAGGAGGAATTTCTTTGGCTGGAGAGTGGTGAATCTGTAGCATGTATTCCCACAGACGGCTGTAGGGTCCAAGTCACTGGATAGATTCTTGATGTCAGGGCATGAAGAGATACGGGAGAAGGCAGGAGACTGGGGCTGACATTAGCCATGATGAAATTTTGGAGCAGACTTGATGGGCCAGATGGCTCAATCTGATCCTATATCTTATGGTCTTACAATAAACCTGATTCTGATCTTTTGCTGATTTACCAATGGTCAGAATGATTCATTAGTGTCATAAGATAAGAATTCAGGATCAACACTCAGGTCAGGCACGGGCTATGACACAACAGATTTACATTCATAGCACGTGACTGCGCAGCAATCACCATCTCCAGCAGGAGAGTCTCGTCAACTGCCCCGACATTGTCCCACTCCCACCAGGAGGGGACGACAGGCCAGGACCCGAAAAACAGTTACTTTCCCCAGTCGGTGAGCCTGATCCACCCCTCCAGCTGCTAACCCACCCACCACTACTTTATCACGTCCTCTTAGAGCCACCTTATGTACAGACACTCCTGTGCCTAGCGTCACTTCATGGACATACAATCATTCTATGAATAAAAGCTATCTTATGTATGTATATTTATTGTATTTTTATTATTGTCTCCTTCATCGTATTGTGTTTTAAGCTGAATCAAGAATCTGTCAACATCTGCCTTAAATACACCTACTGGCTCGGACTCTGCAGCCGGCTGTCAACAAGCTCCACAGATTCGCCACTCTCTGGTTTACAAAAGTCCTCCTCATCTCCGTTCTAAGTGGAAGCCCCTCTGTTCTGAGGCTGTGTCCTCAGGTCACAGACTCCCCGCTGCAGCGGAAGGGTCAGTCAGCTGTTGTTGGAATTGTTTACAGGCGCGGGCTGACTCAGACTGTGCTGATCTTTGTTGTAAACGAAGCATTTCTTTGTTTCGGCGGGTTACAAAAGAGAAACAACGGCTTTTCAAGGAGGCAACTCTCCCAACTTTGGCATTTAGGGATGGGCGAGACACAAAACACATATTATCTAAACACAGTCAAATGTGTGCGGTGTAAGTGGTGAAAACGATGCTTTACTTGTACAGAAAGTTCACAAAGTCTTACCTGAAGCAAAGCTGAATCCAATTCCCACCAAGACACTGAGGAAATATAACATAATTCCCAGAATGCGAACTTGTCACCTGCGACCGGGTATAGAGCGACGAATGAAACCAACTGAGCAAGTGCCGTTTAATGTCTCCGCCGAATTCTCCCGGAATCCCCGCCCCCCACCTACACACTCTATCGACCCACCGGGAAATCCCCCTCTCCCCCAACACACTCCATCCCCAGCCGGGATCCTGCCCCCAATACTTAACACTCTTATCCACAGCCGGGACCCTCTCCTGATTTACCCGATTCCGTGTCGTTTGTGCGACTCCTGTTAAAGTCCCAAAGCATAACAGCCCCCGTCCACCAAGATGGCTCCGCCCCCCCCCCCCACCCCGGGAACAGGGCTGCGAGGATATTGAGATGCTGCTGCTGAGGGGAAAGGATCGGTGGCCGGCGACCGGTCTCTCCGGGAGATCTTCTGAACACTCCTGCCTCTGGAGCAAGTTATTAGTTAGACCGAATTTAGAGTGCCAATCACCGGTTGGTGTATTGTGAGCCGTTTTGGACCCCGTTTCTAGGAGAGAATGTGCTGGCATTGGAAAGGATGTACACGAGAACAGCTACCAGGAGCCACAGGTGAGAGGTGAGTGCCAGGTGGGGACCAAAGGTGGGCTAACCACCCTGAAAAGGACGCGACATGTTCCCCCACCGGAGGTGCTACCCCCTCCCTGACACCCAAGATAGAGTGGATGTGGAGAGGATATTTCTTGTAGTCAGGGAGTCTGGGCCCAGTTGGTACAGCCTCAGGACAGAAGGACGAACCTTTAGTACGGAGATTAGCCAGAGGATGGTGACTCTGTGGAGGTTAAGTCATTGGGTATATTTTAAAGTGGAGTTTGATGGGTTCACAATTAGTAAGGGGCGTCTAAGGTTTCAGTGAGAAGACAGAAGACAGGGTTGAGCGGGATAATAAATCAGCCTAGATGTAGAGTAGACTCGATGGGCTGAATGGACTAATTGTGGTCCTATATCTTCCAGTTAACTCAGTGGGTCAGTCGGCGTCTGTGGAGGCAGAGGGATGAGATCCAGTCCCGCTTCTGCGTTCAGGACACTCGTTCGGTGTGGCTCGGTGGAAGTGTTTCAGCTGCTGGCCACACCTGGAGATGTGCGTTGATTTCACAGAAAGACACAGATGACCCTGCCACCAGTGGTGGAGAACTTGTTTCGTGCCTCCGTGGGATTGTTGTCGGCAGTCGGAGTGCTTGGCTTGAGGGAGGGCAACAAGCAAGGTAGGTAGTGCAAGAGGCACAGTGCTGTGTGAGGCAAGCATGATGACCCAGGTCTCCTCTCTAATTGTAAATGCTTGTCTGAGGTCAACCGTCCAATAAAATCACATCTTTAAAAAGGTGCTGTTCATTCAGGATCCTCACTGACCAGGATACAGCCTCTTCTCATTACTACCATCAGGGAGGAGGGACAGGGGCCTGAAGACCCCTCTTCTCATTACTACCATCAGGGAGGAGGGACAGGGGCCTGAAGACCCCTCTTCTCATTACTACCATCAGGGAGGAGGGACAGGGGCCTGAAGACCCCTCTTCTCATCACTATCATCAGGGAGGAGGGACAGGAGCCTGAAGACCCCTCTTCTCATCACTACCATCAGGGAGGAGGGACAGGGGCCTGAAGACCCCTCTTCTCATCACTACCATCAGGGAGGAGGTTTGGTAGCCTGAAAATCTACCCTCAATGTTGTAAGAAAGTCTTCTGCCCCTCTGCCATCAGATTCCTGAACGGGTCATGAACCCATGAAGACGACCTCGCTAATTTGCTCTCTTTTTCCTCTATCTGCCTGTCTGCCTGTATGTCTGGAGAAATGCACACAAAATGCTGGAGGAACTCTGCAGGTCAGGCAACATCTGTGGAAATGTTGACGTTTCAGACCGAGACCCTTCTTCAGGACTGGAAAAAATGGGGGGAGACAGCAGAATGAAAATGTGGGGGTGGGGGGAGAAGGAGGCTTAGCTAGAAAGCGACAGGTGAGGGTAGGTGGGAAGGAAAGGTAAAGGACTGGAGAGGAGGGAATCTGATAGTCAAGTCAAGTCAGATTTATTTATATAGCACATTTAAAAACAACCCACGTTGACCAAAGTGCTGTACAGATCAGAGCAAAGTAGACGAGAAGGGACCCTGGGAGAAAGTGAAGGAGGAGGGGACCCAGGGGAAGGTGATAGGCAGGTGAGAAGAGGTAAGGAGCCTGTGTGGGGATAGAAGAAGAGGGGAGGGAGCGGGAATTGCTTTTTTTTTTACCGGAAGGAGGTATCTATGTTTACGTTTTCAGAGTGGAGGTTATAGGTGTTGCTGCTCCATCCCGAGAGAGGCCTCATAGTGGTACAAGAGGAGGCCATGGTCCAACATATCAGAATGGGAATGGGAATAAAAATGTTTAGTAACTATATAACCATGTAACAATTACAGCACGGAAACAGGCCATCTCGGCCCTTCTAGTCCATGCCGAACTCTTACTCTCACCTAGTCCCACCGACCTACACTCGGCCCATAACCCTCCATTCCCTTCCTGTCCATATATCTACCCAATTTAACTTTAAACGACAACATCAAACCTGCCTCAACCACTTCTGCTGGAAGCTCGTTCCACACAGCTCCCACTCTCTGAGTAAAGAAGTTCCCCCTCATGTTACCCCTAAACTTTTGCCCTTTAACTCTCAACTCATGTCCTCTTGTTTGAATCTCCCCCACTCTCAATGGAAAAAGCCTATCCACGTTAACTCTATCTATCTCCCTCATAATTTAAAATACTTCTATCAAGACCCCCCTCAACCTTCTATGTTCCAAAGAATAAAGACCCAACTTGTTCAACCTTTCTCTGTAACTTAGGTGATGAAACCCAGGTAACATTCTAATAAATCTTCTCTGTACTCTCTCTATTTTGTTGACATCTTTCCTATAATTCGGTGACCAAAACTGTACACAATACTCCAGATTTGGCCTGACCAATGCCTTGTACAATTTCAACATTACATCCCAACTCCTATACTCAATGCTCTGATTAATAAAGGCCAGCATAACAAAAGCTTTCTTCACCACCCTATCCACATGAGATTCCACCTTCAGTGAACTATGCACCATTATTCCTAGATCCTTCTGTTCTACTGCATTCTTCAATGCCCTACCATTTACCATGTATGTCCTATTTTGATTAGTCCTACCAAAATGTAGCACCTCGCATTTATCAGCATTAAACTCTGTCTGCCATCTTTCAGCCCACTCTTCTAACCAGCCTAAATCTCTCTGCAAGCTTTGAAAACCTACTTCATTATCCACAACTCCACCTATCTTAGTATCATCCGCATACTTACTAATCCAATTTACCACCCCATCATCCAGATCATTAATGTATATGACAAATAACATTGGACCCAGTACAGATTCCTGAGGCACACCACTAGTCATCGACCTCCAATCTGACAAACAGTTATCCACCACCACTCTCTGGCGTCTCCCATCCAGCCACTGCTGAATCCATTTTACTACTTCAATATTAATACCTAAGGCTTGAATCTTCCTAACCAACCTTCCGTGTGGGACCTTGTCAAAGGCTTTACTGAAGTCCATATAGACAACATCCACCGTTTTACTCTCGTCAATTTTCCTGGTAACCTCTTCAAAAAATTTGATAAGATTTGTCAAACATGACTTTCCACGCACAAATCCATGTTGACTGTTCCTAATCAGACCCTGTCTATCCAGATAATTATATATACCATCCCTAAGAATACTTTCCATCAATTTACCCACCACTGATGTCAAACTCACAGGCCAATAATTGCTAGGTTTACTTTTAGAACCCTTTTTAAACAATGGACAACATGAGCAATATGCCAATCCTCCGGCACCATGCCCGTTTCTAATGACATTTGAAATATTTCTGTCAGAGCCCCTGCTATTTCCACACTAACTTCCCTCAAGGTCCTAGAGAATATCCTGTCAGGACCGGGAGACTTATCAACTTTTATATTCCTTAAAAGCTCTAGTACTTCCTCTTCTTTAATCATCATAGTTTCCATAACTTCTCTACCTGTTTCCCTTACCTTACACAATTTTCCTTAGTGAGTACCGAAAAGAAATTAAGAAATTGTTCAGAATCTCCTCCATCTCTTTTGGCTCCACACATAGCTCAAAATATAATGTGTGTGTGTGTGTGTTTGTCTTTCTTTTTTTTCCCCAAAAATACTTTATTCAGAAATATTACAAAATAAAAATAATTACATACAGAAAAAGAAAACCATTCGTTGACTGTGAGTCCTTATTCAATACAGTTATTAACAATAAAATTTTGCGTTGACTCTGTTCATTTACAAATGAAAGATGTTTACAGTAAATCATGCGTTTACTCTCAACTCTTGGTCAAGTGTTAAGACTTATTAACAATCAAAATTTTCAACAATAAAGGCAGGCAATGGCTCTAATACTTTCCCAAATTAACAATTGCACCCACTCCTTGGGCACCATGTTGATTATCTGTCCACACCGCTGATGAGGGTAGGTCTCCTCACCACCCAACCTCTTCCCCCTCCTACGGGTGATGAACGGTAAACTGTGGTCCTTCCCCACCGGGCCTTCGCGGTGGCTGCACCAAGTTTTTGTCTTTCTATCTACCTATATTTGTAATTGTAAATTGTGGTAATTTTTCATTTTCTGCTGCCTCAAAACAACACATTTCACGAAACAACACACATCAAATTTGCTGGTGAACGCATTTGATGTGTGTTGCTTGAATTTCCAGCATCAGCAGAATTCCTCGTGTTTACATTTCACGAAATCTGCAGTGACGAGAAAACAGTTTTTGATACACACGCACATTATTCGGAAGAATGCTGGCTTTGAGGTTTTGTAGTTTTGAAAATAGAGAAATTTGGATTTTAAAGCGCAAGAGATCAGAATCCCAGTGTCCTGATTCCACACCAGCCTCCAACATTGTTTTCATGTTCCTATGACGTCCGAGCATGCGATTGGTGGGGTGCAATGTATCAGTTCGCTGGCGACTCTGATTGGCTGAGCGCCTGTTTCCGGGTTCGGCGGGGGTGAGCTTGGGCCTAGCTCGGAGCGACGGCGGAGTGGACCCCGAGCTGGAGTAAGGCTGCGAATGACGGTAGTGGGAAAACCGAGAGGGTGTGCGAGGGAGGGGCCCGATTGTCCGTCAGTCCGTCCCGGTAGAGGCCAAGATCGGGACCGCCATCCACCTTTTGTTCCTCGGTGCCGATGTGTTTTCCGTTGGGGGCCCAGAGAGGGGTTGCAGGAAGACGGGGGTGGGTGCGGGGGAGCCGGGAGGCGAGAGAAGGGGGCGCCGCAGTCTCGGTGTCGATGAGTCGGCTAGCGGGACGATACCCACCCCCGGGGTTGTTGACTCCCATGGGAAAGGGAGGGCGTGGTGTTGAGGTTTAATTTGAAGATTACGCCCGACCGTTTTGCAGAGTTCGGGCTGCTCACCGCCTCCTTATCCCCGACAGGCGGCGAGCCCATGCCGGCTTCATCCTCGGGCTGAGTCCCGCTGCACGATCCGCAGAGCTCCGGACGCCTTTGCTACCAGGTAGGGTTGCTGGTGCTGGCTCTCGGCGGCTCACACTGATGCCGTGCCCTCCCGCCCCTGTGGCGGCCATCCGCTGGGGAACCCAGTGCTGGAGAGGTGGTCTCCACCAGAATAAATAAAAATCCAAAATCAGGTTTATTTACCCACACAATCACCCACCGAAGATGCCAGCCCTTATGGTCGGTAGTTGCTAAGGTTTTCTGTAAAGCCCTCAAATAAAAACACATTAGTCTTTCCCCTGTACTCTGACACCTCCCCTGAGCTGACGATGATGCCTGTATCTCAACCAGGGTCCTGCAATTTCTCCCATAGTTTTCCGTAGTGTCCTTGGATCTACTCACAAAAAGTGAAAATCTGTAGATGCTGGAAATCCAAGCAACACACACAAAATGCTGGAGGAACTCAGCAGGCCGGGCAGCATCTGTGGAGAAGAGTACAGTTGGCGTTTCGGTCCAAGACCCTTCAGGAGGTGACAATATACTCAATCAAGCCCCATAGATTTATTCACCTTTGTGGCTCTTGGCACAATGTTGCTACAGCTCAGAGCTTTCCGGAGTTTAATTCCAGTGCTGCCTGTAAGGCGTAGGTACTGCATGGCTTTCTGCTGGGTTTTCCAGTTGCCTCTCAGTTCAGAGCCGTACTGGCTAATAGATTAATTGGTCATTGTGAATTGTACTGTGAGTAAGCTAGGGTTAAGTGCTAGGCAGGGTGGCTCGTTGGGCTTATTCCCAACTACATCTCTCAATAAATAATGCATTTTAAGAAATCGGCCACCATTTCCACTGTGATGCGGACTGTCCCATCAAATTACAAAGTCTTCATGGTTATGGTCAACTACTGACCATAAGTCTCCACGGTAAAACAAGAGAAATATTAATGCAGGATCTTTCCCATCTCCTAGAGCAACACACATGCCCACTTTGGTCTTTGAAATCCTATTCTGTCTTTAGTTACTCTTTCTCCCTTAATAAACATCCACATTCTCCCTTGAATGTTCAGTGGACTTGTGGCCTTTACCCTCTAAGATTAAAACCATTAGGTTTCTGTTTCTTTGGTAACCATGTGATTCACAGTTTAATACCAAAACCAGTCCTACAGCACACCAGGTGTGATCTCATCATCTGTTGGGGGGGGGGAATGTAGTATAGAGCTGGTTAAATTATTGGGTACAATTCAGCAGTCTGGTTAAGTTACTGGATTGCAATGACAATTCTGTGCTACCATGGTGGAATTTACAGCTTCCAGTTTAAGATGGTGCTACTGAAGGCATGTGACTGGTATACTGGTAGTTTGAAAGCAAAAGAATTCAATTAATAACATCACGGGTAACACTTTTTAAAAAGTAACTTGTGGTAAACTTATCACCACAAACAGTGAAGAGGCAAGTGAAGGCGACGCGGATTCGCAGCATGTGCCCTGGTGGTGCGTTGAGTAATCGACGCACTTGGAGTTGGAGTGAACGATTTGGAGAGAAGAGACAGTGGAGTCCGGATGTGCGGCCAATTTACCTGGGTGGACAGCTCTGAGTGCCTTGCCAATTTGGAGAGGTCTTCGGCAGCGAAATCGAGGCCCGGAGCGATTTGCCACTGCAGAGCCCGGGTCTGAGTGTGAGGTGTGATCCGCTGTTTGGACATGTTAAACACCAGCTCCGATAGACTGGGGGGTCCTCCCCCCATGACCGGCTGCCGTGCTTCGTGTCTGTGAACTTTGCAGCAATTTGCCCCCCTAATATGATTAAATTAGATTAGATTATGAGGACACTCAATCCTCATTTCTTGTCATTTAGAAATGCATGCATGCATTAAGAAATGATACAATGTTCCTCCAGAGTGATATCAGAAAAAAAGGACAAACCAAAGACTAACACTGACAGAACCACATAATTATAACATATAGTTACAGCAGTGCAAAGCAATACCATAATTTGATGAAGAACAGACCATGGGAACGGTAAAAAAAAAGGTCTCAAAGTTCCGATCGACTCCCGATAGTCCCCGATAGCAGGCGGCAGAAGGGAGAAACTCTCTCTGCCGTAAACCTCCAGGCACCGATAACTGTCAATGCATCGGAAGCACCCGACCCCAGCCGACTCTGAGTCCATCCCAAAACTTCAAGCCTCTGACCAGCCCTCCGACACTGAGCACCATCTCTGCCCAGCGCTTCGACTCCGTTCCGACCGCCGAGCAACAAGCAAAGCCGAGGATTTGGGGCCTTCCCCTTCGGAGAATCTGGATTACACAGTAGCAGTGGCAGCGAAAAAGGCATCTTAGAAGTTTCTCCAGATGTTCCTCCGTTCTCTCATGTCTGTCTCCACCAAATCAGGATTGCGCACGGCACCCTACTTGACAGATTACAGATATCATTCACCGGAGTGGCCGCGTAAGCTGCGTCGCGCTGCCATCGTCTCCTCCTGAATACCGAGGCTTTGGGCCTAATCCGGGGATTTGGATCTAAGGACTCAATTTAGTTCGGAATGCTGCTGTCGTTTGCATGATTTGTTTTGTTTTTTCTTTCTCCACGAGCTTTGAGGTTGGATCTTTATAATTTCATTGGGTTCTTTCAGGTTCCTCGCTTTGCGACTGCCTGTAAACAAACAAATCTCAAGGTTGTATAATTTATAATAAATGTACTTTGAATCTTTGAATTGGATACATGAATTTAAACTCCACAGTGGCCACGGACTTTGAATTTGGGTGATTTAATCTAGATTAAAGAGCTAGATTTCCTGAAAAGCGGCATCACAGTTGGATAGGGTCATAAAGAGAGCTTTTGGCACATTGGCCTCCATAGGGTTTAGGAGCAGAATTAGGCCATTCGGCCTGTCGAGTCTGCTCTGCCATTTCATCATGGCCAATCCATTTCCCCTCTCAGCCCCAACCTCCTGCCTTCCCTCCATATCCCTTCATGCCCTGACTAATTGAGAATCTATCAGCCTCTGCCTTAAACGTATCCAGTGACTTGTCTTCCACAGCTGCTTGTGCTATCAAATTCCACAGATTCACTGCAGTCTGGCTAAAAAAAAATCCTCGTCGGCTCCATTCTAAATGGACGCCCCTCTATTCTGACACCGTGTCCTCTGGTCATAAACTCTCTCACCATAGGAAACATCCTCTCCACATCCACTTTACCGAGGCCTTTCATCAGTCAATAGGGTCATCCCTCATACTTCTGAATTCCTGTGAGTGGGGGCCCAGAGCCAGCAAACACTCCTCATGCGGCAAAAGCACTTAAATCATTCTCGTGAATCTCCTCTGAACCCTCTCCAATGTCAGCACATCCTTTTTTACATAAAGGGCCCAAAACTGCTCACATTACTCCAGGTGAGGCCTTACAAAGCCTCAACATTACATCCTTGCTTTTATATTCTAGTTCTCTCAAAATGAATGCTTACATTAATTTGCTGATGCTTTATAAGGCACTGGTGAGACCTCACCTTGAGTATTGTGAACAATTTTGGCTCCCTCATCGTAGAAGAGATGTGCTGGCATTGGAGAGGGTCCAGAGGAGGTTCACAAGGATGATTCTAGGAATGAAAGGGTTATCATACGAGGAATGTTTGATGGCTCTGGGTCTGTACTCGCTGGAGTTCAGAAGGATGAGAGGGGATCTCATTGAAACCTTTCGAATGTTGAAAGGCTTAGACAGAGTAGATGTGGAAAGGATGATTCCAATGGTTGGAGTCTAGGAGGGCACAGCCTCAGGATAGATGGGTGCCCTATCAAAACAGAGATGTGGAAAATTTTCTTTAGCCAAAGGTGGTGAATTTGTGGAATTTGTTACCACATGCAGCTGTGGGGTCCAGGTCATTGGGTGTATTTAAGGCAGAGATTGATAGGTTCTTGATTGGACATGGCATCGTTATGGGGAGAAGGCCAGGAACTGGGGATGAGAAGGAGATAGAAAAAAAAATCAGCCATGGTTGAATGGTGGAGCAGACTGGATGAGCCGGATGGTCTAATTCTGCTCCTGTGACTTATGGTCTTGTATCACGTTGGCTTTTCTTATCACCGACTCAACCTTCACATTAACCTTTAGGGAATCCTGCACAAGGACTCCCAAGTTGCTTTGCATCTCCGATTTTTGAATTTTCTCCCCATTTAGCAAATAGTCTACCCTTTTATTTCTTCTACCAAAGTGTGTGACTGTACACTTCCCGACACTGTATTCCATCTGCCACTAGCTCATCCACCTATCTTCATATTGTCCGCAAACTTGACATGTAACGTAAAAAGAAGCGGTCCCAACACAGACCCCTGTGGAACACCACTAGTTACCAGCAGCCTCCAAGAAAAGGCTCCCTTTATTCCCACTCTTTGCCTGCTGCCTATCAGCCACTGCTTTATCCATGTGAGATTCTCTCTTGTAATACCATGAACTCTTAACTTGTTAAGCAGCCTTATGCGTGGCACCTTGTCAAAGGCCTTCTGAAAATCCAATTACACAACATCCACCGACTCTCCTTTGTCTATCCTGCTAAGTATTTCTTTAAAATCAGAGTACCGAGTACAGGAGTTTCGGTGTTGGTGAGGTCAAATTTGGAGTATTGTGTGCAGTTTGTAAGATTGAAAGAGTAGAGAGAAAACTTACAAAGGTGTTGTAAAGGTAGGAGGATGAAGAGAGATTTGATAGAGGTATACAAAATTAAAAAATTTAAAGAAACACAAAATTATGAGGGGTATCAATAGGGTAAATGCAAGTAGGCATCTTCCACTGATGTTTGGGTGGGACTAGAACTAGAGGTCATAGGTTAAGGGTGAAAGGTGAAAGATTTAAGGGGAAACTTATTTACCCAGAGTGGTGCTAATGTGGAAGGAGTTGTCAGTGGAAGTGGTGGCTGTGGGTTCAGATGCAGTAGTTAAGAGGATGTGGATGGGTGGGCTATAGTCCAGGTGCATGATGGGATTAGGCAGAATTATAGTTTGGGATGGACTAGATGAGCTGCAGGGTCTGTTTTTGTTCTGTACTGCTCTATGACTCTATTGATAATGGTGATAATGAAGCTATGAGATTGCCTAAAGCACCTCTGAAATATACCACTCCCTTCCCTCTGTTCTGTGAGCAGGTCCACTGGTGAGGTTGAGACTTAAACAGCCTCCTTGACGAAGGGACAGTAAATCTTGTGAATTAGTATTTATTTAAAATCTCTGCAGTGCTGGCAGGGTTTTGGTGAGATCTGTATTAGAACATCTAAGCGTCTGCCCCTGACTTCCTTTGCTCAATAAAATGTGTCATTCTGAGAGTTGTACAGCCCCGTGACTCTTCCAAAGACCTATGACTGAGTAAATGTAAACAGTCACACATCGGTGATGCCAGAACCAGCTGAGCATAACAGAAAGCAACATTCCCTCCGTATGAAAGGGGGATAGAGGGCAATAGTAATTATGCTCACAAAACCCTTCACCATTGACTCTAGGCTTGTGCTCGCTAGAGTTTGGAAGAATGAGGAGTGACTTCATTGAAAGGCCGAGATAGAGTAGATGTGGAGAGGATGTTTCCTATAACTGGGGAGTCTATGACCAGAGGCCTCAGCCTCAGAATAGAGGTGTGTGCATTTTGAACAGAGATGAGGAGAAATTTCTTTCACCAGAGGATGGTGAATCTGTGGAATTCATTGCCACAGGCAGCTGTTGGGGGGCAAGTCAATGGGTATATTTAAAGCGGAGGTTGGTAGGTTCTTGATTAGCCAGGGCATGAAAGGTTATAGGGAGAGGGCAAGAGAATGGGGATAAATCAGCCGTGATTGAACGGTAGAGCAGACTTGATGGGCTGAAAGGCCTAACTCTGCTCCAATGTCTTATAGTGATTTATTTAATATAATTCTGCAGTTGCTAACTGGGATTTGAACAAGTCTCTGGATTACACAGGACAACAAAAATTTTGCTACCTGAATCGCTTTGGGTGGATCTTGGGGATTTTAAGCTGCTGATCATGAGAATCCATAAAATTTCCCTATCACCCATCACCTTTATTTGTTACTTCAATTCATAATTCAAGTCTATTAAAATATTGTCCACAATGTAAGCTGATAAGTTTTCCATCTTGTCCAGGCATGCTCTTGCAGTGCGGGTATGTTTTAGAAAGGCTATAAATTTCCAATTAGTATTTTGATATTTGAGACTGAGATTTCCCGGAGTAACTGATGCCAAGAATAATTAAGAAGGGCATTTTTGTTGGTCCACAAATCAAATGGATAATCAATGCCAGGCAGTTCAAAGAACAGCGGAGGTTCAGCATGTCATTGAAAACCTTGGCAAACCTCTATAGATGCATGGTGGAAAGTGTGCTGACTGGCTGCATCACCGCCTAGAACGGGAACACCAATGCCTCTCAGCAGAAAATCCTACAAAAAGTAGTGGGTTCAGCTCAGTATATCATGGGTAAAACCGTCCCAACCATTGAGCACATCTACATGAAACATTGCCGTACAAAAGCAGCATCCATCATCAAAGATTCTCATCATCCGGGCAATGCTCTTTACTCGCTGCTGCCATCAGGTAGAAGGTACAAGAGCCTCAGGGCTCGCACCACCAGGTTCAGGAACTGTTACTACCCCTCAACCATCAGGCTCTTGAACAAAAGGGGATAACTACACTCACTTAAGGACCCTGTTGTATTGTTATTTCAAGCTCGTTATTTGTATCTGCATCTACGCAGTTTGCTTATAGTTAACAGTTCCTTATGTTTAGTTTATTGTTCTATAACTTTGCTAAGTACGCCTGCAGAAAAAGAATCTCAGGGTTGTATGTGGTGACATACATGTACTCTGATAAAAAAAATTACTTTGAACTTCGATGTTGTTGAATATTTTCGTGGCAACTACTGAGTACCAAACTATGCATTTGGTTGACAACATGCTTCAATCATACAAAACCATGAACTACAACGTCACTGAAGATTCATTTTCTGCATTCCCATTTAGACTACTCTGCCAGAGACAAGCATGGTGAAAGGTTTCACCAGGACATTATGTTTATGAAGAAATGGTATCAGGGCAACAGGAATCCATCAATTCTGGCTGATTTTTGGAGCTGTTGCAAAGCGTCAGCACTTGCGCAATTAACATTATTTTCAATAAAAGTTCATTTCATATTTCTCCAAATTCCTACGTGATACAAGTAGTCTGAAATTATATGTGTTCAGTTTCAAGTGGTCTATCATAAACAAAAAAAAATTTAGAGGACACTTTTGGGGGAAAAAAAATCCAGAATTAATTAGTGCTTTAATTTAATCACTCCGTTTGCATACATTGAGGTTTAGTGAAGGCAGGATTGCTGCTGCGGTCAGCAGAATCCTGAAACTTGAAGCTTCTAGTCAGTAATGTTATCTTATTTCTAAGCCTGAAACATGGCAGTGTGAAAGATCTACGGGAGCCAGAGTTAAAATGTTGCGGGAAGTTTTTAAGGAATTAATTCATGTAATAATCTGCTGTTAAGAAATGTGCTTGCTATTTATCTCATTTTCTCACTGCAAAAAGACTTGAGCTGGCTGTTTGTTTCTGATTGTACAGATTATTAACTTCTTCGGAAAAAGAAAATGGGAGGGGTTGAAAGGCTAAACATTCCAATATCACAGCCAAGTTCTGGCACTCCCAAGCGAAACCAGCACCTGAACAATAACTGGCAGAAGGGCAAGGACGACAATCTCAACCACATGAAGTCAGCACACAAGGCCCATGAACAATGCATCTCTGAGACCTGTCAGATTATGCAAAAGGATGCAAAAATGGTTATGCACTTTACTGCAAGTAATCAGAGCTGGGAAGCAGTTCTGAACACTTCTAATACACTACTACAATCGCAGTGTGACCAAAATTATGCTGGAGCCAAGTTTAGTGAGCCACCATCCCCAAGTGTATTACCCAAACCTCCGAGCCACTGGGTACATCTTCCCCTGGAGCCTTCTGACCACAGTGACATGACCTTCCAGTTGAAGACCTTACTTAAAGTGCAAGCATAGTCTGTAGCTTAAACAGGGCAGGTTCAAACAGAGCTGGAAGCTTTGTTCTGTCATTCAATACAGTTTTCAACCACTGCCTTTAATTACCCATTCGAGGTGCATGTTTGCATCGTGTATACCAGTTCAGCCTTATGTAGTTGGTCTATGTGTGAAATTTGGACTGTTTTTAAAAAAAAAAGTGAAATAGTTTTTTCAATTCGTTCCCCTCTGTCCTGAAGAGGGAATGGCATGTAGTTTTGCAGCTGACCAGTTTCCCCTCGGTCTTGATTGGGTCTAAAGTCCGGAGCCAACATTACTGTTGTCAGATCCATGGAAAAGTACAGCACAGAAACATGTGCTAAACTATTTAAACTACCCAGTCCCATCAACCTGCAGCTGGACCATGGCCCTGTTGCCTTCCTTTCCAAATTGCCCAGCACAACTTGTACATGTAACTTGTGGCTCACCTATTTCCATCTGAGTTTTGCTTTGTTTATTGTAGAAGGCAGACCCACAGTGTAGTACTTGTTGCAACCCCTGACCACACTGCCAGCATTACATGCCAGGTATCCATTTTAATTTTTATTTTTTTCTAAAGGAATGCATTTATAACGTTAACTGAGTATATTAAGCAAGCAACCACCCACTTAAAATACCAGTTTAGTTAACAAAAAAAATCTTTTTGACCATTTGTTTCTTGCCATTACTGCAATTAACACAGTGGAGCTTTGTAAAGGTTTGTGAAATAAGATCTTATTTTGCCTCTCCTGAAAATTTGTTCATTTTGAAGCAAAACTGAAGCCCAAAGTTGGTTTGAGATTACATCATTCCCAACAAATGAGGAAAAGGAGTTAATTTTATAATTTATGATCTCCTAAGGATTAGGTACAGATTTTTAAAACCTTGTTTTCACGTCTAGATTGAACCACGTAAATAACAGACTTGTAGCATATGTATATTTTAAAACAGGATCTCCCTCCTGTTGGAGAAATTATTTTGATACAATAGTTGTGTAAACAATGCCATCTTTCTTGGCATGTCAAACCTAAGAATATTGTTTTATATAAAGACAAATAAAAAAACTTTAACACTGTGAACATCCAGCATAGATGTGATAAGAGCATTTAACCAAAAGAAATGTCAGCAGTAAAAAGCTAATTTCCTGTTCTAAGCAGTGACAATGCCAGCTGTACATTTAAAGCACAGAGCTAATCATATTTGAATGTTGTTGTTTGGTAATTCCCCTTACTCAACATTTAGTACATAGAGTATATTTAGTAATATTAATGTCAGAAATTGAACTAATGCCTGCGCTGTTATTAGCACTTGTTTAATGTTGTCAGTTCTTTTAAGACGTGGATCAAACCTGAAGCTTTCCAACTTACCACATGAGATAAACGATTTGGACACCAGAGGGGTCCAGTCTGAGCTGTGACCAGAACACTTATTTTGCCTAATGTTTGAATTAAGTTTGAGTTAGGTTTGATCCAGTTTTTTGTTTGCAAATTCTCTAATCCACTATTTTATTGGATTGTAATTCAATAGCCATGTCCACTTTCAGCCCAAATTAATTCACGTGTACAAGGTGGCTCTTTAATAGTGCAGCCACATGAATTCAGTAATAACTCTTGCATATTGTCCAGTTACTGTCTTATAACAGGGGCCACAATGTAAGCAATTATATTTTGTAGCTTACTGTGAAACAGTGCAAGTTGATTTTATATGAAATCTCTCCCAAGTTAAACTCAATTATGAATTGTTCTTCCATTCTCAATTACTGTTGAAACTGAATTAGGTAGATGAATTAAGTACATTTAGTGTTGTGTAATGGTATGTAAAATAAAGTTTTACCCCCCCCCCCCCCCACACCAATGGTTTGGTTTATTTTGAGCTACCTGCTTTGTACAATACTGTTCTGGTACCAGATTCACACAAGCACTTTACCAATACCATCAATATTATAACTGCACCAAGAAAACAGGTCTTGCAGATGCTTCATATACAGTAGAGATTTATTTACAAATGAAGTTACAGTCAGCTATGAACAAAAAAAGATGAGTACAACCACATCTGTCTCAAAAAAGTAAAATGTCGTCAGCTTTTAATTCTAAATCTGTGTTAAGTTTGCAAGGGTTTATTTGTACTGCACATCTTAAACCGAATTCTATAAAGTAATGAAATGCGTACCCTGTATTTATGGTCTTTAGAAGCTCAGTCAAAAAAATCTGGTTAATTAAGTTTAAGAAATAAACCAGGCCTTATGACAAGACAACCTCAATGTCCTGGCAGACCCTAAACTGTCACAAACTGTAAGGTTATCTTGGTTTTGCTCAGTTATAGTCACATAACCCTAAATTGATCTACACATGTGCAGTGATCAGGTCACTTAGACAAATATCCAGTTTTGTTCCTCCCAAACTAAAAAAAACTAGACATGACTCGTAGGGCCTCTATATTCTTAATCCTAAAGATATACTATTGTTAATTGTAGTTCAAAGCAACAGACTAGAATGATCAATACTTAATTTAACATGTCACATCCTTCTAGGCATGCAAAAACTACACAACTTGCCATTTTAAAGCTTAACTGAAAACATTTATACTAGAGATGAACTTTTACAAACAGCTTTTATTAAAAAGACTTGGTATAAAAAATCCCTTTTGTTTTTACAAGCTTCTACATGAAAGAAAATAAGTTTGATCACAACACTTCTCAGCTGTTTCCCAGTCACTGTTATTTCTTACATTTAAACGCAGATTCTCCAATGTTGAGGCAGATTATCTTTACAGCCAAGTATGAAAGAACTCATGCAAAATACACAAATCAATATTACAGGAAGCATGCCAGACCACTGCATTGTATAAATGAATGCACGCTGATGGAACAAAATTGTGGCAGCAAATTGCCGGAGCTTGCTGATCACCTTGAGCACAAAGGGAAAGGATTTCTGCATGACTCCTGATACAGAGCTTCAGGCAGCAAACTGAAAGACCTAATAAAAAGCTCACATTATGTATGGTAATGAATACAGGGATCATTAACAAATTTTGAATTCACACGGTTTAATTTGTACCAGCAGCATTAGAATATTAACTGGGGAAACAATTTAGTATTTTTCTTTGCACAGTATAGAGGGCACTGTTTTATAAAAATTAACAGTAACATAGCAAAGCTGCAGATCAAATACGAGAAACTTGCCTAAAAGTAAATGTGAAAATTGAGTTTCAAACAACTAATGAATATGTCAATGTCAAATGGACTGTTATCATCTAGTTATAGTTACTGCATCATTCTGTTTAAAATCATGGCAAAAATCTTTCAAGCACCATCAACAAATTAGCCTTCACACAGTTTTCTTGTAGTCAAAACAGTACCCACCTTCTCTTAACACCTACAAGACCCCAATAAACACAAAAAGAAAATAATCACAATGGAAGCTGTAAATGGACGACTTTCCGCTGCTTCAGTCTTCATGGTGACTGTCAGACTTGTGGCCGCTCAGTGACCTGGATTTAGATCTAGACCCAGACCTTGAATGGGTGATTGACCTTGATTGTGACCGTGTCTTAGAATCCTTTCTGGATGCAGATTTTGACCTGGATCTTGACCTGGACCTGGACCGTGATCTGGATCTTGATCTGGTGTAAGAACGATGGCGACGTCTATGCCTGGGGAAAAAAAGGCAACTGCATTTTCAACACAGGCCATTCAGTCCATGATATTGTGCTGACCTCCCACGCATCATACACATGCCTCCACGCTGCTGAAAAGCCTCAAACTCCAATCTGCCAACTTCCATCACTAACCACTACATTGTCATTTGACTGAAAAACAAAAACAGATTCATTCAGACTAAAAAGCTGGCTTTGCAATGTATCAAGATCACGCTTAATCTCAATGCCATTTACCATCACTATCACCACATAGTTAACATCGAGCAATCTATTCTCAACCTCCCAGGTTAGAGAATTTCAAATAGAGGATTCTGATTAATTGGGCCAACTGTTAATCAGGAAAGCCATTTATTTGGGACATTATGCTTCTTAATTGGGACAGGAGACTTTCCAGTTTCTAACTAGCATCAGTCACATGCACTGTGACTGCTAGACATTACATCATGCTCAGAACGAAGTTTTAAGTTTCAGTGGCATGTGCTTCTGTTCAAAAAGCAGTAAATTTTGTCACTGATAGTCAACAAGAAGTAAGCAGCAAGACAATTCAGAGCTCCCCCCACTTTCTCCAGCCTCCAGGGGCAAGCATGTGCATCTGACAGGCACCCCAGCTATGCGCCACGTAGAACCTTCCCTGGTAATACACCCAAATTTCCTCTGCAACACTGACAACTGCATCAGTGCTGCTTCATGCTCCAAAGCAGAGTTTGTCAACTTCATCAATTTTTCCTCCAACTTCCACCAACCCTCCTCCTCAATCTGTCTCCATCTCTGGAGACAAAATGTCAACCAACTTCTTTCACAAACCTACTGATTCCCATGATGATCTTGACCATATCTCAGTTCTTTTGCCTCCACTGCATCTGTCCCTGGGATGTGGCTTTCCTTTCCAGGACATCAGAGATGCCATCCTCCTCCTAAGAACAGAATTTCCCTTCCTTTGCCCTCACCCGCATCACTCCATTTCCCACATTAACAGTGCAGAGTTCTGTCTGCCTTACCTACCGCCTCATGAGGCTCTGCATTCACTGACTCCCAAACATGCATAACAGTCAGAACAATTCACATGAATATACCTGTCATTGAAGGAGTTACTACGGCTCCGCCTGCGCTTTCCACTTGATCTGCTCCGTGAGCTGCACAGAAGAAAAAGGCATAATAAAACAATGAAAGCACTTACATTGAATGCAGACCAAGATTATGCTTTTGTGATATCATACTTCTTAGGGCTGTCAGATCTCCTGTGGCCACGATCATATGAACGGCTTCGAGATCTCCTCCGGTCATAACTGCGACTTCTGGACCTCCTCCTCCGATCATAGTCATCATAACGGTCATATCGAGGCGAACTTCGTGAGGATCTTCGCTCCTTTGATTTCATCTGACCAGGTGCTAGAATTTTAAGATTCAAGATTTTCAGAACTGCATGGCAAGGAATCAAAACAACAGCTTTTGCTTTCGAGGCACAAGCAAAATGGAAAAGCATCTTGCCTTTCTGCAAACATGATGCTGGAGTGAGTTTTAGATGAAACAAACCTGAATAGTAATCAACCCCACATTTCCCCCCTTAGCAGCCCAGAATGAGCAATATGGAAAATACTTCTGAATTCAAAAATACACTAAATTTGCTGATCATCAAATAATATAGCCCTCAATTAAAGCTGTCAATGGCCATCTTGGTTTCTTAAATACAAATTAATGAAACTATCCTTCAATAGAATTAATGTGAAACATGCCTGAATTTCTGTTTTATTTGAACAATACTTACTCTTTCGATCACCTTGGGCAAACTGGATCTCGATTTGACGGCCACACACCCACTTTCGATCCAGGTTGTGGAGGGCATCTTCTGCATCACGAACATCTTCAAACATGCTAAGCTGTTAAGGGGGCTTTTCACTTTCACAGGTTTCGAACAAATCCTACAATCTTCAATACACATTTTCAGCCATAACATTGTTTTACCAAATATCTAGAAAGCTAGTTCTTAAAAAAATGCATAAGACGCCAAAACTCCATTATCCAGTCTATTCCTTAAAACACACAGACGTTTGCTAAATTTACAAAAACAAGATTTTGATATCAATAGCTAAACAATTAAAACTAATCAAAGTAATTAGGTTCTAGTTATCCCACCACCACTATCCACCTTCATTCAAATTTTATAAAATGCTGCAAACAAAAATTGGGAAATAAAATAAAACATATCACACTGCCAGTCAAAGAATCAAAGACTGTTCAATCATCCCGACAGGGAAGCACCAATCATGTGCCACTACAGTGGTCACACTGAGAAGGATGTTAAAGACCCAAGAAGGCAAATGCCTCCCACAAAGTACAGGTGCTTGCAGGCATTCACCAATGTTAAATCTAATAGGTGAATACAATTCACTGCACCTGCAATTATAATTCTGCAGCAACTCACTGATTTTGGAGTGGCAGTTCAATAACTTAAGAGAAACAAAACCACTGAAGCTCAAGCAATCCAAAGTGGTACTGCTTTAAGGGGAGCATTAACTGACAGGATTTTTGTTGGGGAAAGAACAAATGATGGAGAACGGATTGGATTAGAAGAGCACTCTAACCCATCATCTCCTGTCAAGTCAATGTAGCTGGTAAAGTAAAAAGCTGCAAATATTTCAAATAAAAATACCCGAAAATAAACAAAACTAAATTGATCAGCAGCACTGATACTAAGATTTATGCTTTAATAAAGTTCATTACACAAGGATCAGTTTGTAAAAAAAAAAAATCACAATCAAAACATTTAAAGAGCGAATGAATTGTTTTCACTACAGTAGGATACAATATCAGGACTTTGCTGGTTACCTTAAATTTGGCTGTCAACTTGACCTTGCACCGTCAGCTTGACCTTTAACTCTTTAAGTGCTTGCCAGAAGGACTTGACATGAGGCGCTGGCCCAAATAAGACACTTGACTTTGACATAACAACCTTTTTCCAATTGCGGACAAATCGAAGCCTTGACTTTTCCCTCTTCAAGCTTTAATCTTTTTTTCACACCCTCCCTCTCTTTTCTTCAAGCCTGATCCTTAAGAGGTCTTTGGCTTGTCTGCTTGTCTTATGCTTGGATTCTATCTAAAAGGCTCTTTCATACTCTTTGTGGGATCGCCAGTTACAGTGGAATGCTTTACATTTTCTGAGGCAACAACAACAAAAAGATTATGTCAGGGGATGGTATAAAGAGACAAACATGCAGGGTTTGAAATCACTTTTTTGTTTGACTACCTCCAAAGCTAGCCAAAAAACACCAGCAAGTACATTTTACAAACAGCTTAAAGCTATCCATGATCTGAACTTCATGTTAGGCAAGTACTTACAGTATGACATAAATAGGAAAAAAGTTGTTATAAAAAGCAACACTGGAGTGCAATGCATGAAGCCAGAACCAGCAGTCCCCTACAACAACCATCTTGACATTAACCACACAAATCAGTACTATAGGTTCATATTATGTGGAAGCACATTAACACTTCCTGGTCCTAAATTACTCTAAACCAGAGTAATTTAGAGCAAACTAACATTCATGAGCATGATTTCAATACAAGTTATACACATTGAACATATAAAATATACATACCTTTGACTGGTTGTACTCTGATAGCTAGTCTAAAAATACTCACCACACACCATATTTGGTATTGGGGAATGTAATTAATACAAATTACTTTTTCAGCAAGGCAATTAGTCCACAACCATTTTACCAAAAAAAAAATTGTCAGATGACCAATTGGTCTCTTACTGAATTTATTTGACCTACATACACAAAAGATTAGATTTCCTTAATAAATGTTCAGAGATCTTGCTGTCATTAGACTTTAAAGAAAACTTGAAGCAATAAGGGGAAAGATTTACTCACATTTTCAAAATTGGAGTGAAATAGAGAGAAAAACTAGTCACAACTGACAACTGAATAAAAGGATGAAAACTTCCAATTTGTACAAAAAGATGTTTTTATTCTAGTAAATTTCCTAAAATAAAACTAATCTATCATTTTAGTTTTGGTTAAGTCAATGTCATTAGTGAAAGGGAATGGTAAAATGTATTTCCTTAATTAAACCAACAAAGAGGAATATATATTTCACTTTGTATTCACAGCTAATGAACTGCATACAATATTAATGGTCTAGAAAAAATGGTGAAAGTTTAAAAAAATTGACAAGCTAATTTTGCTTAAACTTGTGTTTTTAGTAACTTGGTGCATTAAACATATCCCATAATTCACATTCAGATGTACAAGGACGCAAGTGTTAAAAAGTAATACTTGTGTTCATTAATCCCAAGAATTTGCAAGAGATAAGTTTCTCTTAATTCAAAAGATGTGGTAAATTTTTTTTAGATATAATGTAATAAACATTTTTTGTCTTTATAAACCTAGAAAATCAGTTTTAACTTCTACATAACCATTGATATAACATCACACATGGATACAACTCAGTATAAATGCAATTTACAATGGCCCAGGGAATAAGTGTGCAAAGCCTTCCAGGGCAACGAGAATGAAATATCGCCAGACACTTTAAAAGAGCTCAAACCTCATTTTACACCAGTAACTACATTCTAATGAAACTGGATTATTCACAACCAACCAGTACTGCGCACCAGACTATTTGTGTCTCCTTGCTGCCTGGGGAAATACAAAACCATTGTCCTTCAAATACCCAAGATTTGTCAGCTTGATTTTTATTAGCACATTTCTAAAAGGTTTATTTTCCTTGTGGTAGGGAATGATCCTTTAAATGCAGTATAGAATAGGCCACAATTACATTTACTTTGGACTCCATAATTTACAATGTCCGTAACTAGGCTGTTTCATTGTCAATTCTAATTTGATAAGTGTTGTAAAATGCCCATTATATTTTGTAGAAAATCAGAACAAATGCAAACTAACCACCTATGGCTTAATTAGCCCAATATCATTCATCCTAAAAGTATTACCAAATAATACTCATTCAGATTCCATCAGGGACATTTTGTATTTCAATTTAAGTGACATTGATGCTGTTGCAGCAAACTACTGAAGTGAGAAATGACCCCACATTACTATCCTAACTAGCATGAAGATGTATGTACATGAGAGGCAAGACGTTTAGAGGGGATGCAGAGTGGCTTGATTTGCTGCCTGGGGTACAGGCAGATATTTTCACATTTAACAAGCATGCCAAAAGCATTTGAATCACTAAGGCACAGAAAGCTAAAGCCTACTGAAAATGCAATTAGCATAGATGGGTGCAACACAGTTAACTAAAGGATCAACCCATTTCAGGGCTGTACAACCACGATTCATGTTGTAGACTAATGATCTCGATTTAAGATCACTGCAGTTTCTCCAGGTTCTGCTTTAAGCACAACTCTAAGTCAGTAGAGCCATTTTCTCTGCATCACAAATTCAGAGATGGTGCTTTTATTAACAATATCTGTGCTCATCTCTAATTAAAATTCATAGAAAGACCTGGAGAAGAACTCGTCTCAAGCTGCAAATACAGTCATAGTCATGACACAAGACATTCTCCATGACAGACCTCCTACCCATGGGGTCAACAGGAACCAGTGTTGCAATGGATCAGGTACAACTACAGTGGATCATTCACAGAGTGAAAGCAACTCATCCCAATTCTCAGAACTTTACAAGCACCTACAGCCTGAATGGGTGCAGCCGTAACAAAGGTTTTCATCAAACCCAAAGTAGTCTACCATCTTAGCTTAAAGAGTTATTTGTAAACACCTGCTGCTGTCTTCTGTGCTGTACAATGGAACTTTACTTTATTGCCACTCTACAAATTGATATTTTAAGATGAAGGTTGAGGGTACCATATAAGCACGATCTCCTGTAACATGTACAATTATGATGGTTGCTGTGATTAGTCAGTGCAGTAGCAAAGCTGGAGTGAACCTGTCCAAAACTTCAAATCACTTCTCTGAATGCTCAAATTTGAACATCCAATAATCTGGAAAAGTTGTGTGCATAAGTACATTTCTAGTCAATTCATAATCAGCCCAACAACCTGATATTGCTTTCTTACAACAGAAACGTGGTTTGAATTTAAGTATGAGGAGCCAATTTCAAAAAATGGCACTATTAAATCCAGCTCCACTTTCATGCTGCTGACCTAACTGTATCTATGAATCTATAGTAGGAGCATTTAGGAATCTAAAGAAGCCAGCCTCCCAAGATCCAAAACTAAAAGCAAAAAGCACATTTGCTGAGACTAGTTATTTATTTTATTATTTTTTTTTTCTACAGGGCCCATTGCACTGTTGACTTTAAGGAATTGGGCAAGATTATTTCAACGGAGTTTGCCAAATACCCACTCCATTACATAGCTGCTATTAACTGGTAAGCCATGTCATCAGGCATGTTTGAATGTTGGTAATGCTACCTTTCTGGTGGAAATGAAACAACTCTGCTGCATACTTGACAGGTGAAAGAGACCAGGTGAGACCGCTCATTTAACTTGAGCCCAAGGACAAACAGTCTAAGTATGCAGAGTCAATACTTACTGCATGGTAATGAAATACTTAGAAATCCTGGTCAAATAAGGGAAAAAGCCCAGCTGGATAATTTTACATCCCAGTCAATTTTAAAACAATTATTAATTTTTGTTAATACTCAAAAACCTTCAATTAGACACTCAAATCATTAGCATAAGAAATCTTGCATATGTACATTTGAACATGTAAGGGATGTAATACTGTAACAAAACTGCAAATTTTCAACAGTTCTGGCATTTAGTTTGAAGCTAAGTACTTGAAGTTCAAATGCTCCTTCTGACACATTAAAGACTAGTGCCCTCACCACTTCATAGCCATTCCTATTAATTTGCAATCCTAAATTAACTACATAAAATTCCCATAACCAGCCATTCAAATAATCAAAAAAAAATATCACAATCATCTGGTGCTTGGCTCATCATAGCTCAGTTCCTCATGCTCTCTCAGCTCAAGGAGTTCACCAGATTATACAACACTGTATCTAAATTTAAGAGTTTAGGGTTTTAACAGGAGTAATATCCAATAGTTCAGAAAGGCCAGTCAATTCAGCAAAGCCCTGAGGGTACTGGATTAATCAGACTCTCTGAAGTGTCAAGTTCAAAGTTGGAGTTAAAGTTATTGGGTAATTTCTCTGAGTACAGTAAATTTAACCAGGATCCCACATCGCTCGTCATTTCGAGACACCTAATAACTTGAGCTATTTTATGGAGCATCCCTATCTAAGGAACCAGCAATGAGGTCAGATGGGATCACACATTTGTGAGTAATACCACTTGAGGGAAAATTACTGCTTCAAAAATGACATTGTACAGGTGTCAAGTTATCACACAAAATGATGCTTAAATATCTCCTGTAGTGGCCTCTCAGCATTTCCACTCACACATAGCTGTTCTCCAGTGCTACCCAGTACCCCAACCACTGCACACACAGACAAATCAAGAACACATGAACATGCCTGCTAAAAGCAGTGGAGCCTGTATATATCACTGCGCACACGCCAATGTTGTATTAAATAAGTCACCACCAATTGCCACAGGTATAATGCTATACCAGACTAAAAATCATTAAGACAATCAAATCCATTAAACTGGAAAAAACTGAGCATCTCGCTTCACTCATTTAGGAGAATTGAAGAAAGGATATTGTATATATGCAAATCCTCTTGGTCGTCGAGTGTAGAAGTCAAGGGGAACGTAAACATCTACTATTGGGCCATAGCGACCAAATTCACGACGTAAATCCTCAGGCCTAAAGTACCATAAAAATGATATAGTTGATTTGCAATAGGAAATGTCCAGCATGCATGTGCTGAAGAGTCCAAAAAAAGTAATGATTTTAAACCATCCAAAAGGAGATTCGATTACTTTCTAAAAAAATTCAACATCAAATCAACATAATCTACAGGATGAGTAGAATAGAACTGGTGAATTTGTTGGTATTCAGGTGAGCGACAGGTTTGACAAAAAGCCATTTTAATTGGGATTGCTACTGCTGATTTAACAAGATAATTGTTCCATTGGATTTATCAATTTAACTGAAACCTTTTAAAGTCTAATTTGTCACCTGAAGTTACATGATCCTTACTGAACCTTTCAACCTGCCCATAAATTACCTTGTATCATTGAAATTTGCACCTCATTTCAATTTCTTAACTATCAATAAATGTGCATATGTACCCTCATTATCAGTGGCCAAAGGAATAGCCATAATATTTCACCTACATCCTGCATAGTAAATCGGATTCTAATTATCTGCAGAGATGATATGATGCCCCTTGTGGGATACATTATGGTATTTTATATATCCCATCTAAGAATAATAATCTATTATTGTAAAAATCTACTGAACAATAACTAATGATTTCTAAATTCCCAGAAAGTTGCTCTTCAGTCAAGACAACAAAATTAAATTAAAAATCTCCAATATGAAGCATTATTTAGCTTTCCCACAGATGCTGTCCAAATTGTTGGGTATTTTCCAGCATCTACAGTGTATGCTTTGAACTTCATTTTTGCTCAGCACAAATATATTCTTGAAGTTTTTTTTTGCTTCAATCCTTTGGGTTAAATAGAATGAAGTGCATTAAGGAATATAACTAAGTATCCACATGTTCTTTTGAATAATACAAGTCTGGTTTTCTTTGTTTTGAGGCTGTCTGTGGGGAAGACAAATCTCAGGGCTGTATACTGCATACATACTTTGATGTAATTCAGTTAAACCAAATCTGTAAATGGCTACTGCAAAGACTTATCAGAAGGACAGCTATAGCAAAATAAAAAACTTTCTTTAATCTTTTACCCACTTTAAGGCATAAAATACCAGCTGGAGAATTGCAGCACTTCAGACTAGCATTCCCCATCCAATCACCATTAAGTAGTCACCCCACGAGAATCATACTGGCTCAGCTATGATATATTCTATTGTTAATAGTAGACTCCAACCTCCAACTACCCAGGAGGAAATACTACCCACATGAAGCCATTAAAGATAACAGTTAAGGATGTCCATATATGATGCACCTTTTTCTCTCACTGAAGTATTAATGAGACGTTAGCCACACTCTTTGGTATGTGGGCAAAGTCCAAACTGTTAAATTGTGCAGCCACTAAGCTCGACATTTTCATTTGATACCCAGTTAAATTGCATACAGCTTGATACAAAAAGCTCAGCAATTTATTAACTGTTGCAGAATTCTTGGTAATTATAACCATTCTCCGAATTTATAAGCTTTTATGATATACTCAATGATACTCAGTGATGTACCCAAAAAACAAACCTTTAAAATCAATGATTGATATTAATAATGCAGGCCCCTCAATAATTTTTGCTGGTGTGATGTACAAAACTCCAGATTCACTTTTAACACGATATGCACTTTTCTTTTGGGACAATTAGCCAAACCTAAATTGCAAGGTTTGAGTAGCATTAACATTTATAACTTCTAACTAATTTCTAATTCTTTCAGATCAAATCCAAAGAGAGATAATGAAATGACCAAAGATTCAGCAACTTTTAATGTGTCTTCTACACTCCCATGATTGATCTCCTGCAAACATACTAAACGAGATAAGCATTTACACTTAAAAATCTAACTTTATATACTTTAAAAAAAGCTACCCTTGCCAGATCTTTTAAAGAGATATCAACATTCACAAAAAGCAATTTAATTTTTTTTTAGGGCGGGGAGAAATCAAAAATGGAATCAGAAAACGAGATGAAACTCGAAATGTGTTTTATACAGACGCTAGTAACAGCAATGCAGACAAAATTCCCTCAGTTTCCACACGCCAGGCCTTACTTCCACAGCCCCTCTCGGTGTCCCAATGACCGAGAGAGGCTTGAGAACTTCAGGTATTTTTTTCACAAGCCATCGTGGGCTAGTCTTGCTGGGACCTATCTCACATGATAGTAAGCACGACCAACCCGCTCCCCCAGCGCTCAGCAAGCCAACAGAGATGTAGGGCCAGCGCTGCGGCCTTGTCCTTAGGCCTCGTGGCCCTAGGACCCTGAGCCCGCCTGACCCATGCCAGCCACCGCCCCGGGGGCGAATCTGCCGCCCTCCAGCCTCGCCCGGGCACCCTTCTCACCTGGTGCAATCGCCCACATTCCTGACGAAGAGCGAACTGTTGGGCGGACGGGCGTACCGAGACATGGCGGCGGCAGCACCGAAGCGAAAGAGGCGGGCAACCAGTGCGCAGGCGCGGCCTCAGCCGACCCGAGGCATGGAACCCACTAGAAGCCGCGTCACAACCGCGCTATAGCCAATCAGAGCGCAGCACCGGAGCCGGCTGTTGCTGCTCCCGCGGAGCGCCAGCCAATTAGAGCGCAGCGGCTGCTCCCCGCCATCTTGGTGCAGGCGACACGGCCGCCATTTGGTGAGGGGTGAGGCGTGAGGCGGTAACCTCCAGCCGAAGGACGTGTTCCGCCGCCTTCGTTCAGACCTTTATCTACCGCTGGGATCCTCCCAGGTCGCGCGTCATGAGGTCGCCGGCAGGATGGCTTTAAAAGGGTGCAGATGGCTCGCTTGTGTTTTTATTTCAATGGGACTCAGTGACCGCTGTCCGTTGTGTCCAGTTCACCTTTCCGTCTGCTCAACGTTAAAGTAAATTTATTATCAGAGTAGAGATATGTCGCCACATACAGTCCTGAGATTCATATTCAATAAGTCTATAGAATAGAAACTGTAACAGAATCAATGAAAAATCAACCAGAATGCAGAAGACGACGCACTGTGCAAATGCAAATATAAATAAATAATGAGAATATGAGATAAAGAGTCCTTAAAGTGAGATCATTGGTTGTGGGCACATCTTAATAGATGAGTGTAGTTACCCCCTTTTGTTCAAGAGCCTGATGGTTGAGGGGTAATAACTGTTCTTGAACCTGATGGTGCGAGTCCTGAGGCTCTTGCACTTTCTACCTGATGGCAGCAGCAGGAAGAGAGCATAGCCTGGGTGGTGGGGATCTCTGATGATGGTAGCTGCTTTCCTACAACAGCATTCCATGTATATGTTCTCAATGGTTGGGAGGGTTTTATCCATGATGGACTGGGCTGTATCCTCTACCTTTTGTAGGACTGTCAATTCAAAGGTACTGGTATTTCCTTACCAAGTCATGAGGAACATAATACTCTCAAGCTCCAGCTACACGAAGGTGCTGGTGGCAGTGGTGGGGAGTGCGGGGGGGGGGGTACTGTAACAAATTCTTTTGTGAAGAGTTTTATTAGAGCTCTGCCATCACTGGACATATACAGAAGTCTAATAGCAGGACACAAGAATTATCAATCTCTTAGGAGTTATTGATTTCTTCAGCTTCTTATTATCACCATCTCCTTTCCTCCCTCTTTGTTTTTCCTTCCCTACACTCTCCATTTGCCCATTATCTACACATTCCTCCTATGCATCCTGCTCCTCGCCTCCTCTCTTCACCTACTTATCCCATGGTCCCCAGTCCTTGCCCATCTTTAGGAGATTTCTTATGTCACCAAAGACGCTAGTAAATTTCTACAAAATGCCGTGGAGAGCATTCTCACTGTCTGGTATGGGGGGCATGGGGGTTACTGCACAGGATCAAAATAAGCTGCAGAGAGTTGTAAACTTAGTTAGCTTCAACATGAGCTCAAGTCTCCATAGCATCCAGGTCATCTTCAAGGAGCGATGCCTCAGAAAGTCAGTGTATATCATTAAGGACCCTCATCACCGAGGACATGCCCTCTTCTCATTGCTAACATCAGGGAGGAGGTACAGGAACCTGAAGGCTCACACTCAATAATTCAGGAACAGCTTCTTCCCCTTCGCTATCAGATTTCTGAATGGACATTGAAGCCATGAACACCACCTCACTACTTTTTAATTTCCATTTGTTCACTGCTTACTTGATATGTACTGTAATTCACATTTTTTCTATCATTGTGGTTTGCATTGTACTGCTGCTGCAAAGACAACAAATTTCATGACATTTAACCTGAATCTGATTTGGATTCTTCAGCACTTGGGCACTTACACCTGTCTTTTCTCAGCTTCTTATACCATCCCCATTCTTTCCACCTGCCCTGTCCATCTCCCCCTCACCTGGATCACCGATCATCCACCAACTCTAGCTCCACATCCTCCCGGCTTCCAATCCTTTTTTATACTGGCTATCCAGTCTTCAGGGAGGATCTTTCCCCAAAACATCAACTGTCCATCTCCTTCCATGGTTGCTGCCTCACATCCCGGGTTCCTGCAGCATCCTTGTGTTGCCAAGATCCAGATGCAGCTTGGCAGCGTGCATGTTGAAGGCTCCTCACCAGAGGACAGCCACGTAGGAGGCGATATGCTTTCAATGTCAGGAGTCAATCACTTCAGCTGAGATGAGGGATCTTTGCAACTTTCCCCCTTTTCTGTAATAATTGCTGCAGTAAATTGAAAGGACTGGAAAATATTACAGAAAAGGAAAAAAAAAACACTAAATCAATGATAATAATCAAGGTCAGCTCAACATTTTGGGGCAAAGAGCCTGTAGTGTTCTATCTCTGATTCTAGATATTTTTGCAACTCTTGACTTTTTTCACCCTGCCATTATCAGTTGTGCAATCTAAGGCCCCGTCTCTTGACCCTCACTAAGGTGTTTCCAAAACCTACATTGATCTGTCTGAAATTCAGAGCCAGTCTGGTAATGCTTCTGTGAAACTTCTTTAGTAACCTAGCTGCGCCAAGACAGATCACAGGGCACTCCATCGGGTGATTAGGACGACTCAGCACATCTTTGGAACTCAACTACTGGACCTGGAGACAATCTTCAACTTTTGATGTCTACGGTGTGCTCATAACATTAAAGGCCCATCCTATCCTAGACACTCTTCAATCTCCTGCGATCTGGTGGGACGGGCTGCATCATGGCCTGGTATAGGAAACACCAATGCTTTGAATGGAAAATCCTACAAGAGTTAGTGGATTCGATCTGGTACACCATGGGTAAAGCCCTCCCAACCATTGAGCACATCAGCATGAAACGCTGTTGTAGGACAGCAGCATCCATCATCAGGGGTCACCACCACCTAGGCCATGCTGTCTTCTCAATGCTGCTATCAGAAGGCACAGGTGCCTCAGGACTCGCACCACCAGGTTCAGGAACAGTTACTACCCCTCAACCATCAGGCTCTAGAACAAACTACACTCACTTGCCCATCATTGAAATGTTCCCACAACCAGTGATCTCACTTCAAGGACTATTTATCTCATCATCTCATGTTCTCGTTATTTATTGCTATTTATTTATATTTGAATTTACGCAGTGTGTTGTGTTCTGCACTCTGGTTGATCTTTCACTGATCCTGTTATAGTTACTATTCTATAGATTTGCTAAGTATGCCTGTAGGAAAATGAATCTCAGGGTTGTATGTGGAGATGTGTAGTCATAGTCATACTTTATTGATCCAGGGGGAAATTGGTTTTCATTACAGTTGTGCCATAAATAATTAAATAGTAATAAAACCATAAATAGTTAAATAGTAATATGTAAATTATGCCAGGAAATAAGTCCTTTGATAATATATGTACTTTGATAATAAAATTTACTTTGAAGTTTGAGATACAGAGACATCTTAACCAAGACAGTAAGACTGATAAACAGCTTCTTCCCGAGGGTTGTTGTGTAGCTAAATAATGCTACACCTCGGTTTGCCAATGGCCTTTGAGTGTTATGGTCCATGAGGGTAATTTGTTGCATAAAAATATGGGATTTAAAAAAAATTAAGCCATACCACATACATTGTAAATATGTAGCACTGTAATCTCATTGTTTTGAGCAATGACAATAAAGCTGTTTTCTATTCTAATGTATTATGTTAAAGGTACTGCTTCATGCTTTTCATCCATACTCTTTAATCCCATACTTTAGAATTTGTCAAGAACTTCTCACTGAACAAGGGATATTATAGTTTAACTTGGAAATTGCAGTATGTGGTAACTACAGTGTATTTTGTTCTGTCTCATGGCAAGATTGAAGTGTTTTATGCCAAAAGCACCAGCGGATAGCATGTCAGAGTTCATGCCAAATTATTTCACTTGAAGCAAAGAAAGCCTTTCTCTTCCATGCCAGCTTTCCATGATCCCTGAGTACTTTACGGCCAAATGAGCTTATGAAATATAATTTAGAAAATTGATAACCACTAATTGCCCTTGGCAACTCCCAATTCATTGTGTCTAATTAATCCATTTACTTTTAGTTCCACTTCTGTAATCTGTGAAAAGGACGAATTTCAGGTTATCTACTGTATCAACACTCTAATATTAAATGTACTTTTGAATCTATGAATCACTATTATAACTATAAGATTTTCACACTAAGGCGCCCTGAAATAAAATTATTTCTCCTTACAATATTCCTTTAAAGAAGTGTGCAAGACTTGAGCCAACTGTATTGCCAACCCCCATTATTTGGCAGCATGACTGGAAGGCTGAATAAATTACTTCAGATGGAATCTCTTTTTACACTACTTAATTTTATACATAAATGAATGTCTTACCGTAATTTATTGTTGTTATTATGTATTGCAATCTACTGCTGCCACAAAACAACAAATTTCATGATATTTGCCAGTGACGTTAAGCCTGATCCTGACGCACTCTAAGTTTCTCAGGTAGCCTATTGTTGGGACCTCATTCACCCTGCCAGAGAGTCTGTGTACCCTATTCCACAGGCAGTCCTGATGAAGGGTCTTAGTCTTAAACATTGACTGTTCATTCCCCCCCAAAGATGATGCCTCGCCTGCTTGGTTCCTTCAAAAAAGAATAAACCAGGGAAGGTAGTGCACCCGTGGCTGACAAGGGAAATTAGGGATAGTATCAATTCCAAAGAAGAAGCATACAAATTAGCCAGAAAAAGTGGCTCACCTGAGGACTGGGAGAAATTCAGAGTTCAGCAGAGGAGGACGAACGGCTTAATTAGGAAGGGGAAAAAAGATTATGAGAGAAAGCTGGCAGGGAACATAAAAACTGACTGTAAAAGCTTTTATAGATATGTGAAAAGGAAAAGATAGGTTAAGACAAATGTAGGTCTCTTTAAGGTCAGAAACAGGTGAATTGATCATGGGGAACAAGGACATAGCAGACCAATTGAATAACTACTTTGGTTCTGTCTTCACTAAGGAGGACATAAATAATCTTCCGGAAATAGTAGGGGACCGAGGGTCTAGTGAGATGGAGGAACTGAGGGAAATACATGTTTAGTAGGGAAGTGGTGTTAGGTAAATTGAAGGGATTAAAGGCAGATAAATCCCCAAGGCCAGATGGTCTGCATCCCAGAGTGCTTAAGGAAGTAGCCCAAGAAATAGTGGATGCATTAGTGATAATTTTTCAAAACTCTTTAGATTCTGGATTAGTTCCTGAGGATTGGAGGGTGGCTAATGTAACCCCGCTTTTTAAAAAAGGAGAGAGAGAGAAACCGGGGAATTATAGACTGGTAAGCCTGACATCGGTGGTGGGGAAAATGCTAGAGTCAGTTATCAAAGATGTGATAACAGCACATTTGGAAAGCAGCGAAATCATCGGACAAAGTCAGCATGGATTTGTGAAACGAAAATCATGTCTGACGAATCTCATAGAATTTTTTGAGGATGTAACTAGTAGAGTGGATAGGGGGAGAATCAGTGGATGTGGTATATTTGGATTTTCAAAAGGCTGTTGACAAGGTCCCACACAGGAGATTAGTGTGCAAACTTAAAGCACACGGTATTGGGGGTAAGGTATTGATGTGGATAGAGAATTGGTTAGCAGACAGGAAGCAAAGAGTGGGAATAAACGGGACCTTTTCAGAATGGCAGGCAGTGACTAGTGGGGTACCACAGGGCTCAGTGCTGGGACCCCAGTTGTTTACAATATATATTAATGACTTAGACGAGGGAATTAAATGCAGCATCTCCAAATTTGTGGATGACACGAAGCTGGGCGGCAGTGTTAGCTGTGAGGAGGATGCAGGGTGACTTGGATAGGTTGGGTGAGTGGGCAAATTCATGGCAGATGCAATTTAATGTGGATAAATGTGAGGTTATCCACTTGGTGGCAAGAACAGCAAAACAGATTGTTATCTGAATGGTGGCCGATTAGGAAAAGGGGAGGTGCAACGAGACCTGGGTGTCATTATACACCAGTCATTGAAAGTGGGCATGCAGGTACAGCAGGCAGTGAAAATGACAAATGGTATGCTGGCATTCATAACAAGAGGATTCGAGTACAGGAGCAGGGAGGTACTACTGCAGTTGTACAAGGCCTTGGTGAGACCACACCTGGAGTATTGTGTGCAGTTTTGGTCCCCTAATCTGAGGAAAGACATTCTTGCCATTGAGGGAGTACAAAGAAGGTTCACCAGATTGATTCCTGGGATGGCAGGACTTTCATATGATGAAAGACTGGATCGACTAGGCTCATACTCGTTGGAATTTAGAAGATTGAGGGGGGATCTTATTGAAACATATAAAATTCTAAAGAGATTGGACAGGCTAGATGTAGGAAGATTGTTCCCGATTTTGGGGAAGTCCAGAATGAGGGGTCACAGTTTGAGGATAAAGGGGAAGCCTTTTAGGACCGAGATGAGGAAAAACTTCTTCACACAGAGAGTGGTGAATCTGTGGAATTCTCTGCCACAGGAAACAGTTGAGGCCAGTTCATTGGCTATATTTAAGAGGGAGTTAGATACGGCCCTTGTGGCTGAAGGGATCGGGGGGTATGGAGGGAAGCCAGGTACAGGGTTCTGAGTTGGATGATCAGCCATGATCATACTGAATGGCGGTGCAGGCTCGAAGGGCCGAATGGCCTACTCTTGCACCTATTTTCTATGTTTCTATGTTTCAGCATTATGTGTTCGTTCCACAATCAATTTTCTTTTTGATTCTCTTTCACCAAACCTACGTGAGTTAAAATTAAAATGCATCTTTTTTTTTGACTTATCAGAACTGTTAAATATCAGAATTTTAGAGATTATAGATTTTGGAAATTACAGTTTAAGTTACTATCTACCCACAAGAAAACAGAAAATAAATTTGCTGGCTGTTCATTGCCTTCATTTCTTATCAGATTTTATGTGTTGCTTATCAGCAAATGGAAGTGCTATCAATGTGACTTTGTAATTTGTAGAAGATCCTGTTTACTTTTAGAAAATCTCAGGGGCAACAACATGATAAATTTAAAAACACTTTGCATCAAGGGTGAGGTCACATTTGCCTGACAACTAATTAACAAATTTACAGCGCAAAAGTGCTGGGAACGAAGATTCTAATGTGATTTTTATTTCAGCAAAATACTGTTCCAAGTGATTTTCTTTCACTGATAACGAGGCCTCCCTCGGTCAGGGTCGACCGTGGGCGTTACATTCCATCTGTCTTGATATGCAAGCCTGGGCAGTACGATATGGAGAGCAAGCTGTTACCCATGTAGCAAGCTCCCCCTCTCCACTCATCAGATGTGCACCAGAGGTCCCGACACACTAGACCAGGGGTCCCCAACCTTTTTGCACCGCGGACTGGTTTAATATTGACAATATTCTTGTGGACCGGCCGACCGGGGGGGGGGGGGGGTGTTCATGTAGGGTTAAACTCATCTCAACATGTCTTTTACAGTTAGGGTTGCCAACTTTCTCACTCCCAAATAAGGGACAAAAGTAGCAGTCAAATCCCAGGACACTTTACCCCAGGAAAGACTACCATGACCATGAAGCCTTGCGCGGGCAACTGTGTGCGCATCCGCGTGTGTGCCGATTTTTTTCCCGCACAACTCGGTTTTGCCTTCATCTTCCCAACTATACTGTACATATATTATTTCTACTTTATATATGCTGTGTATTTATCATATCATTCCTGCTTTTACTACATGTTTGTGCCATTTATTTTCGGTTTTATGTGTTATTTGGTATGATTTGTTAGGTTATTTTTTGGATCTGGAAACGCTCAAAAATTTTTCCCATATAAATTAATGGTAATTGCTTCTTCGCTTTACTCCATTTCGGCACGAAAGGTTTCATAGGAATGCTCTACCTTAGTGGGGGAAATACGCGACAAGGGCGGTCCCATATGGGACAAACCAATTTAGCCCAATATATGGGATGTCCCAGCAAATACGGGACAGTTGGCAACCCTATGTTCCAGTTCAACAGTGCATGACAGGGAATGAGGAAAGGTGCAGCTGACTCATATTGTTTCCTCGCGGCCCCATAGCACATGCTTGTGGCCCGGTACCGGTCCGCGGCCTGGTGGTTGGGGACCGCTGCACTAGACCACTGCTACACGACGATGAGGAATGTCTATCGTTTCTTCCTGAAGAGCAAGGCCCCAGTGATTAACTAGGAGCTGGTCACGGGAGGCAGAGGAACGGTTACAAGGCTCCAGTGATTAACTAGGAGCTGGTCACGGGAGGCAGAGGAATGGTTACACGATTACATTGAGTCAGTGGACTGGGCTGTATTCAAGAACTCATCTGAGGACCTGAATAACTACACCAGGGTCCATACAGACTTTATTAAAACAGCTGTGGATGAGTGTGTCCCCATGAAATAGTTCAGGGTTTCTCCCAATCAGAAGCCCTGGACGAGCAAGGAAATCAAGAAATTGCTGAGAGCCAGATTAGAGGGATTCAAGTCTGGAGATCAAGAATGGTACAAAAGATGCAGGTATGATCTGCAGAAAGCCATCTCTTGGGTGAAGTGGAGATTCCGGATTAGACTGAAATCAACGAGGGATGATCGACAGCTGCGACAGGCTTTGAATGCTGTGGCCTCCTACAAAGCTAAATCTTGCAACACAGGGGAGAGCAGAGCTTTGCTCAATGCCTTCTGTGCTTGCTTTGACCACCAGAACAGGGAGGAAGCATTGCACACCCCCATGTCTCCCGATGATCCTTTGTCTCAGTATCTGAAGATGGTGTGCGGGCTGCCTTCGAGAGAGTGAATCCAAGGAATGCAGTCTGGCCGAATATTGCAGTCCTGTGCCATCCATCTGGCTGGTGGGTTCACGGATATCTTCAATCTCTAACTCTGGCAGTGTGTGCTACCCCGCACCTGCTTCAAGCAGGCTTCGAATGTACCGGTGCCCAGGAAGAGTGTGGTAACCTGTCTCAATGACTATCATCCAGCGCCACTTCCATCCACAGTGATGAAGTGTTTTGAGAGGCTGGTGTTGAAGCATATCAGCTCCTGTCTGAGCAGCGACTTGGATCTGCTCCAATTTGCCTACCAAAGCAACAGGTTTACAGCAGATGCTATCTTGTTGTCTCTTCACACAACCCTGGAACATCTGGACAACAAAGATGCATACATCAGGATTCTTTTTATCAATTACAGTCGGCATTTAACACCATCATCCCCTCAGGAGTAATCAGTAAACTCCAAGACCTGGGCCTCAATTCCCCCTTGTGCAATTGGATCCTGGATTTCCTGACTTGTAGACGCCTGTCAGTTCAGATTGGCAAAAGCATCTCCTCCACAATCTCCATCAGTACAGGAGCACTGCAGGGGTGTGTACTTAGCCTCCTGCTCTACTCACTTTACACCTATGACTGTGTGGCTAAGTACAGCTCCAACACCATATACAAGTTGGCTAACGACACCGTGTTGTGGGCTGTATCAAAGGGGGTGAGGAATCAGCACACAGGAGGGAGACTGAAAACTTGGCTGAGTGGTGGAATAACAACAATCTCTCACTTAATGTCAATAAGACCAATAATCTGATTGTAGACTTCAGGAGAGGGAAACCAGAGGCCCATGAGCCAGTAATCATCAGATGTTCAGACATGGAGAGGGTCAGTAACTTTAAATTCCTGGGTGTCTCTACCTCAGAGGACCTGTCCTGGACCCGTCATATAAATATCATTGCAAAGAAAGCACAACAACGCCTCTACTTCCTCAGGGGTCTCCGGAGGTTTGGCATGTCATCGAAAACCTTGGCAAACTTCTATAGATATGTGGTGGAAAGTGTGCTGACTGGCTACATCACAGCCTGGTATGGGAACACCAATGCCTCTGAGCAGAAAATCCTACAAAAAGTAGTGGATTCAGGTGGGGGGGGGGGGGGAACAATACCAGAAGTTCTAGAAATCGATGTTCATGCCATCAGGTTGGAGGCCACCCAGACGTAAACATTGATTTCTTGAACTTCTGGTAATGCCCTCTTCACCTTTCCCCATCCCCTTTTCCCTCTGTCACCTTATCTCCTTGCCCACTCATCACCTCCCTCTCTCTCCCCCCACCTTTAAAATCTACTCTTCAGCTTTTTCTCCCCAGTCCTGCTGAAGGGTCTTGGCCCAAAATGTTGACTGTACATTTTTCCAAAGATGCGCACTCATGACATTTCCATGAGCACATCTGCCCCATTCGATGTTCCACCTCACATTCTGTCATTGGAATGTTTGATGTCCAACTATTTGACACATCAAAGACGGATTGCTGATTGAGAATTTTTTTGGAGTTTGTCAGCTTGTAAAATTAGTTGATAAATGTTTCCACTAGTAATCGCATCGGCAAAATCTGCAAGGACAGCCTTAGCTACATTGCAATCATCCTGTCATTTCTGCAGTTACTTGTTACGTTTTCATGTTATAAACATCCTGGTGAACGTGAGTCCTTTCAGTGAACAATTTCTTACCCAGATTCCAGTCTGTTTCGAAGGTTCATCTTTAACACCAGGCCCCAGTGATAGGATTTTCAAAGTTCAAAGTTCAGAATAAATTTATTATCAAAGTAGGTATACGTCACCACATATAGGCATCCGTTAGTCTCGTGAGACTATGGATTTGCGCCTTGGAAGGTTGTATGGAAGACCGGCAGTTGCCCATGCTGCAAGTCTCTCCTCTCCATGCCGCCAATGTTGTCCAAGGGAAGGGCATTAGGAACCATGCAGCTTGGCACTGGTGTCGTCGCAGAGCACTGTGTGGTTAAGTGCCTTGCTCAAGGACACAACACGCTGCCTCAGCCAAGGCTCGAACTAGCGACCTTCAGATCACTAGACGAACACCTTAACCACTTGGCCACGCACCAACACAAGGTCACCACATACAGCCCTGAGAATCATTTTCTTGCAGGCATTCACAGTAAGTACAAAGAAGCACAATAGAATCAGTGAAAAACCGCACACAACAATACGGACAAGCAACCAATATGCAAAAAGACAACAAACTCTGCAATATCAAAAAGGAAACAAAAAAAACCAAATTCTGCTAACTACATAAGCAATAGGGTCAGCAACTTTAAACTCCTCAGTGTAATCGTCTCAGAGGATGTGTCCACGGTGACGTAGGTGCCATTATAAAGAAAGCCCGGCAGCCCCTCGACTTGGTATGCCATCTAAAACTCTGACAAACTTCCATAGGTGTGTAGTGGAGGGTATACTGACTGGTTTCATCACGGCCTGGTATGGACACACCAATGCCCTCGTAAAACATAGAAAACATAGAAAATAGGTGCAGGAGTAGGCCATTCAGCCCTTCGAGCCTGCACCGCCATTTATTATGATCATGGCTGATCATCCAACTCAGAACCCTGCACCAGCCTTCTCTCCATACCCTCTGATCCCCCTAGCCACAAGGGCCATATCTAACTCCCTCTTAAATATAGCCAATGAACTGGCCTCAACTGTTTCCTGTGGCAGAGAATTCCACAGATTCACCACTCTCTGTGTGAAGAAGTTTTTCCTAATCTCAGTCCTAAAAGGCTTCCACTTTATCCTCAAACTGTGACCCCTCATTCTGGACTTCCCCAACATCGGGAACAATCTTCCTGTGTCTAGCCTGTTCCTAAACATGGTGGTGTGAGTCCTGAGGCTCCTGTGCAATGTTTTCATCAGTTTTCATTCACCACCAGTTATGTATTCTTGCCGCGGGCATTAACTGCGCTGGAGCATGTGGACTGAAATATAGCAAACTATTAAAATGATAAATGGTCATGAGGGCAAACTTGAGGCAGATCATGAGTTCACAAGAAAGAATCTTTTAAAACTTCTCTGTCCCCTTCCTTCCACCTTGTGCTGATCTTTGTAATTACTCAGCGTTCTCTCATGTGATGTTTTCGTATGTTAAGGGACTATTTAAAATTAGGCTGTTTTGTCAGAAATTGAGCAATGAGGCTCATCTTCTGAGAAAGGTGTGGAAAGCCCAGTATCATGACTAAGCAAACATTAAAATATTTGACGCTGAGGTTTTTTTTGCTCTCTGCCAGAAAAGAGGTGGATACAATCCAGTCAATCCACCTTTCCACCCTTGAGCACATTTACGTGGAACGCTGCTACAAGAAAGCAGCATCCATCATCAAGTTCCCCCTCCATCCAGACGGTGCTCTCTCCTCACTGTTGCCATCTGGAAAGAGGTACAGCTGTCTCAGGTGCTACACCACCAGGAGCTTTAGGTAACAGTTATTATCCTACAACCATCAGTCTTCTGAACCAGCGTGGATAACCTTACTCATCACAACTCTGAACTGACTCTACAACCCACGGACTCAGTTTCAGGGACTCTACAACTCAAGTTCTCAGTATTATTTATTTTTTTATTTGTACACTTTGCCTTCTTTTGCAGATTGGTCGTCAGTCTTTATTTATGAATAGTTTTTCATAAATTCTATTGTATTTCTTTATTTTCCTGTGAATGCCTGCAAGAAATTGAATCTCAGGGTAGTATATGATAACATATACATACTTTGATAATAAAGTTACTTTTTAAATTTGACTTTGAGGAGAAAGTATTGCCATCACCTTCAAGGCCAAGAGACATCTTGAAAAGGTCAGTGTGACAAGTCAGGGTCCTTAATGATGGATCCTTCCTTCCTGAGGCACCAGCTTTTGAAGATGTTCTCAGTGGTGCGAGGATCGTCCCTGCGATGGAACTGACTGAGCTGACAGCGTTGTGCAGCCTCCTGCGAGCCTCCACACCAAGTGGCGATTCAACTAGTCAGAGCGCTCTTCGCCGCCCATTTGTAGAAATTTGCTTTGAGTCTTTGGTGACATACTAGATCTCTTCAAACTCATAATGAAGCATAGTCACTGACCTGTCTTCTTTGTGATTGCATCAAAGAGTTCGACCTAGGCTAGATTCTCTGAGATGATGATGTCAAGGAACTTGAAGCTGTTCACGCTTTCCGCTGCTGGCCCTGCAATGAGGACTGGTTCGTTTTCTTCCCCTTCCCGAAGTCTACAATCAATCCTTTGGTTTGCTGGTGTTGAACACACAGTTATTGTTTTGATAACACTCAATCAGCTGGTCTATCTCACCCCTATATGTCTCCCCATTGCCATCTGAGATTTTACCAACAACAACGGTGTCATCGACAGACTTACAGATGATGTTTGTGCTGAGCCTGGCCACATTGTTATGCACGTGCAGAGACTAGAACAGGCGAAGCACTCATGCTTGAGGTGTCCCTGTGCTGATTGTCAGCAAGATGCTATGACAGATATATACTATCTTTGGTCTCGTGATGGAGAAGTCAAGGATCCAGATGTTCTGAGGTTCAACTTTAGAAGCTTGTTGATTAGTACATAGAAACTTTTGATCTTTTAATGCTAACAAAAAGCAAGAAATGGAGGAGGCTGGAATTCTTTCCTGAAGCGTCGTTTCTACTTTACCGTCGGGGTGATTTCCCAACTGAATCTCACGCCTCTGATCTCAGCCCTTTTCCTCATGGACAGAGCAAGCATAAGTGTTCGGATGGTCTTTACCCACAACCCCACCAGCAGGTCATCTTGGAAACTTCTGCCAGCTCCAAACAGATTCCACTAGCAAACACCCTCCTTTGCAATATTTCACAGGGAACACTCCTGTAGCATCTTCCTCGTCAGCTCCTCCGGCCCTGTCAACCTCCTGGCACTTCCCAAACAACTGTCCTCACCATGCACAAAAGTCCAGGGACTCAAACAGTTATTCCAAGTAAAGCAATGGTGTAGTGCATTTGCTGTTCATACTGTGACATCCTCTACTCTGGAGGGACCAAACACAGAATGGATGACCACTTCATAGAACATTGAAGCTAGTCAGTACAGCACAGAACAGACCCTTCAGTTCATGATGTTGTGTAAGACATTAGTGAGGCCTGATTTGGAGTATCGTGTGTAGTTTTGATCACCTATCTACAGGAAAGATGTAAATAAGATTGAAAGAGTACAGAGAAGATCTACAAGGACAGTACTGCCAAGAACAGTTCTAACCACATCACCAAGTTTGCTGACGTTGTAACAGTGTTGTCCACACCAGCAACAATGATGAAACAACAAATAGGGAGGAGATAGAGCAGCTTATGGACTGGTGTAAACACAATACCCGAGTCTCATCGTTGACAAGACTGAAGGGATGACTGTGGACTTCAGGAAGGTATAGGCTGACCATTCCCTGCTTCCTATCAATGGCTTCTTTGTGGAAAGAGCTAGGACATCAAGCTTGCTTGGCATGCACATTTTCGATGATCTCGCCTGGTCCCTTAACACCACAGCAGTGCCTCCACTTCCTGAGGAAACGGAAGTAAGAGAGGCTCCCCATTCCTCCCCCCCATCCCGTTCTCACCAGATCCCACAGGAGCACTATCGAGGGTCCTGCCCAGCTGCATCACCATCTGGTGTGCAAATTGCATCAGATTGTAAGGCATTGCAACAAATAGAGTGGACTGCTGAAAACATCATCGGAGCCTCTCTTCTAAACTCACTAATTACCACGGTTATATCGACTTGCCACTGTGCTTCCTGTAAAAATGCTATTCCCTTTTCTCGAACAAGAGAAAATCTGCAGATGCTGGAAATCCGAGCAACACATGCAAAGTGCTGGAGGAACTCAGCAGGCCAGGCAGCGTCCACGAAAAAAAGCACAGTCCAAGTTTTGGGCCGGAACTTTTCGGCAGGGCCCTTTGTCTCCACCGCATCTGTTCCCAGGAAGAGCCTTTCCTCAAAGAGTGGGATTTCCCTTTATCTACCATCGATGCTGCCCCACCTGCATCACTTCATTTCCCAGACATTCACACTCGTGACACCTTCCTGCCGACTTAACAGGGATAGAGCTCTTCTTGTCCTTACCCACCACCCCATCAACCTCCCCGTTCAACATATTATTCTCCGCAACTTCCACCATCTCCAATGGGATCTACCACATTTTACCTTCCTCCCCAGTCTCTGCTTTCTGCTGGGATTGCCCCCCACCGCCCCCCTGACTCCCTTGTCCATCCATCCCTCCCCACTAACCTCCCTCCTGGCACACATCCCTGCAAGCCACAGCAATGCTACTCCTGCCCATTCACCTCCTCTCTCGAGGCAACACTTCACCTGCAAACCTGTTGGGGTTGTCTGTGGTATCCATCGTTCCTGATGTGGCCTCTTCAGTATCGGTGAGACCTGACATAAACTGGGGGACCTGTTTGAGGAGCACCTCCACTGCATATGCTAGAAGTGGAATTTACAGGTGGCCATTCCTATCCCCTTTCCTGTTTTGATAAGTCAGCTAATGATCTCCTCTTGTGCCATGATGAGAGCATTCTGAGCGTGGAGGAGCAACACCTTATGTTTCATCTGGGTAGCCTCCAACCTGATAACATGAAGATCGATTTTTCCTTCCAGTAATTTTTTCTCTTACCCTTACTTCTTCTTCTGTTCCCCACTCAGGCCTCTCACCTGCCAATCACCTCCCTTATGCCCCTCCTTCTTCCCTTTCTCCCATGGTCCAGTCTCCTCTAATATCAGATTCCTTCTTCTCCAGTCCTTTACCTTTCCTACTCACCTGGCTTCACTTGTCTCCTTCCAGCTAGCCTCCTTTCCTCCCCCCACCTTTTTATTTTGGCATCTCTCCCCCTTCCTTTCCAGTTCTGATGAAGGGTCTTGGCCAGAAACAGCGGCTGTTTAGTCATTTCCATAGATGCTCCTGACCTGGTGAGCTTTTTTTGTGAGTGTTGCTCTGGATTTCCAGCATCTGCAGAATCTCCTGTGTTTATGATTAGTGTCTCCCCCCACCCCGGCCATTCAGAATCAAGTTTAATACAACTGGTGTATGTCAGGAAATATATTGTTTTGTAACAGCAGTACATTGAAATACATAATAAAAAAACTAGAAATTACAACAAGAAATTTATATAAAATATTAAATTAAATAAGTCATGCAAAAATACAGCAAAAAAAGAAAATAGTGGTAATGTACATGGGTTCATTGTCCATTCAGAAATCTAATGGTGGAGGGGAAGAAGATGTTCCTGAATTATTGAGTGTGTGTACCTCCTCCCTGATGGTAGCAATGAGAAAAGAGCATGTCCTGGGTGATGGGGGTCCTTAATGATGGCTGCCATCTTTTTGAGACACTCACAACATGTTGGAGGAACTCAGCAGGTCGGGCAGCATCCGTGGAAATGATCAGTCAATGTTTCGGGCCGGAACCCTTCGCCAGGACTGAAGAGGGAAGGGGCAGAGGCCGTATAAAGAAGGTTGGGGAGGGTGGGAAGGAGAAGGCTGGTAGGTTCTTTTTGAGACATTGTCTTTTGAAGGTGTCCTTGATGCTTGTAAGACTAGTGCTCATGATGGAACTGGCTGTGTGCAGCTTTGTGCAAGATCCAGGGCATGTTTCAGAAGGGCTACCTATGACGTGTCTCCAGCACGTCAAAGACTCCTCTCATCCTTCCCACGATCTCTCTGACTCTCCCCTGCTGTCAGGCAGAAGCTACTGCAACATTACAACCAGAAATGTCAGGCTGGGCAACTCCCCGCCCCTCCTACTCCCCAACTCATTCCGTACTGGTATCTTTTCATCTTCTGTTGCATATACAGTATTTATACTGGAACAATACAGCACAGGGACAGGCTATTCTGCCCATGATGAGGACTCCTGCCTGTTTTATCAGAATAGTGTTAGTAATATTATACAGTATTGTCTTACATAGACATGCACCTCGCACTTTATGTCAACCTGTCAATCTTCAGGCCCTGCCACCCAACGACATGACATCATCATCTTGATGTGCCACGTCATATGGCGACGTGGGTGATCATGGTCTCATGACCATGATTGTTCTTGGCAAATTTTTCTACAGAGGTGGTTTGCCATTGCTACCTTCTGGGCAGTGTCTTTACAAGACGGGTGACCCCAGCCATTATCAATACTCTTCAGAAATTGTCAGTGGTCGTGAAACCAGGACTTGTGATATGCACCAGCGGCTCATCTGACCATCCACCACCTGCCCCCATGGCTTCATGTGACCCTGGTCAAGGGGCTATGCAGTTTCAGGAGCTGTTATTACCCTTCAGCCATCAGGCTCTTGAACAGAGAGAATAACTTCACTCAACTTCACTCACCCTCCCCTCCACCCCACTGAGCTGCTCCCACAGCCTATGGACTCACTGTCAAGGACTCAATCACATATTCTCAATATTTATTGCTTATTTATTAATCATTGTTATTATTTTGTTTTTTTTTCTGTTGTTGCACACTTCGTTGTCTTTTGCACATTGGTCGTTCGTCCATCTTGCGTGTGGTTTTACATTGATTCCATGGTGTTTCTTTGTGTTTACCGTGAATGCCTGCAAGAAAGTAAATCTTGGGGTTGTATATGGTGACATAAATGTACTTTGTAATAAATTTACTTTGAACTTTGAACTTTTATTGATATTCAGGTTATGTGTTTCCACTTCAGTTTTCCTCATCCCCAATTTTTTGAATTTGTACAAAAATGTTCCCTGTTCTCCCAGGTCAAGGCTTCTGTGGCAAAAAGGGTGTAAGAAATACCTTCCATGTCTGAAATAGCTGAAAGTTATATGGCAAATTATTTTTGGCTGTGTAGATGAGATACCTTTTCTAAATGCTTAATTGAACCTTATGAATATCTATAGTATATGTCATTTTCTTGTTTAACAAGTCATGCAGGTCTTACTTGAGTGCAAACCCAAATGGAATGATAGATGTTCGGATCAAAGTGTGCTCATACCATTAATCACAACAGATTGCTGGAGGAACTCAGCAGGCCAGGCAGCATCTATGGAAAAAGAGTAAATAGTCGACGTTTTGAGCTGAAAACCTTCTCCAGTCCTGCCAAAGGGTCTCGGCCTGAAACGTCGACTGTGCTCTTTTCCATAGATGCTGCCTGGCCTGCTGAGTTCCTCCACCATTTTGTGTATATTGCTAGGATTTCCAGTCCGTGCAGATTTTCTCTTGTTTGTGATGCCATTCATCCATCCTTTTCATTCATGAAAACACCTAATCTTCCCACAGCCAGCTTTTATCCAATTTACTTTGATTTTTTTTTATGTATGTTATTTACTTTTTGCCCTCTCTATCCTGAAAAATAGAGCCTCTAACTTACTGGGAGAAGTTACTGTGGCTTTTGTTTTCCTGATCATTAAACAAGTTGCTTTTGCTAACTAAATTGACCCTTTTGTGAGGCATTCACCCGAATCATTGGTTTAACATAGTGACGCCAGTAAATACTCTGACTTTAAGCAAACGTAATAACTCTGGGTGTATTGGAATTCAATCGAAATTTACCATTCCCTCTCCAGAATTACACCTTTCTTTAAATCAAAATTAGAGGAGCTTCAACCATATTTACTGATCTTTGCCATGGCAGCCATAATTCCTAAAAGAATTTAATTTTCTTGGAAAGCAGCAAAGATGTTCTTTTTCCCCATCAGCACCGATAATTCAAGGATGAAATTTTGAGCTGTGTTTCCTATCTTCTTAAAGATCTCCATCATGAGTCAGAAATCGGTGATTGCAGATCTGGAGGATTTGGATCTAAAAATAGGAGTGGGAGTGGACAACTTCACCCATATTTCTTCTGCCCCATTGAGTGGTGTCTCCCCTCCTGCTGAATTCCTTCAGCACTTTGTGTTTATTGCTCTGGACTTTTTCATGCTTATGTTTTACTGCTCCTCTGCAAAGTCCCTTCAAGGGATGCGTGAAGAAGTTTAAGTCTTCTCTTCGCCAGGAGTTCAGTGACACCCTGTCTCACTGCTACCCCTCTGCGATCTCTGTGATCCTTAGACTCTTCGACCATGCGCTCACCCAGACCCACAGCTGTAGCCACGTATCCTTCCTGGGAACTCGTCTTCGCCGCCATCTTCTTCCTCTCCAGCCCTTGACTTTTCCACCCACCTAGCTTCACCTATCACCTACTAGCTATCCTCCTTCCCCTCCCACCTTTTATCCTGGCATCTTCCCCACTCTTTTACTGTGCTGAGGAAGGGTCTCGACCCAAAATGTCAACCTGTTTATTCATTTCCATAGATGCTGCCTGACCTGCTGAGTTCCTCCAGCATTTCGTGGCTGCTGCTTTGGATTTCCAGCATCTGCAGAATTTCTTGCGATCACAATCTAATTGGAACCTCTGCTACTCTCTCCTGCCTGCTCCCTAAAGACACTGATGACATTACAGAAAAAAAATCCCATAAACGTGAAATAATGCAAAGTACACCATTTACACCTGCAATGTAAAGCTCGCTTATACCAGCATCACATGCACATAGTATCAAATAGGTAGCATCTGCCTGCAGGTTGAGACAGTGGTAAGGAAGGTAGATGTTACCATTCATTTCGAAGAGGACTAGCATGTAAAAGCAAGGATGTAAAAGATGAGGCTTTATAAGGCATTGGTCAGACCACACTTGGACTTCAGTGAGTTAAATTCTGAGCTTATCTAAGAAAGGATGTTCTGGCATTGGAGAGGGTTCAGAGGAGGTTCACGAGATTGACCTGAGAATAAAAGGGTCAATGTATGAGGAGAGTTTGATGGTTTTGGGTGTGTTCTCCAAAAGACCATAAGAACTAGGCCTTTTGGACCATCGATTCTGCACCATTTCATCATGGCTAATCTAATTCCCTCTCTGGCCCAATCTCCCACCTTCTCCCTGTATCCCTTCCTGCCCTGACTAATCGAGAATCTATCACCCTTTGCCATAAATATACCCAATGACTTGGCCTCCACAGCTGCCTGTGGCAACAAATTCCACAGATTCACCACCCTCTGGCTAAAGAAATTCCTCCTCATCTCCATTATAAAGGACGTTCCTCTATCCTGCAGCTGTGTCCTCTGGTCTTAGACTCCCCCACCACAGGAAACATCCTCTCCAAATCTACTGTCAAGACCTTTCAACATTCCATAGATTTCAATGAGATCCCCCCTCATCCTTGAATTCCAGAAGGTCTAGGTCCAGAGCCATGAAATGCTCCTCATGGGATAAGTCTTTCTATCTCAGAATCATTTGAACCTTTGAACTCTCTCCAGTGTCAGCACATCTTTTCTTAGATAAGGGGCCCAAAACTGCTCACAATATTCCAAGTGAGACCTCACCAGTAAAAGCCTTAACTTTATATCCTTTCTGTTATATTCTAGTCCTCTGGAAATGAATGTGAACATTGCATTTGCCTTTCTCACCACCGACTCAATCTGCAAATTAACCTTGAGGGATTCCTGCTCCTCACTGGGGCTTAGATGAATAAAGGAGGTCCTCATGGAAACTTATCGAATATTGATACAGTGGAAGTGAAGAGGATGTTTCCTACAGTGGGTGCATCTAAGACCAGAGGGCACCACCTCAGTATAGAAGGACGTCCATAGTTTGTGTTCAGAGTCAGCTTAGATGAGGTGAGTTATAGTTAGTTGTAAAGTCAAAGCAATGCCTGAAAGACATATGAAGAAATAGGAAAATGATTCCTTACTGGATAACTGGCAGCAAGGACTGCAGAGACCGATTGCAGAAGTCGATGACTCTGAGAACAACTTGCTTTCTTGATCTCTGCCAGAGTCACTTCAGTGGGTAATGTCAAGATATAAATAGTTGGTTTGGAAATTGTGAAACCAACTAAAGAGTTTATGAATTTTTGAAGCTATGAGTGAATCCTTCAGCTAATTATGATTAATAAAGTGTAATTATCATGCAAATTCATGTAAAACCTTGGACTTTTGCACCATCTCTGCGTGCAGTTTTCCATTGATTCTTTCTATCTACTGTGAATGCCTGCAAGAAAATGGATCTCAGGGTGATACATGGTGGCATATACTGTACAGACTTTGACAATAAATTACTTTGACCTTTGAGATTCATTGTTTGGTGTGGTTTATCAGTTGTTTGACGTTAATTGGCACCACCATCGAAATGCAGTAATTCTCTCCATCATTGGTGCACGGAGGCTGCAGTGTAACAAACCAGACGATACACTGCACTTGTCCATCTTCCTCCGAGAGCAGCTGCCAAACCCTCGGAGTGCTGGAAGAACTCAACAGGTCATGCAGCACCAGTGTGTGGGGGTGGGGGGGGGGGTGGTTGGAATGGATAGGCAACATTTCGGGTCAACAACCTTCCTCTGCACTGAAGGACCGTGGACAATTTCACTTGAAGAGGTAGAGAGGAAGGGATGGAACAAGAGCTGGAGGTGATAGGCAGACGCGGTACGGGAGACTAGAAATAGTGATGGGGAGTGTGGGGTGATAGGTGCAGGCTGAAGATGACAGAATTCCTAAATGTGTGATGTATAACACCACGGTGGACAGCAAGTGGAAATATATGGTGATTAGGGAAAGTATGGGGAATGTCTGAGCTATATTTTTCACACAGAGTGGTGGGTGTATGGAACTTGTTGCTACGTGTGGTGGTAGAGGAAGATACTTTTGAGGCATTTAAGTAACTCTTAGATAGACATATGGATGATGGAAAATGGAGGGCTACAAAGGAGGGATGGGTTAGATTGGTCTTAGAGTGGTTTAAAAGGTCAACATCAGATTGTGGGCAGAATGGCCTGTACTCTGCCTGTAGTGTTCTGTGTTCTACATCACCCGATTTTCATCGGCCTAAGTTCTGGACTTCCCTCACAAACAGCACTGTGGCAACACTCTCGCCAAAAGGACCACAAAGCTAAAAAAAAAGTCTTACCGCCACCTCTCAGGGGCAATTACGATGGACAATAAATACTATCGAATCGGCAGAGGAGGCTCCAGACAGGTAGGGGTGAGCAGTTTAAAGAGTACCGCTCACGGGCTTTCGGCTTTTTCTGGTGGCTCAATCATATCGCGATTGGTCAACAAAGGCAAAATAAAAATAATGTAAGGACAAGCAAAGTGACGATTGTTGGAGTGGGGTGACTTTTGCTGAACAGGCCCGAGCGAGGTAGGTTTCTAGTAAGTTTCTTCTTCTTTCTTCCTCTGTTAGTGCATAGTCAGTGCAGTGAGCAAGGCTCCAGGGTCGTTTTCCTGTGTTTTTTTTGTGTGAGATGTGGGAATTCTGCGAGACCTCCATCCTCCCCGGTTACCACAGCTGCACCAGGTGCACCGAGCTGCAGCTCCTCGGAGAACAGTTTAAGGAACTGGAGCTGTAGCTCGATGACCTTCGGCTCATAGGGGAGACTGAGAGAGTTATGGATAGGAGCGACAGGGATGTAGCCAGCCTTGGGTTGCAGGAAGCAGGTAACTGGGTGACTGTCAGAAGGGGGAAAGGAAATATGCAGCCGGTGCCGAGTACCCATGTGGCCGCCCCCTCTATAATAAATATAAAGCCCAATTTGTACCTCTGCGTCAAATGTACGCCGTAGGGTGACGTGCACCTCCCCAAAAATGTAACTCATGTGTCGCGGCGGCGCAGACCGCACCAACTGTGATTGGTCTGTTTGGTAGCATCGCACTTCCTCATACGCATTTCCGGTTGCTTTTCTCCGCCATGACTGTACACTGACGCGAAATAAACGGTTGGATTCGATGAACCAGATCGTCGAATCTACCTGCCGACATCTGAAAGTATTTGAAATGCATTTCCTCGTCCACGTCTCTCACGAAGAAACTCAACACAGTGGCGTAGAAACCCCACCGCCAACTAGCGTTTTGGCGGCGAATTGCAGAGCGACGCAGACACAACTACGCATGCTCATTACGGCGTAGGGCTATGCAAAAGTGTAAATCAGGCCCACGGCGTAGCCTGTACGCACAGGTATAAATCAGCCTTAACACTTTGGATACTGCTGAGGGGGAAGGGAATGACTGACTGGGCCTCTGGCCCTGAGCCTGGCACTGTGGCTCAGAAGGGAAGCGGGGTAAAGAGGGCTGCCGTGTGGTAGGGGATTCCATAGTTAGAGGAATGGACAAGAGATTCTGTGGACGGCTGCCAGGGTCAGGGACATCTCGGATTGGGTCCATGGCATTCTAAAGGGGAAGGGGGAGCAGCCAGAAATCTTGGTACATAGTGGCAGCAACATCTAGGTAGGAAAACGAAGGAGGTCCTGAAGAGATCATTTAGGGAGTTGGGTAGAAAGCTGAAAAGCGGACCTCCAGGGTAGTAATCTCTGGATTGCTGCTTGTGCCACACACCAGTGAGAGAAGATGGGCTCAAAGGCCTAATTCTGTTCCTGTCTCTGATGGTGTTCTGATCTTCCCAGGCAGATGAATGCCTGTGTGAGGAACTGGTGCAGGGGGCAGGGCTTCAGATTTCTGGATCATTTAGACTCTTCTGGGGAAGGTGACAGGTTACACCTGAACCTAAGGGGGTTCAATATCCTTATGGGAAGGTTTTCCAGAGCTGTTTAAACCAATTTGGCAGGGGTATGGGAACCAGAGTGAAAGGGCTTTTGGTATACAGGCAGGTGCAGTGATAAAACTACAATCAGTGGGATGAGTTGCAGTGTAACATGGGGGCAAAATTGAAAAGGGTGATGAATGCAGGACTAAGGTGTTATATTTGAATGTGTGCAGTATGCAGAATAAGGCAGTTGATCTTGCAGTGCAGTTAGAGACCGATAGGCCTGACATTGTGGGTATCACTGAGCCATGACTGAAAGAAGATCATATTTGGAAGCGTAACGACCAAGGATACACATTGTATTGAAAGAAGAGGCAGACAGGCAGAGGGGGTGGTGTGGCTCTGATGGTAAAAAATGAAATCAAATCCTTAGAAAGATGTGACATGGGATGGGAAGATACAGAAGCCTTGTGGGTAGAGTTAAGAAACTGCAAAGGTAAAAAGACCCTGATGGGAGTTAAATGCAGGCCTCTGAACAGAAGCTAGGATATGGGCTACAAATTACAATGGGAGATAGAAAAGGCATGTCAAAAGGGCAATGTTGCAATAGTCATGGTGGATTTCAATATGCAGGGAGATTGGGAAAATCAGGTTGGTTCTGGATCCCAAGAGAGAGGATATGTCGAATGCCTACAAGGTGGCTTTTTAGAGCAGCTTGTGGTTGAGCCCACTAGGGAAAGGCAATTCTGGATTGGGTGTAGTGTAATGAACCAGATTTGGTTAGGGAGCTTAAGGTTAAGGAACATCTAGGAGTGAGTGACCATAATATGATAGACTTCACCCTGCAATTTGAGAGGGAGAAGCTAAAGTCAGATGTGTCAGTGTGTAGTAGGCAGCGTTGATCCCAGGGGATCGTGAGTTTGCGCCTCTGGTGGACTGTGTCCTCTCCAGGGCGCAAGCCTGGGCGGGAAGATTTGAAGAACCGACTGTTGCCCATGCAGTGGGTTCCCCCTCTCCATGTCACTGATGTAGTCCAAGGGAAGGGCAAGTGCCGACACAGCTTGGCACCAGTGTCGTCACAGAGGTTGCCAGAGTGAAGTTGTAAACAACATCAAGCTGCCTTAGGGACCCCGGCTCCGGATTTCTTCCTTGGGGTTTTACTCCCGAAGCCTTTCCCATGGGCGGGTATGGACGCAAGGCAGCGGAGGTTTAAAAATCAGAGTTTTCCTTCTCCCAAGTGGGCTGCCATCACATTTCATTCCAAGGCTGACGAGCCCCACCTGCCCGATAAGTAAAGGGCATTATAGAGGTATGGGAGAGGAGGTGGCCAAAGTTGATTGGAAGGGGACATTAGCAGGGATGATGGCAGAAAAACAATGGCCAGAGTCTCTGGGAGCATTTCGAAGGGTGCAGGGTAGATACATCCCAAAGAAAATGAGGTATTCTAAAGGCAGGATGACACAACCGTGGCTGACAAGGGAAGTCAAAGCCAACATAAAAGCAAAAGAGAGGGCATATAATAGAGCAAAAATTAGTGGGGTGTTAGAGGATTGGGAAGGTAACTAAAAAGCCTTAAGGAAGGAAAAAATGAAATGTGATGGCAAGCCAGTCAAAAAGGATGCCAAATGTTGTTCTCAGATGTACAAAGGGTGAGTAAAAGAGAGGTGAGAGTAGATATCAGACCACTGGCAAATGACATTGGAGAGGTAGTAACGGGGGCGAGGATACGGAGGACATACTGAGTAAGTACTTTGCATCAGTCTTCACTGTGGAAGACACTAGCAATATGCTGGAAGTTCAAGAGTGTCGGGGGGGGGGCAGAAATGAGTGTTACTGGGCGTTTGGGAAGCTGAAAGGTCTGAAGGTAGATAAATCACCTAGAGCAAGTGGTCTACGTTCCGGGGTACTCCCATCTCTGAAAGGGGTACCTGAAGAGATTGTGAGACATTAGCGAAGATCTTTCAAGAGTCACTAGATTCTAGCATGGTTCTGGAGGACTGGAAAATTGCAGTCAATTGTTAAAGATAGGTCTGAGGGTACTTGGAGGCAGATGATAAAATAGGCCAAATTCACAATGGTTTCTTTAGGGAAAATTTTGCCTGATGAATCTGTTGGAATTTTTTTTGAAGAAATAACAAACAGGATAGACAATGGATGTTGTGTACCAGATTTTCAGAAAGCCACAGATGAGGCTGCTTAACAAGATAAGAGCCCATGGTATTATAGGAAAGATACGAGCGTGGATAGAAGATTGGCTGATTGGCAGGAGGCGAAGTGTGGGAATAAAGGGAGCCCTTTCTGGCTAGTTGCTGGTGACTAGTGGTGTTCCACGGGGGTCTGTGCTGGCGCTGATTGTTTTTATGTGATATATCAATGATTTGGATGATGGAATTGATGGCTTTGTAGCCAAGTTTGCAGATGATATGAAATAGGTGGAGGGGCAGGTAGTTTTGAGGAAGTAGAGAGGTTACAGAAGGACTTAGACAGATTCAGAGAATGGGCAAGGAAGAAGCAGATGTAATACAATGTCAGGAAATGTATGGTCATGTACTTTGGTAGAAGAAATGAAAGAGTTGACTATTTTCTAAATATGGAGAAAATTTAAACTTCAAGATGAAACAGGACTTGGGTGTCCTAGTGCAGAATTCCTTGGTGGCGAGGAAGGCAAATGCAATGCTAACCTTTATTTCAAGAGGACTAGAATATAAAAGCAAAGATGTAATGCTAAGCCTTTAGAAAGCACTGGCGAGGCCTCACTTGGAGTACTACGAGCAGTTTTGTGATCCTGATCTAAGAAAGTATGTGTTGACATTGGAGAGGGTTCAGAGGAGATTCACTAAAATGATACCGGGAATGAAAGGGTTATTGTGTCAGGAGTGTTTAGGGGCTCTTTGAATTGAATTGACTTTATTACTTACATCCTTCATATGCATGAGGAGTAAAAATCTTCACGTTATGCCTCTGTCTAAATGTGCAATGTGCAATTTATGGTAATTTGTAATAAATAGTATGTACAACAGGACAGTTAATATAACATAGAAATACAATTGTATCAGCATGAATTAATCTGCCTGATAGCCTGTACTCGCTGGAACTTAGAAAATTGAGGAGGGAATCTCTTTGAAACCTACTGAGTGTTGATAGGTCTCAATAGAGTGGATGTGGAGAGGATGTTTCCTGTAGTGGAGGAGTCTCGGATCAGAAGGCACAGCCTCAGAATAGAGGGATGACCATTTAGAATGGAGGTGAGGAGGAATTTCTTTAGCTGGTTGAAGAGTGGTGAATTTGAGGAATTTGTTGCCACAGGCAACTGCTGACGCCTGATCATTGGGTTTATTTAAGTGGGAAGCTGATAGATTCTAAATTTGTTGGGGTTATGGGGAGAAGGCAGGAGAATGGGGTTGAGAGGGAAAATAGAGCAGCCATGATGAAATGGTGGAGCAGATTTGATGGGTTGAATGGCTAATTCTGCTTCTATGTCTTATGGTCTAACCTTGACTTTGAAGCCTAGCTCTTGTAGGTAACTAAAAAAACAGTTTATCAACATCTGTGGTATTGTTTGTAGTTGAAAGCCACTCCAAAAACTGGTCTCACTACAATAACCATACCCAACCATTATTGCAAACTTAAAAGAATGAACAGCCAAAATAGACACTACTAAGTGTAAAACTGGTCTCCTTTAGATAATCTGTATGGAAAATGTTATAAATGTTTTAAATGTCATTCTGTATAGCCAGCCTATCCACATTCCTCAGCTGTAGATTTTCCAGCCTTATACACTGGTCAAAAGCAGCCGAGCTGAGATACCACCCTAGGATATCACCTAACGCTGTCCAGAGTACAAAAATTATTCCACATTTTACCGAAGGTAAGGCTGAGATCTCCTTTCCTGCTGTTTGTACTTCAAAATAAATAACAAGTAGATACATTGGAACATTCGGGGAAGGTGTACTTGGTGACAACAGATTGGGTGGGTTACTTTACAAAGGGAATTTAAACAGCCTGGGCTTGTATCTGCTTTAGTTTAGAAGAGGAAGAGGGAATTTAAGATCCTGAAGGTTTTAACAGGATGAATGTGTGTTGCTTATTGCTTCCTACAAGATAATCTAGAAGTCACTGTTTAAACACTTGAATACAGCTGAAGGGAATTCTGTGAGTATTTGGAACTCTTTGCCTCAAAGTGTGTTGGAAGCAGAGCTTTCGAATAATTGTTAAGCTACAGGCAGGTTACTTCTTGATTAGCAAGGGGGTAAATACTCAAGGAAATGGGAACACAGAGCACCCCTCCATGGATGCTGCCTGACCTGCTGAGTTCCTCCAGCATTTTGTGTGTGTTCCTTTGGATTTCCAGCATCTGCAGAATCTCTTGTGTATACAGTTCTTTACTGATTTTTTTCTTTGCTTTAATCATCTTTTTAAATGGAGAGGCTATAACTGGGAGGATTGGACAATCGGTGTAAATAAAGGGCAGGTTGAGATATAGAAGATTCTGAACAGATCGTCAGAATCAGAATCAGGTTTGTTTTCACTGACGGATATCGCGAAACTTATTGTTTTGTGGCATGAGTACTGTCAAAAATTGTTGTACAATAAGAAGATATTTTAAAATAAATAAATAATGCAAGAACACAGCAAAATATTGAGCCAGTGTTCATGGGTTCGTGGTCCATTTAAAAGTCTGATGACAGAGGGGAGGAAACTGTTAATTAAACGTTGAATATGGATCTTCAGGCTCCTGTACCTCCTCCCTGATGGTAGTGATGAGAAGAGGGGTCTTCAGGTTCCTGTACCTCCTCCCTGATGGTAGTGATGAGAAGAGGGGTCTTGAGGCTGCTGTACCTCCTCCCTGACGGTAGTAATGAGAAGAGGGGTCTTGAGGCTCCTGTACCTCCTCCCTGATGGTAGTGATGAGAAGAGGGGTCTTGAGGCTCCTGTACCTCCTCCCTGACGGTAGTAATGAGAAGAGGGGTCTTCAGGATTTTGTACCTGCTTCCTGATTATAGTAATATGGAGAGAGCATTTTCCACATGGTGAGGGTCCTTAATAATGGGTAATTGTGAAGATGGGCGTTAAGTATGTAGTATAGATTCAAATAAGCAATTCAGGAGAGAACCCTTTAACACAGTTCATGCTTGAGATGGTACACGCATACTATTGTAATGATGAGGGAAGAAACAAGTGCCTTTGGGGTATAGCTAGTGAAAATAACCATTGTTTCTCAGCTGTTTGTTTCATATATTTGAGAAGTCTTTCCAAAGTAGACTTGGTAGTGTGGTAGTGTGGTAGTGTGGAGGAGCAGAGGGATCTGGGGGTGCATGTCCACAGATCCCTGAAAGTTGCCTCACAGGTAGATAGGGTGGTTAAGAAAGCTTACATAAGTCGAGGGATAGAGTTTAAGAGTCGTGAGGTAATGATGCAGCTCTATAAAACTCTGGTTAGGCCACACTTGGAGTACTGTGTCCAGTTCTGGTCGCCTCACTATAGGAAGGATGTGGAAGCATTGGAAAGGGTATAGAGGAGATTTACCAGGATGCTGCCTGATTTAGAGAGTATGGATTATGATCGGAGATTAAGGGAGCTAGGGCTTTACTCTCTGGAGAGAAGGAGGATGAGAGGAGACATGATAGAGGTATACAAGATAATAAGAGGAATTGATAGAGTGGATAGCCAGCGCCTCTTCCCCAGGGCACAACTGTTCAATACAAGAGGACATGGCTTTAAGTTAAGGGGTGGAAATTTCAAGGGGGATATTAGAGGAAGGTTTTTTACTCAGAGAGTGGTTGGTGTGTGGAATACACTGCCTGAGTCAGTGGTGGAGGCAGATACACTAGTGAAGTTTAAGAGACTGCTAGACAAGTATATGGAGGAATTTAAGGTGGGGGGTTATATGGGAGGCAGGGTTTAAGGGTCGGCACAACATTGTGGGCTGAAGGGCCTGTACTGTGCTGTACTATTCTATGTTCTACGTTCTAATGCGTTAATCCTTAGTAAGTATTTTGCATCAGTCTTCACAGTGGACAACACTAGCAGTATACCAGAAACTCGAGATTGTCAGGAGGCAGTAGTGAGTGTTGTTGCTCTTACTAAGGAGAAGGTGCTTGGGGAGCTGAAAGGTTTGAAAGTAAATAAATCACCTGGACCAGAGGAATGGAAAATTGCAAATGTCTCTCTACTCTTCAAGAAGAGAGGGAAGTAGAAGAAAGGAAATTATAGACCAGTTAGCCTGACGTCAGTGGATGAGAATATGTTGGAGTCCATTATTAAGGATGAGGTTTTGGGATACTTGGAGGTGCATGATAAAGCAGGCTAAACTCAGCATGGCTTCTTTAAGGGGACTTCTACCCGACAAATCTGTTGGAATTCTTCGAGGAAATAACAGGCAGGATAGACAAAGGTGAGTCATTGGATGTTGTTTACTTGGATTTTCAGAAGACCTTTGTCAAGGTGCTGTATACGAGGTTGCTTAACAAGATAAGAGCCCATGGTATTACAGGAAAAGAATACCAGCATCGATAGATGATTGGCTGATTGGCAGGAGGCGAAGAGTTGGAATAAAGGGGGCCTATTCTGGTTGGCTCCCAGTGACGATCGGCAGTGGTTGGTATTGGGACTACTTCTTTTCACTTTATATGTCAACAGTTTGGAAGGTTTTGTGGCTATCTTTGCAGATGATATAAAGGTTGGTAAAGGGGCAGGTGGTGTTGAGGAAGCATGGAGTTTGCAGAAGGACAGATTAGGAGAATGGCCACAGAAGTGGCAGATGGAATACATTGTCAGGAAGTGTATGGTCATGCGTTTTGATAGAAGGAAAAAGGCATAGACTGTTTTTTAAATAGGGAGAAAATACAAAAATCAGAGGTACAAAGGGACTTGGACGTCCTCATGCATTCCCTAAAAGTTATCTTGCAGATTGAGTCAGTGGTAAGGAAGGCAAATGCAATGTTAGCATTCATTTTGAGAGAACTAGATTAGAAGAAGAATGATGTGATGCTGAGGCTCTATAAGGCATTGGTCAGACCACAATTGGAGTATTGTCTGCAGTTTTGGGCCCCTTATCTAAGAAAGACATGTTAGCATCCAGAGGAGGGTCACAAGAATAATTCCGAGAATGAAGGTCATCTATCCATGCTGGTATTCTGGTATGAAGAGAACTTGATGAGTCCATCTGTTCCAAAATCTTCTGAGCACAAGCTCCAGGCCCTCAAAATATGCCCATTTAGGTTCAGTGCTGAAAGGGGTCTGCATGAATAATCAGAAGGTTAAGTGACAAAGCAGATTTGTCCTGAACTATGCCTTAAGTTACAAGGATACACCTTTAACAATGAGCTCATTGCAGGGGCAATTCATCTACTGTCTCCCACTATATAGTTTCAATGAGGCAGAATCAGAATGGTCCACATTGAGTGAGTGCTTTCATACGCTCCAAAGGATCAGTTGGAAGTTACACTGTGAGCAGGTTTTATCTCCCGAAAACTGGTTCTCATTTTAATTAATTCATAATTATGCTGTCTATATTGTCAGAACCCAGAATGATCCGTAACATTGATGATTTATCATCGCGAGGACATTCTTTGAAGTAGAATGCATTGAGCCTGAATGGTGTGAGGATGAAAATCTAAATCAAATCAAAACAAATCAAATTCAAGTTTAATTATCATTCAGCCGTACAGCCGAACACAACAGTATTCCTCTGGGGTGATGGTGCAAAGCATACACAGCATGTGAATCAAAATAGTGAGCAAAAAAAAACCATAGTCACACAAAAATAAAAAATGAAACGCATATGAGCAACATGTTCTGCAGATTGATGGTGCAGTTTTCGGCAGTGCGCAGCCACCACAATCTAGCCCGTCATTCCACCAATCGAACGCTGGAGGCCAGCCCCCCAACCAGGCACGGACGCAACGCTACTCTGCCTCCGGTGTCTCCTCTCTTGCACTGCAGGTGCAGGCAAGCCTGTGGCTTGAGGCCTAATCCTCGCTACAACCGAGGCAACGCAGCTTTCCCACCATCAGCCATGCCACCAAACAAGGGTAACAGGCCAGCGACCTCTTACATTATCATGTTCCGGTAGGATGGCGGCGGCTTCTTGAAGGCTAACCAAAGGTATTTTTTTCTTTGTAAAATGTCTTTTTAATGTTTGCAAGACAATACTGGACTCCAAGAATTTCGGGTACTGCAGGTCTACCCCATCAGTTGATTGGAGGAGCTGGACTGGGTTCAGAGAAGCTGGTCTAGGTGTCAGAGATGCTGGACTGGGTGCAGACTGTGTGGCTTAAGATAAAGTTAAATATTAGGCAACACACACAAAATGATGGAGGAACTCAGCAAGTCAGACACCATCTATGGAACTGAATAAACAATTGACATTTCGGGCTGAGACCCTTCTTCAAGAGAAATAAAGATTATTGCTTGATTTGTCACATGTGCATCCAAACATACAGTGAAAAGCATCATTTGCATCAACAACCAACGCGCTCGCTGAATGCCATGCTTCCGGTGCCAAAGTAGCATGCCCACAATTTACTAATCCATACATTTTTGGAATATGGGAGGAAACCAGAGCACAAGAGAGGAAACCCACGCAGTCACAGAGAGAATATTTAAACTCCTTATAGGCAGCAGCGGGAATTGAACCCTGATCTTGCCTCTTAAATTAGAAGTGAAGTTGGCAGCCTACTGAACTGTAGTTTTCTGACTGTACAAATCACTTGAGTAAACAGTGCACGTATGATGCAGGCTCACACAGGGAGATAATTCATTTCGCTAAGGATTTGGGATTTCCTGTAGACTTTTTCCAGCAAAATTCATCACTTTCAGGAACAAAGGACAACATATTTCGTATATAAAAACTAGAAAGAATCCTGAGAACAAGAGTTGTAAAGTCCTTGAAAATGAGTCCATGGGTTGTGGAATTGGTTCAGAGCAAGGAATGCATTAGTTTTGCTTGTAGTTCAACCAACACATTATTACGACATGTATATCATAGACAACGTTATCTTGTACTTTACACGAGCTACTTGATGCATACGCAATGTCTCACCAGGACAGTGAGACGTGGTTTGCTCACCGCGCTCCCTGTGTTGATACACTATATAAAGAGAGAGAGAGAGAATTTTCATTTCGTTATTTTAGAAAGCATGTTCACTTTACAGAATTTTATTACATGTGCCGAAGACTCTTGCCCAGTACTGTAAATGAGTAGTGCAAAAATAGTGAGCTAGTGTTCATGGCTTCATCAGAAGCAACATAACGATCTCCAGGGAATTCTAATTCATAGATGAGAGGTTTCATCATCATCATTATGTGTCATGTGGCCGATTATGGCCTTCCCTTGATCATTATTGTTCTTGCCAAGTTTTTCTACGGAAGTGGTTTGCCATTGCCTTCTTCTGGGCAGTGTCTTTACAGGACGGGTGACCCCAGCCATTATCAATACTCTTCAGAGATTGTCTGCCTGGTGTCAGTGGTCACATAACCAGGACTTGTGATGTGCACCAGCTGCTCGTACCACCATCCACCACCTGCTCCCATGGTTTCACATGGGGGGGATTGGGCTAAGTTAGTGCTACCCATTGTCCAAGGTTGACCTGCAGACAACAGAAAGAAGGAGCTCCTTTGATGGGAGATGTATCTTCACCTCACCACCCAAAATTTATAACATTGAAAATTTTGGCCATCAGCTAACTGCATGCACGTCATAAGTAATACATACAGCACTTACTTACTGCCCGTTACGCCACTGGTGTTTAGGGCAACAGTGAACGTCTGCCATCTCTGGCGGTGCTCAGGGCTTCCTTCATCGTGTCAGTCGCTTCCTCTCGGTCTTCTCTACTGCAAGTCCCAGGTGGAGACTCAGGAATACCGTCGCTCTCAGATGTAGAAGGATTCTTCATTGCTGTTTCCATAACAATTTTTTTTTTTGACTAATCTGAGTTGTTAGCTCTGAGCTGAACCCCCGAACCTGGAGGACCGGTGGACCACTCTTAGTCTGACCTCTACCCTTTGACCTGTTTGGCATGGGTGACCCTACCAAGAGCCAAAGCATAAAGCCCTGACTCCAGCCAACGTAGCTCTCCAGGTCATTGAGGCACACAAGCCTCCAAACCCTACGACAAGGTTATGGTCCTCTTGGAGGATGAGTAATACGTGATTCAACAAAACAGTTTGGAGTGTTTTGGAACCATTAAAAACTGTTCCTTTGTCCCAGCTGTTGTGCAGCAGTATTGTTACAAAAGTTTTGTTCAGAAAGAATTTTTAAATGTTTGATATGTTGGGTTAATGGATAAAAGCAATCTCAGGATGGTGAATGAGAGAAACATGCCTCTTCAAGAATTGATCATTTGTTTTATTGCTTTATGATTGTTATATGCAGTGAGGTACGGTGAAAACCTTGGCCTGCGTACCATTCATTCAGATCAGTTCATTAAACGGTGCTGTGAGGTCAGACTGAGGTAAAGCAATACAAGAGTGCAGAATAACGTGTATCATTTACAGAGAAGGTGCAGCACAGGTCAACATAAAGTGCAAGGCCATAATGAGGCAGATCGTGAGGTCAAGAGTCCATTTTATTGTACAAGAGTCTGATAACAGTGGGGTAGACCCTACCCTTAAGCCTGTAGGTACTTGCTTCCTGGCTTGTGTGTCTTCTACCCAACGGGAGAGGGGAGACGAGAGAATGTCATGGGTAGATGGGGTCGTTGATCTGCTTTACCAAGGCAGTGAGGAGTGTAGACAGAGACATTTCTGGATTTTGCTGTGATGAAGTAACTGATGCTCTTTAATCCTAGAGTGGTCCACAATGGGATGGTATTTCCTCCATTCTCTGCTAAATGGGGTCAACAAGTATTCCACGTCGCTGGGGAAGGTGTGGCTCTCGGTCATTTTCATCTTCCGTCTGCTGGTGCTGGTGGTGGCGGCCGAGACCGTCTGGGGAGATGAGCAGAGTGGCTTTGTCTGCAACACCCAGCAGCCCGGTTGCAAGAACGTCTGCTACGACCGCTTCTTCCCCATCTCCCACATCCGGCTGTGGGTTTTCCAGCTCCTGGCTGTGACTGTCCCCTCATGTCTCATCGGGATGCATGTTTCCCAACGGAGGAAAAACAAGAAGAACATCAAAATCTTTAATCAGAATGCTGATCGGCGAAAAATAAAGATCGATACCTCTCTCCTTCGGACATACCTGGTCAGCGTCGTGTTCAAGATGTTATTTGAAGGCAGCTTTATGTATTTATTCTACTGGATCTACGAAGGATACCAGATGGTTCGACTAGTGAAGTGTAGTGAATATCCCTGCCCTAATACCGTTGACTGCTTCATTTCCAGACCAACTGAGAAAACCATTTTTACCGTGTTTATGCTGGTGACCTCAGCTCTGTGCATCTTGTTGAATGTGGCAGAACTCTTTTTTCTGATTGTTCGATATTGCTTCATGCAATGGAAGCAACAGAGGTTTTCCTCAGAAGAAAACAACGAAAAGGATAGAAGATTATCGGCCACCATTACTTCCGGTGATAACATCACTGTGAACTTGGATATTGATCGGGAGAACATCTAGGAACAGGCCTCTAGAAAAACGCTTGATTAATGAATTAAGATCTTGTACCACACACATTGTTCACAAGATGTTATTATGAGAGGAGGGGAGTGTGAAATACAAAGGTTAACCTCTATCTTTCACACATTCTATTTATTTTTGCATTGTATTCCACCCATAACTAATGTAATTTGCTTGTTGTATATCAGAATCTGATTCTGTCTTTTGTTAACCTTCTACATGTCTGCAGAAATGTCACCAGCTATGAAATATATTTAGAAACAGTGATATATAAAAAAATATTCATACTGTACATATATTATGGGATATATAATATATGACCCACCAGCCTCTGCACCCAGCACATAATTTTCCTTAATGTCCGTCATCTCCAACGGGATTCCACTACCAAGCAAAACTTACCCTCACCCCCACCCCCCACTTTCCGCTTTCTGCAGCCATTGCTCCCTACACGGCTCCCTTGTCCGGTCGTCCCTCCCCACTGATCTGGTACTTTTGGTGCTTATCCTTAAAAGCGGAACACGTGCCACACCTGCCCCTACACCTCCTCCCTCACTACCATTCAGGGCCCCAAACAGTGAGGCCACACTTCACCTGTGAGTCTGTTGGGGTCATCTACTGTATCCAGTGACCCGGTGTGGCCTTCTGTGAATCAGTGAGACCCAGCATAGACTGGAAGACCACTTCTCCGAGCACCTCTGCTCCGTTTGCCAGAAAAGATGGGATCGCCTGGTGGCCACTCATTTCAATTCTATTTCCCACTTCCATTCCGACTTGTCGGTCCATGGTCTCCTCTACTGTCCCATGAAGCCAGACAACATTTTTATATTCCGTCTGGGGAGCCTCAAACCTGATGGCATGTCTATTGCATCCATTATTCCCGATTTGGTCTCTGCATTGGTGAGGTATGAAGTAAAACGGGGAGCTGATTTGCCAAGCACCTCTGCTCCATCTGCTGCAAGATGAACTCCTAATGGCCAAACGTTTTAATTCCCATTCCCTTTCCAGTTGCATCATGTTGGTCCATGACTGCCTCTTGTGTCAAGAAGAGATCACCCTCACGGTGGAGGAGTAACACCTTATGTTCTGTCTAAATAGTCTTCAACCTGGTGACATGAATATCAATTTCTTCTTCTGATAATTAAAAAAAACCCTTTTCCCCTCCCTCCTCCTCTTTTTTCATTCGCCACTCTGGCCTCCTACTTAGATTATGAGGACACACAGTCCTCTTTTATTGTCATTTAGTAATGCGTGCATTAAGAAATGATACAATATTTCCTCCGGTGTGATGTCACAAAAACACAGGACAGACCAAGACTGAAAACAACTAACAAAACCACATAATTATAACATATAGTTACAACAGTGCAACAAAACTATAACTTGATGAAGTCCATGAGCACAGTAAAAGTTCAAAGTCTCTCAAATGTTCCACATCTCACGCAGACGGGAGAAGGAAGAAAAACTCTCCCTGCCATATCGACCACAACCCGACTCTGAGTCATCCGAAAACTTCGAGCTCTGATCAGTTCTCCGACACCAAGTACTGAGCGCCATCTCTATCCGAACGATTCGACCTCCTTCTCGGTCGCCAACAGCAGACAAAGCCGGGGATTTTGAGGCCTTCCCTCCGAGAGATTCCTGACCACGCAGTAATGACAGCAGCGAATGGGCGTTTCAGAAATTTCTCCAGATGTTCCTCTGTGCTTTCACGTCCATTCTCCATCAAATCAGAATTGTCCACGGCCCCTATTTTACTTCTTCGCACCTACCTATCAACACCACCCCCCCGTGCCCCCTCCTCCTTCCCTCTCTTTTATGGTCTACTCTCCTCTCCTATCAGATTCCTTTCTCTCCAGCCCTTGACCTTTCCCACCCACCTGGTTTCACCTTTCACCTTCCAGCTATCCCACCATTTTATTCTGGCATCCTTCCCCTTCCTTTCCAATCCTGAAAGGTCGACTGTTTGCTGTTCGCCGGAGATGCTGCCTGGCCCTCTGGGTTCCTCCAGCACTTTGTGTGTGTTGTTCTGGGTTTCCAGCGCCTGCAGAATCCCTCATGTCGCTAACTAAACGCCGGGTGAGGACAAGTGTAACTTATCCCACTGCATCCCTAGAGCATCCCTTTTGGCAAAAGAATAAATCAAGGAAGGTAGTTTTGGCAAAAGAATAAATCAAGGAAGGTAGTGCACCCGTGGCTGACAAGAGAAATTAGGGATAGTATCAATTCCAAAGAAGAAGCATACAAATTAGCCAGAGAAAGTGGCTCACCTGAGGACTGGGAGAAATTCAGAGTTCAGTAGAGGAGGACAAAGGGCTTAATTAGGAAGGGGAAAAAAGATCATGAGAGAAAACTGGCAGGAAACATAAAAACGAACTGTAAAAGCTTTTATAGATATGTGAAAAGGAAAAGACTGGTAAAGACAAATGTAGGTCCCCTACAGACAGAAACAGGTGAATTGATTATGGGGAGCAAGGACATGGCAGACCAATTGAATAATTACTTTGGTTCTGTCTTCACTAAGGAGGACATAAATAATCTTCCAGAAATAGTAGGGGACAGAGGGTCCAGTGAGATGGAGGAACTGAGCGAAATACATGTTAGTAGGGAAGTGGTGTTAGGTAAATTGAAGGGATTGAAGGCAGATAAATCCCCAGGGCCAGATGGTCTGCATTCCCAGGGTGCTTAAGGAAGTAGCCCAAGAAATAGTGGATGCATTAGTGATAATTTTTCAAAACTGGTTAGATTCTGGACTAGTTCCTGAGGATTGGAGGGTGGCTAATGTAACTGCACTTTTTAAAAAAGGAGGGAGAGAGAAACCAGGGAATTATAGACCGGTTAGCCTAACGTCGGTGGTGGGGAAACTGCTGGAGTCAGTTATCAAGGATGTGATAACAGCACATTTGGAAAGCGGTGAAATGATCGGACAAAGTCAGCATGGATTTGTGAAAGGAAAATCATGTCTGATGAATCTCATAGAATCTCATAGAATTTTTTGAGGATGTAACTAGTAGAGTGGATAGGGGAGAACCAGTGGATGTGGTATATTTGGATTTTCAGAAGGCTTTTGACAAGGTCCCACACAGGAGATTAGTGTGCAAACTTAAAGCACACGGTATTGCGGGTAAGGTATTGGTGTGGGTGGAGAGTTGGTTAGCAGACAGGAAGCAAAGAGTGGGAATAAACGGGACCTTTTCAGAATGGCAGGCGGTGACTAGTGGGGTTCCGCAAGGCTCAGTGCTGGGTCCTCAGTTGTTTACAATATATATTAATGACTTGGATGAGGGAATTAAATGCAGCATCTCCAAGTTTGCGGATGACACGAAGCTGGGTGGCAGTGTTAGCTGTGAGGAGGATGCTAAGAGGATGCAGGGTGACTTGGATAGGTTGGGTGAGTGGGCAAATTCATGGCAGATGCAATTTAATGTGGATAAATGTGAGGTTATCCACTTGGTGGCAAGAACAGCAAAACAGATTGTTATCTGAATGGTGGCCGATTAGGAAAAGGGGAGGTGCAACGAGACCTGGGTGTCATTATACACCAGTCATTGAAAGTGGGCATGCAGGTACAGCAGGCGGTGAAAAAGGCGAATGGTATGCTGGCACTTATAGCGAGTATATTCAAGTACAGGAGCAGGGAGGTACTACTGCAGTTCTACAAGGCCTTGGTGAGACCACACCTGGAGTATTGTGTGCAGTTTTGGTCCCCTAATCTGAGGAAAGACATCCTTGCCATAGAGGGAGTACAAAGAAGGTTCACCAGATTGATTCCTGGGATGGCAGGACTTTCATATGAAGAAAGACTGGATGAACTAGGCTTGTACTTGTTGGAATTTAGAAGATTGAGGGGGGATCTGATTGAAACGTATAAAATCCTAAAGGGATTGGACAGGCTAGATGCAGGAAGATTGTTCCCGATGTTGGGGAAGTCCAGAACGAGGGGTCACAGTTTGAGGATAAAGGGGAAGCCTTTTAGGACTGAGATTAGGAAAAACTTCTTCACACAGAGAGTGGTGAATCTGTGGAATTCTCTGCCAGAGGAAACAGTTGAGGCCGGTTCATTGGCTATATTTAAGAGGGAGTTAGATATGGCCCTTGTGGCTACGGGGGTCAGGGGTTATGGAGGGAAGGCTGGGGCGGGGTTCTGAGTTGGATGATCAGCCATGATCATAATAAATGGCAGTGCAGGCTCGAAGGGCCGAATGGCCTACTCCTGCACCTATTTTCTATGTATAATGAAGCAGCTTTTATACACTACAACCACTAGGTTATCACATCCCACAGAGATTAAAGTTCAAAGTAAATTTATTATCAAAGCACATCTCTGTCACCATATACAATTCTGATGCCTCCAACAAGGTTCATGGCAGTTTCCACAGCTGACAATGACACCAATGCCTGGAAATCTGGGTCTACATTGACATGCACCACCAGATCAGGTCTGTTGTCCACCAGCGAGTTTGGTGTACCCATCTACTGGAATGTGAAAAGCTTATTGCATGTGATGTGATTGTGCCAAATGGTTCCTGGGATTAAGATCATAAGAGCAAAAGTTTTAGCAGCATCAGCCCATCGGGTCTGCTCCGCCATTCCATCATGGCTGACTTATTATCCCTCTCAACCCCATTCTCCCTGTAACCTTTGAAGCCCGGACTAATCAAGAACCTATCAATCTCCGGCTAAAGCAATTCCCCTCAGCTCTGTTCTCAATGGACGTCCCACTGTCCTGAAGCTGTGTCCTCTGGTCTTAGACTTCCCCACTACAGGAAACATCCCCTCCACATGCACTCTATCCAGGCCTTTCCAAATATTTTATAGCTTTCAATGAGATCTTTCCTCGTTCTTCTAAACTCGTTGAGCCATCAAACACTATACACAGCAGCTGTGTTCTGTACACACCAGCTGTGTGGTGAAATAGCACAACAACGCCTCCTTCACCTCAGACAGTTGAGGAAGTTTGGTATGGGCCTGCAAATCCTAAGAACTTTCTACAGGAGCACAATTGAGAGCATCCTGACTGGCTGCATCACTGCCTGGTATGGGAACTGTACTTCCCTCAATCGCAGGTGTGTGCAGAGAGTGGTGCGGACAGCCCAGCGCATCTGTAGTTGTGAACTTCCCATGATTCAGAGGGTGATCACAAAGGCAAGGAAAGAGGACCGGGTCGAGACAACAGAGACTTATGGAGAAGAGGAGTTCAGTGGGTAATAAAATGGACGAGTTCACGGTGCTAGCCAGGCATCAGAGAACATTTCGGGAGGTCAGTGTTATGTGTTTCACTGGCACAGGGCTACACGAGGACATACCCGATCAAAACTTTTCCACGGACGGCTTCCAGACCGTTCGGGCTGACCGGAAGTGCACTGAGAGCGGTAAGCATAAAGGAGTTGGGGGCTTACTGTTCTGGTTAACAACGGATGGTGCAATCCGGGTCATATTACGATCGAGGAACGTGTTTGTAGACCGGATATTGAACTTTTTGCTGTTGGACTCTGGCCATACTCCACCAAGCTCCACCAAGATACAACACTGGGCGTCACGGGCGGCCGTTCCTGCCTGTGGCCATCGAACTTTGCAGCTCCTCCCATGGAGGGTCAGAAACCCTAAGCCAATAGACTGGTCCTGGACTTATTTTCCATCTGGCATAGTTTGCATTTTGTTGTTTGATTGTCTGTGGTTTTTGATTTGCTATATTTATGCTCTATTCTTGGTTGGTGCGGCTGTAACGAAACCCAATTTCCCTCTGGATCAATAAAGTATATCTATCTATCTATCTATCTATCTATTTACAAGGATAGGTGTGTAAAAGGGGCCCATAGGATCATTGGGGACCCTAATCATCACAACCACAATCTATTCCAGCTTCTACCATCCGGGAAGTGGTACCCCAGCATAAAAGCCAGGACCAGCAGGCTCCGGGACAGCTTCTTCCACCAGGCCATCAGACTGATTAACTCACGCTGATTTGAATGTATTTCTATGTTATACTGGTTGTTCTGTTTATTACAAATTATTATAAATTACCATGATTGCACATGGCACACTTAGATGGAGGCGTAACATAAAGATTTTTACTCCTCATGTATGTGAAGGATGTAAGAAATAAAGTCAATTCAATTCAATTCAATTCACTCCTCACTCATTAACCCTTTCATTCCCATGATCATCCTTGTGAAACTCCACTGGACCCTCGCCAATGCCAGCACACTCTTTCTTAGATAAGGGCCCAAAGTGCTCTCAATGCTCCAAGAAAGGTCTGACCAATGCCTGATAAGGCAGCGGCGATGAAGCGTGGATTTCGGGGATTGCTCAAGCTCTGTGTATGTTCAGAGATTAAAGAATGATCATGTTCATAAATTCATTTCCCATTGGTATTGCTACCATAAGACAATAAAACATAGGAACATAATTAGGCCACTCAGCCCATCGAGTCTGCTCCACCATTCCGTCATGGCTGACTTATTATCCTTCTCAACCTCATTCTCCCTGTAACCTTTTGACACCCTTACTAATCAAGAACTTACCAACCTCTGCTTTAAATACACGCAATGACACAGCTTCTACAGTCATCTGTGGCAATAAATTCCACTGACTCACCACCCTCTGGCTGAAGAAATTCCTCATTTCTATTCTAAAAAGATGTACTTCTATTCTGAGCTGTACCCTCTGGTCTAGATTCCTTCTCTATAACAAACATACTGGCTGTAAGATTGACTGATGAGCTACAAAATAGACAAGACCTTGGTGGGAAGACAAGGCTTTGTTGGGTAGACAGGACTAGTGGGCAGACAATGCTTTGGAGGGCAGAGAGAGGTTTGGTGAGCAGACAAGGCTTTAGTGAGCAAGCAGGGCTTTAGTGAGCAGAGAGAGCTTTGGTGAGCAGGCAAGGCTTTGTTGCTCAGACAGGACTGGTGAGTAGACAATGCTTTGGTGGACAGACAAGGCTTTGATGGGCAGGGAGAGCTTTAGTGGGCAGAGAGAGCTTTGGTGAGCAACAAGGCTTTGTTGGGCGGACAGGACTGGTGGGTAGACAATGCTTTGGTGGACAGTCAAGGCTGGTGGGAAGACGGGGCTTTGGTGAGCAACAAGGCTTTGTTGTACAGACAAGGTCATGGATTCACAACGTCCATGAGCAGTCAAGACTTCTGCACAAGTGTATGTGATCCATTTTCTTCAGCTCCTGAGGTGGTTCTAATTCCTGGATGTCGAATCTGGAAACTGGTTGTCTGGATGGTATGTTAGATGAACGTACAACCACTTTGTCATGCCGATTTGGGAGGTGGGAGTTTGGTGACTCATTCCACAGGATGTGATCATATCTCAGACTTCTGCCCATTAAAACAATTACAATATAACCTTGGATTACAATATTGTGCCCACTGTACTAAACCTGATTTTTCACTCTAATAAACTGACTTTACCTGAATTAAACTCCTGCTTATGATCTTGTCTGACTCTAGCAGTTGGAAGACTACAGGAAAGATTGAGAACGTGGTGAGCAAAATCTCCAGTGAAATAGCCTGAGAATGTTTTACTGTGTGGCAACATTTGGAACATTTTTCATGTCTCATGATAAAAACATAGGTCATTCTGGACTGAGATGAGGAGGAATAGTTTTATGCAGAGGGATGAGTTTGAGGCCTAGTGTTCGGGGTCCCATCATTGGTGAGTCTGGAGTCAAGACCTGGAGTTCAAAGTTTAAAGGAAATTTATTAACTGATTGAATTTTTTAATTTATCATCGAAGCAGATACCCCGAGTACAACTCTGAGATACATTTTCTTGCAAGCAGTCACAGTAAATACAAAAAACACAATAGAATCAATTCAAGACCACACCCAACAGGCTAATGTACAAAAGACAATGAACTGTGCAAATACAAAAAGAAAGAAAAAAAATGAAATAGTAGTAATAAATCAATGTGATAAATATCAGGAAGGTGAGATGAAGAGTCCATAGGTTGTGGGAACAGTTTAGTGTTGAGTGAAGTTATCCCCTCTGGTTCAGGAGCCTGACGGTTGAGAGGTAATAACTGAACCTGGTGCTGTGAGTCCTGTGGGTTCTGTCTCTCTTTCCCATTGGCAGCAGTGAGAATGGAGACTGTCCATGATAGAGTGGGTTCTCATTCATCGTTGTCAGCCAGCCTTGAGGTCAATGGATGGTAGTGGTATGGAAGGCTATGGTTTGGGTGCAGGTCGATGGGAGTAAGCAGTTTAAATGGTTTGGCATGGACTAGATGGGCCAAAGGGCCTGTCTCTGTGCTGTACTTTCCTATGACTCAATGACAGGCTGAAAGGTTCTTATGATAGGTTCCTGCTCCCACTGTATTCAACTCTTCTGATGAAAAGTCTTTGACAAGAAACGTTAACGCTTTTTCATTTCCCACAGTTGCTGCCTGACCTGCTAAGTATTTCCAGCCGTAACTGATTTTATTTTAGATTTCTAGCTTCTGCAGTTTTCTGATTTTCATTTCTATATTTTTAAAAGTTTAAAAAGCAGCTGGGGTGGCATGGCAGTGCAGTGGTTAGTGTAACACGGTTACAGTGCCAGCATCCCGGGTTCCATACCAACACCGTTGGTAAGGAGTTCGTACCCTCTCCCTGTGACCGCGTGGGCTTCCTCCCAGTGCTCTGGTTTCCTCCCACAATCCACAGACATAGCAGTTATGTGGTTGTTATTGGGCGACACAGGTTTATTGAACTGGGATAGCCTGTTAACATGCTGTATCTCTAAAAAAGTTTCTGAACATAATATTCAACAGAACAAGTGACTTTACGGAAGCATTTTATATGCTTCTACCTAAACCAATCAAACTATGTGAAAAAGCACATCTACATGAAATAATATTGTAGCAGAGCAGCATCCATCATCAGAGATCCCCACCAGTCCTGACAAAGGGTTCTGGCGCGAAACATTGACTGATGGTTTCCACGGATACTGCCCGACCTGCTGAGTTCCTCCAGCGTGTTGTGAGTGTTGATCAGAGATCCCCACCACCCAGGCCATGTTCTCTTCTCACTGCTGCCATCAGGTAGAAGGCACAAGATCCTCAGGGCTCGCACCACCAAGTTCAAGAACAGTTACCACCCCGCAACCATCAGGCTGCTGAATAAAAGGGGATAGCTACACTCATTTCCCCCATTATTAAAATGTTCCCACAGACAACGATCTCACTTTAAGGACTCTTTATCTCATGTTCTCATTATTTATTGATATTTGCATTTGCACAGTTTGTTGTCTTCCACACCCTGGTTGAACTTTCATTGATCCTGTGATAGTTACTAATCTATAGATTTATTGAGTATGCCCGCAGGAAAATGAAACTCAGGGTTCTATATGGTGACATATATGTAGGTTGATAATAAACTTTACGTTGAACTTTGAACTCTTAAATGTCTTCTGCAACTGGTAATTACTATGTTGGTACTAATTGTTATCTGTAATAAAGTGGCTGATGCTGTTTATTCCTAGGATAATCCAAAATGGATTGGGACACCCTTCAAAGTTTGCTGGATGAAATGAACAAGTATTCCACGTCGCTGGGGAAGGTGTGGCTCTCGGTCATTTTCGTCTTCCGTCTGCTGGTGCTGGTGGTGGCGGCCGAGACCGTCTGGGGAGATGAGCAGAGTGGCTTTGTCTGCAACACCCAGCAGCCCGGTTGCAGGAATGTCTGCTACGACCGCTTCTTCCCCATCTCCCACATCCGGCTGTGGGTTTTCCAGCTCCTGGCTGTGACTGTCCCCTCATGTCTCATCGGGATGCATGTTTCCCAACAGAGGGAAAACAAGAAGAACATCAAAATCTTTAATCAGAATGCTGATCGGCGAAAAATAAAGATCGATACCTCTCTCCTTCGGACATACCTGGTCTGCGTCGTGTTCAAGATGTTATTTGAAGACAGCTTTATGTATTTATTCTACTGGATCTACGAAGGATACCAGATGGTTCGACTAGTGAAGTGTAGCGAATATCCCTGCCCTAATACCGTTGACTGCTTCATTTCCAGACCAACCGAGAAAACCATTTTTACTGTGTTTATGCTGGTGACCTCAGCTCTGTGCATCGCACTGAATGTTCTAGAACTCTGCTACCTGATTGTAAAATATTGCTTTGTTCAGTTAAAAAGTGTTGTTTCTCCGCAGCAGAGGACTGTACAAAGGCCTAGAGGTTGAAGAACTACCTGAGGCAAAAGATGATGATGATCTGCTGAGATAGAACTACCATTTTCCCCACAACGTTTAGCATTTTCTTCAGTGAGATTGTTACATGAAACACGTTTCCCTTATGTTTTGATGAATTGAGATTAGATCCAAAATCTGAATTGCTGGTGCACATTTTGCAGCAGCGCGTACTCAGACTGTGATGGCCCTTGACCCAAGCAAAGCACGTCGCTGTATGTTTCGATGTAGGTACATGTGACAGATAAAGCTAATCTTTAAATCTTCATCTATTTACTGATGCAGACACTTTAATTCTAGGTTTATTTATTTTCTTGAACGTCCCCAGATGCCAGTGTGGGATTTGAACTCAAGCCCCTGGATTACTGATGTTGAACTTTGGATGCCAACTGTCCTTTGAAAACTTTGAGACGTTGTTGGCATTAACAATCAATACAACCTAAGGGTGAGCTGCGGGCAGCCTGCAAGTGTCACCACGTATTCCAGCGCCAACGTGGCACGTCCACAATGCTTGGCAGGAGAACACAGAAGACAACAAGCAACAAGCTATCTGCAGCAACACAAGCCCCGTTCCTCCCTCCTACGCACATGTTCTCCAGCTCCAGGACAGTCCTCCAGTCTCCAGGCTTCAGCCATCAGATTTTAAATATATTGCTTTCATGTAAACTTTAGAGTTTTATAAAACTTTGGTTAGGCCACACTTGGGGTTCCAGACACCCTTACAGGGACGATGTGGAGGCTTTGGAGAGGGTGCAGAAGAGGTTTATCAGGATGCTAACTAGATTGGACACGTGGCCAGGTGGTTAAGGCATTCAACTAGTGATCTGAAGGTCACGAATTCAAGCCCCAGCCGAGGCAGCGTGTTGTGTCCTTGAGCAAGGCACTTAACCACACATTGCTCTGCGACGACACTGGTGCCAAGCTGTATGGGTCCTAATACCCTTCCCTTGGACAACTTTGGTGTTGTGGAGAGGGGAGACTTGCAGCATGGGCAACTGCTGGTCTTCCATACAACCTTGCCCAGGCCTGCGCCCTGGAGAGTGAAGACTTTCCAGGCGCAGATCCATGGTCTCACAGACAAACGGATGCCTTTAAAATTTAAACCAGATTAGAGGGCATGAACTTTGAGGAGAGCTTGAACAATCTTAGGTTGTTTACTCTGGAATGTCGGAGGCTGAGGGGGTGACCTGATGGGGCCATAAGAGGCATGGATAAGGTAGAAAATCAGAAACTCTATCCCAGGGATCGCTATGTGTCATGTTGTATGATGTAGGCAGCATTGTCTTTCCATGACAATGACTGATCTTGGAAAATTTTTCTACAGAAGTGGTTTGCCATTGCCTTCTTCTGGGCAGTGTCTCTACAAGACGGGTGACCCCAGCCATTATCAATACTCTTCAGAGATTGTCTGTCTGGTGTCAGTGGTCACATAACCAGGGCTTGTGATGTGCACCAGCTGCTCGTACGACCGTCCACCACCTGCTCCCATGGCTTCACATGACCCTGATCGGGAAGGTGGGGGACTAAGCAGGTGCTATTCTTCGCCCAAGGGTGACCTGCAGGTTAGCAGAAGGAAGGAGCACTTTTAACCTCCTTTGGTAGAGACGTATCTCCACCGTACCATTCCAGGTTAGAAGTGTCAAAATTTAGAAAGATTAGCTTTACGGTGAGTGGGGGGAAAGTTGAAAGGGTATGTGTGGGGCAAGTTCTTTTTACTGATGAGTGATGATTGCTCAAACTCTCTTCAGGGTTAGTGGTAACAGTGTAAACAAATGCAGTACTGGTCTTTAGGAATCTTTTAGACAGGCACCCGATTATCCGGGGAATGGAGGAAAATGGGTTATGTGCAATCAACCGGGATTAGTTTTTTTGGGCATCATCCTCGACACAACATTGTGGGCCAGAGGGTCATTTCCTGTTCTAGACTGTGGTATGTTATATGTTACGAGTATCCGGCACCTTTCCTATTGTTCATGAGCCCAGTTATTGTCTAACTTTGTTTCCGGGATTGGTTACTTTATCCAGCCCACTACTGATGTTCTGGGAACTAAACTGTAAAGATATGCATCCCAAACTGCAGGATTAGTATTCCTTTTATTTCAGTACATCACAAGCGGCTGCTGCTGCTGTGCCTAAGTCCGGTGACTTTTCCTGATCATGGTGATTGTCCCCGCAGTAAGCTTCTGTAAGAGATGTAGGAGGTTAAATGAGTTGAAGTAATGACAACACATCATCAATCAACTAGAACAAGGCCAGCAGGTGACAACAGAAACTGGTTTGGACCACGATATCGATTTATGAAGTGATATGGTGTGGAAAATCCAGAATACAATGTAATCTCACCGTCACTGTCCTGAACAACAAAGGGCCACAGACCAAGTGACTGCATTGTCTCGAGTTCGTACTGCTGTTAAGCAGTGGGTCTGTTTAAAATTCCAACAGTTAGGGGGAAGTAGTTCAAAGTAAATTCATTATTAAAGTATATACATCTGTGGAATTCTCTGCCACAGGAAACAGTTGAGGCCAGTTCATTGGCTATATTTAAGAGGGAGTTAGATATGGCCCTCATGGCTAAAGGGATCAGTGGGTATGGAGAGAAGGCTGGTACAGGGTTCTGAGTTGGATGATCAGCCATGATCGTACTGAATGACGGTGCAGGCTCAAAGGGCCAAATGGCCTACTCCTGCACCTATTTTCTATGTTTCTATATTTCTATATCTGTCACCATGTACTACCTTGTGATTCATTTTCTCGTGGGCGTTTACAGGGAAAAAGAAAAAAAAACTCTTTATGAATAAATTATACATCAACAAGGACTGACAAACAACCAATATGCAGAAGAAGACAAACTATGCAAATAAAAATTATACTGATAGCTTGAGTCGTGGAGATTCTTTGAAAGAAAGTCCATCTGTTGTGGAATCCATTCAGAGCTGAGGCGAGTGAGGTTACCCATGCTGGTTCAGGAGCCTGCTGATTGTAGGGTAATAACTGTCCCCGAACCTGGTGGTGTGGGACTTAAAGCTCCTGTACTTCCTGCCCCATGGTAGTAGCAAGAAGAGAGCCTGGCCTGGATGGTGGGGATGGTGGGGTTGGTGGGGTTGGTGGGGATGGTGGGGATGGTGGGGTTGGTGGGGTTGGTGGGGATGGTGGGGTTGGTGGGGATGGTGGGGATGGTGGGGATGGTGGGGTTGGTGGGGATGGTGGGGATGGTGGGGATGATGGGGTTGGTGGGGATGGTGGGGATGGTGGGGATGGTGGGGTTGGTGGGGATGGTGGGGATGGTGGGGATGGTGGGGTTGGTGGGGATGGTGGGGATGGGGGGGTTGGTGGGGATGATGGGGTTGGTGGGGATGGTGGGGATGGTGGGGATGGTGGGGTTGGTGGGGATGGTGGGGATGGTGGGGTTGGTGGGGATGGTGGGGATGGTGGGGTTAGGTGGGGTTGGTGGGGATGGTGGGGTTGGTGGGGATGGTGGGGATGGTGGGGATGGTGGGGTTGGTGGGGATGGTGGGGATGGGGGGGTTGGTGGGGATGATGGGGTTGGTGGGGATGGTGGGGATGGTGGGGATGGTGGGGTTGGTGGGGATGGTGGGGATGGTGGGGTTGGTGGGGATGGTGGGGTTAGGTGGGGTTGGTGGGGATGGTGGGGTTGGTGGGGATGGTGGGGATGGGGGGGTTGGTGGGGATGATGGGGTTGGTGGGGATGGTGGGGATGGGGGGCTTTCTTGTGGCAGTGCTCCTTGTAGATGTGCTCAGTGGTGGGGAGGGGAGGGGTTTCTTGGTGATGGCCTGGGCTGTATCCATACACAGGGTGGTCGCTGCCTGGTCTATCATGTGAGCTGCTTCATCCTAGATGCTGCTGCGCTTCTTGAATTTTAGGAGGCCCTCGTTCAGGCGAGTGGAGGGCATCCTACGTGTAATGGAAATAAAGAGAGATGGTGGGATATCAGAGGAAGAGTTACTCACCACAGGGCAACCAGCCTTTGTCCAGTTGACCAAGTGCATTTTTATTTTTTATTATTTTCGAGATTCAGCACTGAACAGACCCTTCTGCGCCGTCCAGCAACCCAAGCCTAATCACTGGAAGCATACGGGGAGTCCAGGGTAGGGTAACACCTCTGGTGAAGGGGCAGCTCACTCTCCTTCAGTTCCCATGGACACCCGGCTCTCACCTGTGGCTCCAAGCAGCTGTTTTGCATGTGACAGCGGCCACACCCCGGTCCACCGGTTTGACAGGCAGGTTAAACCAGGTGAGGGTAGCCAGTTGCCTTATAACCTGGTGAGATGGTGGATGAGATCTACAGTGAGATCCAACGGCCAGGAAGGCGGTTCTGCAACGCTCCGTGGAGAGCGAAGGGCACGACAAGGCACAGAAGACGTCACGGTCATCCACTGCAACCAAGGAAGACCCCAATCTTCGTACCACTGGACCCAAGTGATTTGGGAATGTAGTGAATGGGATTATAATCAGATATAACTTGGAAATCCTCCAACTGGACCACAACCTTGTCATTCACTGCACCCCCCACCCCCCATCCCGATCAGGGTCACGTGAAACCATGAAAGCAAGTGTCGGATGGTCGTATGAGCAACTGGTGCATATCACAAGTCCTGGTTATGTGACCACTGATGCCAGGCGGACAATCTCTGAAGAGTATTGATGATGGCTGGGGTCACCCATCTTGTAAAGACACTGCTCAGAAGAAGACAATGACAAACCAGTTATGCAAAAAAGCTTTGCCAAGGACAATCATGATTATGGAAAGACCATGATTGCCCACGTCATACGACTATGACACAGCACAAAAAATGATGAAGTCATACGATACAGCAGATAATGATGATGATGACTGTCAGAGTAGTGTAGATGGGTGGCTGATAGTTGGCATGGATTTGCTGGGCAGACACTGTCAAACCCATGATCAGCGAGTCCTGCGGCAGAAATACCCAGGTGTCTGTGAAGTCCAAAGTTGGAAGCCTAATGACTGAATGCTAGAGAGTCTGGGAGCAAGGAATGGAGGCCCAGCAACAGCCTGTCCTGGGGTAGGAGGCCTGGCTGTGTGTGTGAGTGGGTGGAAAAGAGGCTTGTTTTGCTGTTGTTGTTGTTTTTGTTGGTTGTGTTGATCTGCTGAGCATTGTGGCCATGCTATGTTGGTGGCAGAATAAGTAGTGACAATTGCAGGCTCTCCTCAGCACATCAGATGCAGGAGCAGAATGAGGCCATTCGGCCCATCGTGTCTGCTCCTCCATTTCATCATGGCTGATCCATTTTCCCTCTCAGTCCCAATTTCCTGCCTTCTCTCCATATCCCTTCACACCCTGACTAATAAAGAATCTATCAACCTAAATACACCCAATAACTTGGCCTCCACAGCTACCCGTCACAACGAATTCCATAGATCCACCAGCCTCTGGCTAAAGAAATTCCTCCGCATCTCCGTTTGACATGGACGTCCCTCTATCCTGAGGCTGTGTCCTCTGTACTAGACTCCTCCACCCAGGGAAACATCCTCTCCACATCCAGTCTATCGAGGCTTTTCAACATTTGATGAGATTCCTCCCTCATTCTTCTGACTGTCCTTGGGTTGTGTTGGTTGTTAACACAAACAACACATTTCACCCTACATTTTGATGTGCATGTCATAAGTTAATAAATCTGAAGAAGTCACAGAGCCATAGAAAAGTACAGAGCAGAAACAGGCCCTTCAGCCTATCTAGTCTGTGCCAAACCATTTAAACTGCATATTCCCATCAAGGTGCACCTGGACCATAACCCTCCGTACCCCTCCCATTCATGTACCTATGCAAACTTCTCTTAAACATTAGAACTGAGCTCACATTGACCACTTGTGCGGGCAGCTCGTTCCACACTCTCTTCCGCACCCTCTGAATGAAGAAGTTTCCCCTCATGTTCTCCCTAAACTTTTCACCTTTTACCCATGACCCATGACCTCTAGTTGTGGTCCCACCCAATCTCAGTGGACAAAGCCTGCTTGCACTTACCCACATAATTCTGTGCACCTCTATCAAATCTGCTCTCAATCTTCTACATTTCAGGGAGTAAAGTTCTGTGTAATGCTATGACTGTATCTCACATATGAGGTCTATCTGTTGGTCTGCTTTTGTGAGAAGCTTCACAGTGATACTGAGCATAGTGTCAGGAGAAACCCTAGGCCCTACCGTGGAGGGGATGGACTCTACGATCTTTGGTGCCACAAACCTCTGCGGTTCTACAATCCCCTGGATTTTGAACTCACCTCAATCATTTCGGATCCCTGCACCTCCTGTGTGTGCAGAAACTTTGGCAGTTTGCACACTAGCTTCCCGTCTTCCATCAGAACCGTGCACTGTGCAAGAAAAATCATTGTAAGTGTGTGCAATGCATGCGGTAAGTCCCAACTTGCAGTCAGGAAAGAGCTGAGAGGTGAACGTGCTGAGACGTTTGCAGTGTAGCACAAGTCCATGTTCATTAACAACATGGAACATCGACAGACTCTCAGTTCTGACCCATTGTTGTTCAGTAATTCCCCATATGCTCTTCAGAGTCTGAACATCTACCGGTGCAGGCCTTGGAGATACCTAACAATAGAACATTCTGGCCGAGGGAATTTTGAATGTTCATAACCCCCTGAGCAAAGAAATTTGCCCTGGCTGCTTTAAGCAGCTCACTCCACATCCCGAACCTGTGACCCTTTGTCATGGTACTGGGAACCTTTATTCTGGTTGATCCAGAGTGGGGGAACTACCTGTCAGCATCAGATCCTCGCAGAATGCATTTCTACTTGAGGAGAGTGCAGAAGTCTGCCGTAGGTTACAGTGGGACATTGACAGGATGCGGAGCTGGGCTGAGAAATGACAGATAGAGTTCAACCCAGAAAAGGGTGAAATGATGCACTTTAAAAAGGTTGAATACCAGGTTAATGGCAAGATTCTTAGCAGTGTGGAGGGACAGAGAGATCTTAGGCTACACGTCCACAGATCCCTCAAAGTTGCCGCTCAAGTTGATAGGGTGGTTAAGAAGGTCTATGGTGTGCCGGCTTTCATTAGTTGAGGAACCGAGTTCAAGAGTTGTGAGGTAATGTTGCTTACACCACATTTGGAATATTGTAACACACAAAATTGCTGGAGGAACTCAGCACGCCAAGCAGCATCTATGGAAAAGAGAATTGTCGACATTTCAGGCCACATTAAGGTTAAGGTTTTGGCCCGAATCGTTGACAATACTCCTTCCCATAGATGCTGCCTGCCCTGCTGAGAAGGCGAATGCAATGTTGGCATTCATTTCCAGAGGTATAGAATATAAGAGCAGGGATGTGATGTCGAGGCTCAATAAGGCACTCGTGAGACCACATTTGGAGTATTGTGTGCAGTTTTGGGCTTCTTATTTTAGAAAGGATATACTGACATTGGAGAGGGTTCAGAGAAGATTCACGAGAACGATTCCAGGAATGAAAGGATTACCATATGAGGAATGTCTGGCAGCTCTTGGACTGTAATCCCTGGAGTTCAGGAGAATGAGGGGGCATCTCATAGAAACATTCTGAATGTTAAAAGGCCTGAACAGATTAGGTATGGCAACGTTATTTCCCATGGTAGGGGATTCTAGGACAAGAGGGCACGACTTCAGGATTGCAGGATAGAAAAGAGATGCGGAGAGTGGGTGGTAAATCTGTGGAATTTGTTGCCATGAGCGGCTGTGGAAGCCAAGTCATTGGGTGAATTTAAGGCAGAGATAGATAGGTTCTTGATTAGTCAGGGAATGGGGAGAAGGCAGGGGAGTGAGGATGACTGGAAGAATTGGATCAGCCCATGATTGAATGGTGGAGCAGACTCGATGGGCTGAATGGCCTACTTGTGCTCCTATATCTTATGGTCATATGGTCTAATTTTGTGTATGTTTTGGTTGGATTTCCAGCATCTGTAGATTTTCGCTTGTTTGTGTTTGAAAAATTGTGTTCAGCTCTGGTTGTTGCTTCGTAATGCAAAAGATGAGGAAACTTTAAAGAGGGTTTACAGAGGAGATTTACCAGGATGCTGCCTGGATTAGAGAGCATGTCTATGAGGATAGGTTGAATGAGCTAGGGCCTTTCTCTGTGGAATGAAGGAGGATGAGAGGGTGACTCGATAGAGGTCTATAAGATGATTAGAAGCATTGGTGGAATGAGCTACCATCACCTTTGTCCCAGGACAGAAATGGCTAATATTTGAAGACGTAGTTTTAAGGTAATTAGAGGGGATGTGAGAGGTAGTTTTTTTTCACAGAGTGGCGGGTGTATGGAATGCACTGCCATGGGAAATGTTAGAGGTAGAAACATTATAGAGTTTTACGAGACTCTTTAGATAGACGTGGATGAAAGAAAATGGAGAGCCATGTAGGAAGATCTTGGCGTAGGTTAAAAGGTCAGCACAACTTTGTGGGCCGAAGGGCCTGCGCGGGGCTGTGTTCTATCAGCTGTGCAGGGGTTCTCAAACTGGGGTCCACTGACTCCTCAGTTAATGATGAGGCTCCTCAGCATTAAAAAAAACTTTAGGAACCCTAGTGTTATAGTCATAGTGATAGTCATACTTTATTGATCCTGGGGGAAATTGGTTTTCGTTACAGTTGCACCATAAATAATAAATAGTAATAGAACCATAAATAGTTAAATAGTAATATGTAAATTTGCCAGTAAACTATGAAATAAGTCCAGGACCAGCCTATTGGCTCAGGGTGTCTGACCTTCCAAGGGAGGACTTGTAAAGTTTGATGGCCACAGGCAGGAATGACTTCCTATGACGCTCTGAGCTGCATCTCGGTGGAATGAGTCTCTGGCTGAATGTACTCCTGTGCCCAACCAGTACATTATGTAGTGGATGGGAGACATTCACCAAGATGGCATGCAACTTGGACAGCATCCTCTATTCAGACACCACCGTCAGAGAGTCCAGTTCCATCCCTACAACATCACTGGCCTTACTAATGAGTTTGTTGATTCTGTTGGTGTCTGCTACCCTAGACTGCTGCCCCAGCACACAACAGCAAACATGATAGCACTGGCCACCACAGACTCGTAGAACATCCTCAGCACCGTCCGGCAGATGTTAAAGGACCTCAGTCTCCTCAGGAAATAGAGACGGCTCTGACCCTTCTTGTAGACAGCCTCAGTGTTTTTAGACCAGTCCAGTTTATTGTCAATTCGTATCTCCAGGTATTTGTAATCCTCCACCATGTCCACACTGACCCCCTGGATGGAAACAGGGGTCACCGGTACCTTAGCTCTCCTCAGGTCTACCACCAGCTCCTTAGTCTTTTTCACATTAAGCTGCAGATAATTCTGCTCACACCATGTGACAAAGTTTCCTACCGTAGCTTAGAGGGATATGGGTCACGGACAGACAGAATTGATTTTGTTTTATTTGGCAAGATGTTTTAGCATAGACACTGAGGGCTGAGTGGCCTGTTCTTGTGCAGTATGGTTCTCCATCCTCTAAGCGAGGATGCAAAAAGTCCGAGGAAGCAGAGGTGAAACTACTGGTGCCCGGAAGCTGAGGGTTGGGCTTTCAGAGGCAAGGCGTGTTTCCGAAAGCAGTCACTCAACTTGCATTTAATAATGTTCTTGATGCACAGATACCCCACAGGTCCCTCAAAACTGCTCCACAAGTTGAGAACATGGTGTGTTGGCTTTCATTAGTCCGAGGATTGAGTTCAAGGGAAGAGAGATCTATAAAACCTTGATTAGACCACACTTGTGTTCAGGTCTGGTCACCTCATTATAGGAAGGGTGTGGAAGCTTTAAAGAGGATGGAGAGAAGATGCTGCCTGGATTAGAAAGCTTGTTCTATGAGGATTGGTTACCAATGATAGAACAACTAGGAAACAGATGAAAATACCTTTAACTTTGTGCCATCCATGCTGGTGATATCGGCCTCTTTGCCAATGGTAAACTCATTGGTGACCGACTGGCGGGGGGTTTTGGTTGTCACGACAAAGCTGTTCCCAGTTTGTTTAATTTCAATGACAGGTTTGATATCTTTTCCAATCTTAATTACGTCTTCTGGAATAGCTGCAAAAATGTACAAGTCAGACTGGAGTGAGATATCATCGTTACAATCGTAGGTAAAATGTTGATTACGGAATTGAGGGGATTGGTAGGATGGTGATGAGGGGAGGGACTTCAGACCATTCAACCATGAGATGTTGGAGGAGAAACACCTCATATTTCATCTGGGTAGCCTCCAGCATTGATGGCAGGAACATCACTCTCTCTAACTTTAAGTAATTTCTCTCCCCTTTTCTCTTTTTTCATTCTGCATTCTGGCTCCCCTCTCACCCATTTTCTTCACCAGCCCATCACCTCCTTCTTATGCCAATCTTCTCCTTTTTTTCCATGGTCCACTGTCTTCTTCTATTAGATTCCTTCTTCTTCAACCCTTTATCTTTTCTACCTCTCACCTCTGAGCTTCTCACTTAACCCCCACTAACCCACCTTCTCTCTCACCTGGTCTCACCTCTCACCTGCCAGCTTGTTCTTCCCCTTCCACCCCCACCAACTTATTCTGGCTTCTTCCCCTTTCCTTTCTAGTCCTGATGAAGAGTTGGCCCAAAATGTCGACTGTTTATTCCTCTCCATAAATGCTGCCCGACCTGCTGAGGTCCCCTCCAGGATTTTGCGTCCGTCGCTTGGATCAGGTAATACTCATTTGTCAAGTGACGCCCGAAGTTTACCTACCTTGTTACTTTCTGTTGGGCATCTGTGGAAGGAGCAGATGTGTGCGATAATTAAGAGTTAGGATCAGGCACAGGGCAGTGATAATGGTTCATCAGGGCCCCATCAGCACAGTAGCTGCCATGTACAAACTGCATTATAGCAGTCCACCATGTCTTCCCCATCAACTCTTCCACCAGGGACAAGGGCAGGACAGGCAGGTGGTGGGGAAACTGCTGGAGTCAGTTATCAAAGATGTGATAACAGCACATTTGGAAAGCGGTGAAATGATCGGACAAAGTCAGCATGGATTTGTGAAAGGAAAATCATGTCTGACGAATCTCATAGAATTTTTTGAGGATGTAACTAGTAGAGTGGATAGGGGAGAACCAGTGGATGTGGTATATTTGGATTTTCAAAAGGCTTTTGACAAGGTCCCACACAGGAGATTAGTGTGCAAACTTAAAGCACACGGTATTGGGGGTAAGGTATTGATGTGGATAGAGAATTGGTTGGCAGACAGGAAGCAAAGAGTGGGAATAAATGGGACCTTTTCAGAATGGCAGGCAGTGACTAGTGGGGTACCGCAAGGCTCAGTGCTGGGACCCTAGTTGTTTACAATATATATTAATGACTTGGATGAGGGAATTAAATGCAGCATCTCCAAGTTTGCGGATGACACGAAGCTGGGTGGCAGTGTTAGCTGTGAGGAGGATGCTAAGAGGATGCAGGGTGATTTGGATAGGTTGGGTGAGTGGGCAAATTCATGGCAGATGCAATTTAATGTGGATAAATGTGAAGTTATCCACTTTGGTGGCAAAAATAGGAAAACAGATTATTATCTGAATGGTGGCCGATTAGGAAAAGGGGAGATGCAACGAGACCTGGGTGTCATTATACACCAGTCATTGAAAGTGGGCATGCAGGTACAGCAGGCAGTGAAAAAGGCGAATGGTATGCTGGTATTTATAGCGAGTACAGCGAGTATATTCGAGTACAGGAGCAGGGAGGTACTACTGCAGTTGTACAAGGCCTTGGTGAGACCACACCTGGAGTATTGTGTGCAGTTTTGGTCCCCTAATCTGAGGAAAGACATCCTTGCCATAGAGGGAGTACAAAGAAGGTTCACCAGATTGATTCCTGGGATGGCAGGACTTTCATATGAAGAAAGACTGGATGAACTAGGCTTGTACTCGTTGGAATTTAGAAGATTGAGGGTGGATCTGATTGGAACGTATAAAATCCTAAAGGGATTGGACAGGCTAGATGCAGGAAGATTGTTCCCTATGTTGGGGAAGTCCAGAACGAGGGGTCACAGTTTGAGGATAAAGGGGAAGCCTTTTAGGACTGAGATTAGGAAAAACTTCTTCACACAGAGAGTGGTGAATCTGTGGAATTCTCTGCCACAGGAAACAGTTGAGGCCGGTTCATTGGCTATATTTAAGAGGGTGTTAGATATGGCCCTTGTGGCTACGGGGGTCAGGGGGTATGGAGGGAAGGCTGGGGCGGGGTTCTGAGTTGGATGATCAGCCATGATCATAATAAATGTCGGTGCAGGCTCGAAGGGCCGAATGGCCTACTCCTGCACCTATTTTCTATGTTTCTATAAGATCACCATTACCATGGACAAGAGGCACAGAAGCCTTGGGTGCCACACCACCAGCTTCAGGAACAGTTATTTCCTCCTGAACCAGCGTGGATAACATCACTCACTTCAACACTGAACTGATTCTATGGCCTACAAACTCACGTTCAAGGACTCTTTACAACTCATCTTCTCTGGACTTTTTTATTTGCGCAGTTTGTCTCCTTTGGCACACTGGTGCTGCTCAGTCTTATGTAAGGTTTTTTGTAAAATTCTACAGTATTTTGTTTTTCCTGTAAATGCCTACAAGAAATTGAATCTCAATGGTACTTTGATAGCAAATTTACTTTGAACTTTGAACCTACAGTCGGTTCCCCACTAAGAGTCACATTGTCCTGACTTAGAGGTTTATTACCAGTTCCAAATCCTGGGTTTGAACCTGGGAACTGTGTCCATAGCATGACTGTGGGAGCACCTTCACCAGAAGGACTCCAGTGGTTCACGGGGAGGCTCGACATCAGATATCAAGGGCAATAAATACTGGTCCTGCTATACGTTCAGACTGCGTATCCAATCTGTCGCTGGCTCACAAACTGTCTCAGTGAACATTTGATCAGTTCTGTCCGGAGTTTAAGATCATAAGATAACAGAGCAGAATTAGGCCATTTGCCCCATCGAGTCTGTTCCAGCATTTTATCATGGCTGATCTATTTTCCCTCTCAGCCCCAATCTCCTGCCTTCTAAACATATCCCTTCATGCCCTGACTAACCAAAAATCTGTCAACTGGACTTAAATATGCCCAAAGACTTGGCCTCCATGGCTGCCTGTGGCAAGGAATTCCACAGATTTACCACTCACTGGCTGAAGACCTTACTCCTGATCTCCATTCTAAATGGACGCCTCTCTATTCTGAGGCTGTGTCCTCTAGTCTTAGACTCCCTCACCAAAGGAAACATCCTCCCCACCTCCATTCTATCGAGGCCTTTCAACATTTGATAGGTATCAATGCGTCTCCCCTCATTCTTCTGAATTCTAGTGAGAAGAGGCCCAGAGCCGTCAAGCGTCCCTCATGAGACGAGCCGTTCAATCCCGGAATCATTTTTGTAAACTTCCTTTCAACCCTCCCCAATGTCAGCGCATTCTTTCTTAGATAAGGGGCCCAAAACTGCTCACAGTACTCCGTGAGGCCTCACTAGTGCTTTATAAAGCCTCAACATCACACCCTTGCTTTGTATTCTAGTCCTAGTATTCAGTTAGTGAACGGCTTGTGTGACATTATTACAGCACAAGCAACCCAGGTTCGATTTCTGCCACCGTCTGTAAAGGGTTTTTACGTTCTCTATCTGACGTGTGGGTTTCTTCTGGGCGTTTCAGTTCCCTCCCAAATTCCAAAGCTGTTATGTATTTAATATTTAAGTAATGGTTTGAATAAGTCCCTCCTACCTACACCATGTCCATATCCCTCCATCTTCCTCACATCCATGTGCCTATCCAATAGAGTATTTGCCTCTACCACCAGACCAGGCAGCACATTCCAGGTATCTACCACTCTCTGAGTAAAATACTTACCCCTCACATCCCCTTTGATCCCACCCCCTGTCACCTTCATTGCATGCCCTCTGGTATTAGATATCTCAACCCTGGGAACCAGTGTCTCTCTGCTCTATCTGTGCCTCTCATAACCTTGTAAACCTCTGTCAGATCTCCCCTCAGCCTCTGGAGCTCCAGAGAAAACAACCCAAGATTGTCCAGCCTCTCACGATAGCACATGCCCTCTAAACCAGGCAGCATCCTGGTGACCCTCTTCTGCACCCTCTCCGAAGCCTCAACGTCCCTCCTACAGTGGGGTGACCAGAACTGTACGCAGTATTCCAGATGTGGCCTCACCAGAATTCTGTGAAGTTGCAACATAACCTCCTGATGTTTGAAGTCAATGCCTGACTAATAAAATCAAGCTTTGCAGAAGCCTTCTTAACCACCATAAGGAGCTTACCAAGTGATAAGTGAGCCCCTCACTTAAAGTAAACTCAAAGTTAGACGAACATTTTGGACTCCGAATCATTATGCAGCCTCCTCTACATTTGCGAGACTTGTTGTAAAATGGGGGACTGATTTGTCGAGTGTCTCTGCACCATTCACCACAAGTGGGACTCCCCAAACATTTCATTCCCATTCTGGCGTGTCGGTCCGTGGCCTCCTCTTGTGCCGAGATGAGGCCATCCTCAGGGTGGAGGAGCAACACTTTACATTCTGTCTGGGTAGCCTCCAACCTGATGGCATGAACATCGATTTCTCCTTCCGGTAAAAAAAATACTCCCTCACCCCCACCCAACCTGGCTTCACCTGTCACCATCTAGCTATTCTTCTTCCCCTCCCTCCAACCTTTTTATTCTGGCACCATCCCCCTTCCTTCTCAGTCCTGAAGAAGGGTCTCTGCCCAAAATGTCAACTGTTTATTCATCTCCATAGATGCTGCCTGACCTGCTGATCTCCTCCAGCATTTTGTGTGTGCAACCTTGTGTCTCTGACTTTCTATCTGAGTGCGGTTCCAAAAGCTCAATACTATCTGACATGCCGTTTGCTGCTCTGTCCGCCCCCGGTGCCCCATTACAGTGCATACCATCTGAACTTGCTTACTCGCAGACTCCCACCCCAGATATTCCCTCTTCTGTCCCTCCCACTGGGCAGGAGATACAAAAATCTGAAAGCACGACCCACCAGCTTCTATCCCAGTGTTATCAGACAATTGAATGGTCCCCCAGTACGATAAACTAGACTCTCGACTTGACAATCCACCTTGTTATGGCCTTGCAACTAATAGTCTAGCTGCACTGCCCTTGCTCTGTAACTGTGACACTTGACTCTGCATTCTGCTTTTGCATTTCCTTGTACTGCCTCCAGGTACCGACGTGGTGAAATGATCGATGTGGCTGGCGGGCAAAACTAAGTTTTTCACTGTGCCTCAGTACGTATGACGATAATAACCCAATTTACCTGTGTGCTCTTCAGCCAACAGAACAGGATGCACCATCTATGTACTGTACTTGTATTCCGCATCGAGGGGTCAGCAGTGGGAAGGGTGAGCAGGTTCAAGTCCTGGCTGCCAACATCTGAGCCCAAAATATTGATGTAATTACAAAGGAGGCATGCCAGTGGCTATATTTCATTAGGATTTTGGGGAGATTTAATACATCCCCAAAGACTCTAGCATTATTTCTACAGGTGTGCCACCTAGAACATTCTGTGGAGGCACCCATGCACAGGATTGGGCAAAGCTGCAGAGGGTTACGAACTCAGCCAGATCCATCATGGGTATGACCGTCTGCACCATCGAGGACATCATCACAAGGCAGTGCCTCAGGAAGGTGGCATCATCATGAAGGACCCTCACCATCTGGGATGTACCCTCTTCTCATCACTACCATCAGGGAGGAGGGACAGGAGCCTGAAGACCCCTCTTCTCATCACTACCATCAGGGAGGAGGTACAGGAGCCTGAAGACCCCTCTTCTCATCACTACCATCAGGGAGGAGGTACAGGAGTCTGAAGACCCCTCTTCTCATCACTACCGTCAGGGAGGAGGTACAGGAGCCTGAAGACCCCTCTTCTCATCACTACCGTCAGGGAGGAGGTACAGGAGCCTGAAGACCCCTCTTCTCATCACTACCATCAGGGAGGAGGGACAGGAGCCTGAAGACCCCTCTTCTCATCACTACCATCAGGGAGGAGGGACAGGAGCCTGAAGACCCCTCTTCTCATCACTACCATCAGGGAGGAGGTACAGGAGTCTGAAGACCCCTCTTCTCATCACTACCATCAGGGAGGAGGTACAGGAGCCTGAAGACCCCTCTTCTCATCACTACCATCAGGGAGGAGGTACAGGAGCCAGAAGACACACACTCATGTTTTCAGAACAGCTTCTTCCCTTCTGCCATCATCAGATTTCTGGACAATGAACCATGAACATTCCTTCATTATTTTTGTTTTCTATTTTTTGAAAACTTTTTAATAAACTTTTAAATTTCTTATTGTAAATAACAGCATATTTTTATGTTTTGCAACGTACTGCTGCCACAAAGTCACACATTTCTCGACACTTGTCAGTGATAATAAACCCGATTCTGCTGAGACACTGTATAAATCTTGCTTAGCATCACTCTAGAAGTACCACAGGCTCAAGGCTCATTAGTGTCCACTAACAATGACCGTGACCATCCCACACACTGCGAGTTAACCATCAGAGAAATTGACCGAAAGATGCGTCCAAGTTGCTGACTGTACCCAGAATGGAAATCCTTGCTCTTCTCGGTGGTGACTGTCACTTACAGAGAGCTCGCATGAAGTCCTCGATGTTCTCCTGCGAGTAGACCTGCCACGTCCCAGAGAATGCCATTCTCCCTGCTCCAGCTCCCTTCGCTGCAGGTTAGTCAGGAAAGTGTTTCACAATGCAGGGACAGGAGGGTACTGACCAGAATTTATACCCGGCCGTGCACACGGTGCATTCACATTTATTAATAATTTGACCACAGAAATGGTTTGAAGGTTCATGACTAATGATTAACTGAAATGTAATCAAAGTCCATACTCTGAACAAACATGAGTAGTTCTGGATGTAATTAACCTAGTATCCAGTTGTGTTAATTTAGAGTTCTAAGCTGGCTTATCAGCATCAGAATCTGATATATTATCATTGGCGCACTTTGTGAAAGATGCTGCTTAGTGGCAGCAGTGCAGTGTGATATATAACATATCTACCACAAATTACAAGGAGAAATATATAAATAATTAATAAATAGTGCAAAGGATGTTGTGTTTATGCACTCAATTCAATTCAATTCAATTCAAGTTTAATTGTCATTCAGCCATACATGGATACCCACGTATACAGCCAAATGAAACAGTGTTACTCTGGGGTCAAGCTGCAAAACGCAGTACCAACAGTCACACGCAGCACAAAGCACGAGATCACAATCACAGAATAAAAGCAGCCCCCCCACCCCCCGCCCCTGGGCACCATGGCCTGATGCCCAGTCGTCACACATACAGGACCACAAACCCATATAGGGTATCAGTAAAATATAACGACGCTGATTAAGCATGTATATAGTCCGGACCTCCTAGCCCCCGAGATCATCTCTCAACCAGTCCCGACACCCATTAGGTGACACCGCGGCTCTGAGGCTCAGTCCACACATACACAAGCACAATGATGCACGGACCGTTCAGAAATCTGCTGGCAGAGGGGAAGGAGGAAGCTGTTCCTAAAACATTGCGTATGTGTCTTCAGGCTGCTGTACCTCCTGCAGGGTCTCAGTCTCTGAAGCTGACGTGCAGGATGCCCTCGGGAGGGTGACTCCTCGGAAAGCATCTGGACGGGGACGGGCACCTGGTCGCGTACTACTGAGGTAAGAGGTAATTCGCCTGGAGCCAGAGCCAAGTTTGCTGTCTGCTCCACTAGACGTGGCGCTGACCAGCCGACTGGTGTGTTCACAGGGATCTTTAACCCCTCACTATGGCAGTGTGTGGACCCGCCTGCTTCAAGCAGAGCTCCAAAGCCACATTCAAGCTTACTGGTGGCACCACTGTCCTGTCCTGGGCCAAATCAGAGGTGGAGATGGATCAGCATACAGCAGAGAGATTGAAAACCTGGCTGAGGTGTGTCATAACAACCACCTCGCAGTCAACGATAGCAAGACAAGGAACTGATTATAGACTTCAGGGGAGGCAAACCAGAGGTCCATGACCCAGTCTGCATCAGAGGACCAGAGTTGGAGAAATTAGAAACTTTAAATTCCTGGGTGTTACTATTTCAGAGGGTCTGTCCTAGACCCAGCACATACGAGCAATTGTGAAGAAAACACAACACTGTTTCTACTTCCTGAGGAGCCTGTAGAGATTCGGCATGACATCTAAAACTTTGACAAATTTCTATAGGTGTGTGCTGAAGAGAGTATTGACTGGCTGCTTCACAGGCTGGTATGGAAACACCAATGCCTTTGAATGGATAATCCCACAAAAAGTAGTGGATTCGACCCAGTACATCATGGAAAAAACCTCCCAATCAGTGAGCACATCTACAGGAAACACTGTTGTAGGAAAGCAGCATCCAGAGATCCCCACCAGCCAGGCCAGGCTCTCTCCTCATTGCCGCCATCGGGTAGAAGGTACGAGAGCCTCAGGACTCGCACCACCAGATTCAAGAACAGTTACTACCCCTCAACCATCAGGCTCCTGAGCAAAAGGGGATAATTATACTCAAGTTCACTTTACCCCATCATTGAACCATCCCAACGATCAATGATCTCACCTTAAGGACTCTTTATCTCATGATCCAATGTTCTCGTTATTTATTGCTATTTATTTATATTTGCATTTGCACAGTTTGTTGTCTTCTGCACTCTGGTTGATCTTTCATTGATCCTGTTGTAGTTATTATTCTATAGATTTGCTGAATAAGCCCACAGGAAAATGAATCTCAGGGTTGTATGTGGTGACATATATGTACTTTGATAATAAATTTACTTTGACTTCTCCTTGACGGCAGTAATGAGAAGAGGTGGTGAGAGTCCTTAATGATGGATGCCCTTTTGAGGTAGCGCCTTGTGAAGATGTCCCCGATGCTGGGGAGGCCAGTGCCCATGATGGAGCAGACTGAGTTTACAACTTTCTGCAGCTTTTTCTGACACGGTGCAGTGCCCCCATGCCAGACGGTGACACAATCAGTCAGAATGCTCTCCACCTAAACTGTTACTACTCCCGCAAGGTCAATGTCCCAATCCTAGTTATTGGAATTACTGGCCACTGCTGAAAGGATTTGTGGTTCACGGAAATACAAAATTCCCAACGTCCTTAACTTTTTTAATGGATAGGAGAGAAAGTGGGATTAAAGAATTAGGTGACAGTTTTGTGCTTCATTGTTGAAATTACAGGCTGAGGTAAGAGGTAATTCGCCTGGAGCCAGAGCCAAGTTTGCTGTCTGCTCCGCTATCTCTGCTTGTTTAATCCTATCTGCACTATCGGTGAATAACTTTAGGAGTCAAATTCCTGCTGGTCGGTCACAAAACATTGAAAGGGAAGGGGTCACTTTCAGCATAGTGAAAGAGTGAACCAGATAGTGGAATGTTGTTCTTACTAACATAGAAACTAAAGGAAAATTTTTGCCTTCATATTTAATGTTTCCCTTCAGTTTTACCAACTCTTTAATGACTCAGACTTCCATTAGCTGTGAACCAGGAACAAAATAGACAGAAGCTCCAATCAATGGCTCTTCACATCTCTCCATCGGCTCCTGATATTGTGGGAAACTCTCAAAGTGCCAGATAGACCGTGCAGTAGGAAAGAGAAGCAGATTGCTTGTCTCAGCACTCTAAAAGTTTATGCTAACCTCGATGTGACGACATTTCAAAACAGCTCAGTAATAAATGTGGCAGATCATAAATTTCCATTTTGAAACTGACAGATTTATTTGGTAAAAGTTACTGATTGTAAAAGCAACCCCTAGAGCAGTTGGTGCGGGTCCAGGGAGTGAAGCTTGATGAGTTTTCAAGTCCCAGCAGAGTTATTTTGTACACCTACACACGTCTCTTCCAAACACAGCAGAACCTGTCTCCCATCCTTCCTCAGGGCTGTCCATCCCTTTCTCGATTGCAACCTCCTTCTTCCAGCGTCACTTCACTTGCCCGACGTTTCAAGGAAGAGAGGTGGGGCAGCTGAACAGGTGGTGGACACAGGAGCGCCCGAGGAGGTGGATATTCCAACCTCCATTTCCAGGAAGAGCTGACTGGTGGTAACCAGGGGAAGGCCGGTCGTTCCACCTGAACACTTCACAGGAATTTGCCAATAGAACTTCCGTTAGGTGCACTCCCGCTGATTCTTAAGATCATAAGATATAGGAGCAGAATTAGGCCATTTGTCCCATCGAGTCTGATCTGCCATTTCATCATGGCTGATCCAGTTCCCTCTCAGCCCCAATCTCCTGCTTTTTCCCCTGTAATCAGGAACCTATGAACCTTTGTAATTTGTAGGCCACATCCTTACTTCTGTTTAGGGGTCTGTATATAACTCCCATCAGGGTCTTTTTACCCTTGCAGTTCCTTGGCTCTACCCACAACGATTCAACACCTTCTGATCCTACGTCACCTCTTCCTGATGATTTTATTTCATTTTTTACCAACAGAGCCACGCCACCCCCTCTGCCTACCTGCCTGTCCTTTCGATACAATGTGTATCCGTGGATGTTAAACTCCCAGCTATAATCTTCTTTCAGCCATGATTCAGTGATACCAACGACATTACATACGCCAATCTCTAACTATGCTACAAGATCATCTACTTCATTCCGTATACTGCGCTTTCAGACCTGTGCTCCCCCCTTTTCGATTTTCTCCGCCTTTTCCATTGCAGCTCATCCTGCAGACTGCAATTTTACCCTTTCGTCAGCCTCTCCTTGCCAGCAGTCTCACTAACATAGCCTGGGTTTGTAAACCGGCTACCCCATCCTCAGCACAATCACTCCATTTCGTATCCCTTCCCTCCCCCGCCAAATTAGTTTAAACCCTTCCAAACAGCACTAACATCATCCCACTTCAGAAAGGTATGTAATTAAAGCCAAATCCTTCAATTACTTTCACTGGGAGCAAGTTCCAGATGTTTAGTGTGTGCAAAACTCCCTTTCACTCACTACTAATTCTGAAAGCTGACTTCTGTCATCGTAACGCATTCTAAGATTTCTTCAAATTAGTTCCTATTCCACTCAAAGCGCTAAACTATAATTTCTACATTGACTCTATAGTTAAAACATCAACAGCACTACAAACTAAAATATCATCTCCCGGAATTCAAGGCATTTCACAAAACTGGGTCTGAGCTAGAGATTTCTTGCAGGTTCAATGTACCGCCGTTGCTAATCCTGAAAGTCTGACCTATTTTTATAACAAGCGGCGGCTGTTATTCCTGCTCAGCCTCGCCGCCACATTTGTACACTCCGACAGTGACGGCCGCTGTCTCCGAGCCATGTTTGTTCCTCACTAACAGGCTGTATCTCCCGGAGTCCTGAGAGGTGACCTGCTGGATACTGAAGGTGACGGTGGTCTTCTGGATGGAGATCTGACAGTGTTCGCCAGCCACCACCTCTTTGTCGTTTTTCAGCCAGACCACCTCGGGGAGAGGATCTCCAGAGATGCTACAGGACAAGTACAGGGTCTGTAGAACACAACAAAATATTAATATTACTTTAGGGTAGTATCGAGCACAATGAGACTATAAACAATCCAAGTAGCTGCACTCTATTGTGTCAATGCAAAAGACTATTACTATTACCCAGTAGCCACTTCATTCTGCACTTCACTGCAGAAGGACCTCTTTGCTCCTATACTCAATTCCCCTTGTTATGAAGGCCAGCATGCCATTAGCTTTCTTCACTGCCTGCTGTACCTGCATGTTTACTTTCAGTGACTGATGAACAAGGACACCTAGATCTCGCTGTACTTCCCCTTTTCCTAACTTGACTCCATTCAGATAGTAATCTGCCTTCCTGTTCTTGCCACCAAAGTGGATAACCTCACATTTATCTACATTAAACTGCATCTGCCATGCATCTGCCCACTCACCCAACCTGTCCAAGTCACCCTGCATTCTCATAACATCCTCCTCACATTTCACACTGCCACCCAGCTTTGTGTCATCTGCAAATTTGCTAATGTTACTTTTAATCCCTTCATCTAAATCATTAATGTATATTGTAAATAGCTGCGGTCCCAGCACCGAGCCTTGCCGTACCCCACTAGTCACTAGTCTGCCAACCAATTTTCTATCCATGTCAGTACCCTACCCCCAATACCATTTGCTCTAATTTTGCACACTAACCTCCTGTGTGGGACCTTATCAAAGGCTTTCTGAAAGTCCAGGTACACTTGTACCTGGTAAAGTGGCCACTGAGTTCATGGCCTTCTGCTTCTCCAGCCTATCCACTTCAAGGTTCGCCATGATGTGCATTCGGAGAAGCTCTGCTGCACACCATTGTTGTAAGGTGGCGTTACTTATATTACTGTCATCTTCTAGTCTGGCCATTCTCCTCTGAACTCTCTCATTAACAAGGTGTTTTCACCCACAGAACTGCCTCTCACTGGATGTTTTATTTTGTTTTTCACACCATTCTCTGTAAACTCTAGAGACGGTTGTGCATGAAAATCCCAGAAGATGAACAGTTTCTGAAATACTCAAACCAGCCCATCTGGCACCAACAAACATTTCACAGTGAAAGTCACTTAGGTCACATTTCTTCCCCATTCTGATGTTTGGTCTGAACAACAGCTGAACCCCTTGACCATGTCTGCATGCTTTTATGCATTGAGTTGCTGCCACATGATTGGCTGATGAGATATTTGCATTAACTAGTCGGTGTACAGGTGTACCTAATAAAGTGGCTACTGAGTCTAGGGAGTGCTGCCATTAATAACTGTGCTATTGTATTGCAGGGTGACAGTGTGGAGCTATGTCTCTACCGAGGGAGGTGTAAGGTGCTCCTTCCCTCCACTAGCCTGCAGGTCATCCTTGGACAAGGTGTAGCACAAGTTTAGCCACCCAATCAGGTCACGTGAAGCCATGTAGCAGGTGGTGGATGGTTGTACGAGCAGCCGGTGCACATCACAAGTCCTGGTTATGTGACCACTGACTCCAGGCAGACAGTCTTTGAAGAGTATTGATAATGGCTGGGGTCACCCGTCTTGTAAAGACACTGCCCAGAAGAAGGCAATGGCAAACCACTTCTGTGGGAAAATTTGCCAAGAACAGCCATGATCACCCACACCATGCAACATGGCACATAATGATGATGATGTCTGAGTATAAGTCTCTTTACCTTTGGTAGGATCCCCACTATTGTAAAATTTTTATTATTTTAGTCAGGTTATTTCAGCTAACAGACTTGAGAAGAATTCAGCTGCCAAATGCTAAAAATACGATTAAAATCGAACAAACACAAAATCAAACACTAAAAGAATGCTCTTCAGTTTCCCTTGTAATTTGGATCGATTCAGATCTCTGAGAGTTCCTACACTACAGCCAATCAAGCTGGGGGTAGGGCGGGGTGGGGGGGGGGACAAATAAATTAGAACAAGAATTAAATTGATTTGCAATTTAATTTGTATTCAAGCGATTCCTTTTCAAGGTGGCCGGGGTCCTGTCAGGGTCTCTGATCTAATAGCTAGGAGGGCCATTTTGTTGAAGTGGAAGGATACAACGGCTCCCACTTTGTCACAATGATTCTCTCAAGTGATGCTATGTCTTAGTTCGGGGAAAATTAGAAGTTGAACCTTTGAACCTATGTTTGATTTTGAGAAAAGGTGGGGTTCATTTGCTTGTTATTATCATTTGAGCTAATTGATCTAATTGTAAATTTTTGGTACTTTTTTTTGCTGGCAGTTTGATGTTCATCTTGAGAAGCTTTATGTATTACTCATGGCTCTGGGTTTGAACACTTAATGAGGTTTTCTCTTTTTTCCCCACTTTTCTTGCTTAGTAGGGGTTTTTTTTCATCACAAAATTTTTTCAATCCTTATATAATGTTTTTTTTTCTTGAGACATTGTAAGTGTTGTTTACTTCGATGTACTCGTGTTTATTTTGGATAAAAATAATAAAAGGATTTGAAAAGAATCTCTGATCTACAGCTCTACTCAAACTGTGGTTCTTCATGGCAATGAGTTCCTATTCTTGGAGCTTGCCGAGCGGCTGCATTTTTGATATCTCCAGTAGCGGCCCCGATTTCTCGCCAGTGTTGTGAATCGAAGTGCTGCGGGGAGCTGGATCGTTGAGACAGCGAGAGAAGCTGTCAGAGGCCTCTGCACTTGAGTGATCATTCTCTCAATGGCGAGTGAGAGTTTGCTGCTGATTCTCGAGTCAGGGAACTCGAAATAAACACGGCACTACAGACTGTAACATTGAAACAGTGATTGTTTGTCTCCCGTCTCACTGTGGAAGGAGTGATATCTCTCTCTCCCTTGTTAATGAGAGAGCTCCTGAGGGATGTCGAACTGTTGGAATGAACAGTAGTTTCTGTTGGATTGTAGGCCACGGTCTCTCTTTGGGGCGTTGCTGTTGCTGGCATGGTGGGTGGTGAAAGTGCTAGAACGTCGGGGGAGGGGGATGGTTGACGATACTTGTGCGTGGGAGGCGGAGAGCTCTGGGGTTCTTCAGTCATTTTTCCTGTCATTCTCTCTTTGGGGGTTTTCTTCTGTTTCGTGGATGTCTCTGAAGAGTAAGAATTTCGGGTTGTATACTGTATACATTCTCTGACATTCAATGGACCCGCTGAACCATTATTACAGAATAATGAAGCATCGAAGTTATATTTTAGTTTATAATTGACAGATTAGTATTCACAGTCACAAAACAGGTTTCTTACAGAAAATTAAATCAGTAATGTAACAGGCAGCGGAAAGATAAAGAACAAGAGTGCAATGTATTTCATGTAAGATTAGCTTTAGCTGTGATAATGTTGATGTTGTCATGCTGATATTTTTTTCATTTTTTACCTTGCTCTCCATGACGTTAACAACATCAGGAAGACCGTGTGATACTTTCGCTCTGTCTGAAGGAAGAAGAATGACACTGTATTTGGGAAGTCCAATAGAGTTGCTGAAACAACAAGTTCCAACCTACTCAAAGCCAGAATGATATACTAGGCAGATTGAGAACTTGCAATGCACACAAAATGCGGGGGGAACTCAGAAGGTCAGGCAGTGACTATGCAAATGTGTAGATAGTCGACCCTTTGGGGTGAGGCCCTTTTTCAGGAAAGGGAGGGGAAGAGACTGGAATAAAAAGGTGCGGGGAGGGGAAGGAGAATAGGTGAAGCCAGGTGGGTGGGAAAAGGAAAGGGAAGATTTATGTGCTGTACTGTATGTACTTGTTAACGTGGAGCGGACAACGAGTTAGTAAATCTGGTGGGAGCAAAGAATGTTGTGAATGGCGAGGGTGGAGTGCCGTGGCAGAGGTGTGAGAGAGGTGGCAGAGAGAGTGCCAGGGGCATGGGGTGGCATGGGTACAGACACACCCAGCCCTGAGACACCAGGCAAGGTCATTTGATTCCAAACACTCGGGTTATTGATCATTACAGAATGTCTGTCTGCTGCTTCCCACTCCCTCGCCTCTCCCTTCTCCTTTTCCCAACCATGATTCCCCTCTCCGTTATATATATATATACCTCAGACGTTTGCACAGAACCGTGTGCTCCTCCCTCCATTGTCCAGACCTAGAGTATGTGTGTCTGGTCAAGGTGATTTATTACTATTGAGGCACAGCATGTATCAGGCCCTTCTGTCCCTTCGAGCCATGCTACCCAGCAACCCACCAACTTAACTCCAGCCTAATCATGGGGCAATTTACAATGACCAATTAACCTACCTGCCTGAGTCAGTGGTGGAGGCAGATACACTCGTGAAGTTTAAGAGACTGCTAGACAGGTATATGGAGGAATTTAAGGTGGGGGGGTATATGGGAGGTAGGCTTTAAGGGTCAGTACAACATTGTGGGCCAAAGGGCCTGTACTGAGCTGTACTATTCTATGTTCTATGTTCTACCAACTAGTAAGTCTTTGGACTGTGGGGGGAAACCAGAGCACCTGGAGGAAACCCACACGCCCACGGGAAAGACTGTACAAACCTGCTTACAGAGGACACCAAACTCTAATGTCCCGAGCTGTAATCGTGTCATGCGAACAGCTTTGCTACTGTGGCACCCTATTGTGCTGATGTTTTCTCAGCATCTTAACCCAAAAGTCCCAAAAGCAGCAAATTCATAGACCAGTACAGCACAGGAACTGGCCATTTGGCCCACAGTGTTGTGCTGACCCAACTAAGAAGGAAATCAAAGACACCCAAGCACTAATCCCTCCAGCCTAAACCATGTCCATATCCCTCCATCTTCCTCACATCCATGTGTCTATCGTCTCTTAAAAGCCTCTAATGTATTTGCCTCTACCACCACACCAGGCATCCACCACTCTCTGAGTAGAAAAATTACCCCCTCACATCCCCCTTGAACCTACCCCCTCTCACCTTCAATGCATGCCCTCTGGTATTAGACATTGCAATCCTGGGAAAAAGATACTCCCTGCCCACTCTATCTGTGCCTCTCATAACCTTATAAACCTCTATCAGATCTCCCCTCAGCCTCCAGCACGCCAGAGAAAACAACCCAAGTTTATCTACCCTCTCGTGATAGCACATGCCCTCTAAACCAGCAGCATCCTGGTAAACCTCTTCTGCACCATCTCCAAAGCCTCAACGTCTTTACCATAGTGGGAAAACCAGAACTATAAGCAATAGTACAGGTATGGCCTAACCAGAGTTTTATAAAGTTGCAAGATTCGTCTTTTGAACTCAAAGCCTTGACTAATAAAATTAAGCATTCCACAAGCCTTCTTAACCACCTTAATCGACCTGTGTAGCCACTTTCAAGGAGCTAAGAACTTGGATCTCAAGATCTCTCTGCTCAGCAACACTGTTAAGCACCTCGCCCTGTACCGTCTCCCTGCACTTGCCCTACCAAGATGCAACACCTCACATTTATCTCGGTTAAACTGCATCTGCCATTTCTCTGCCCATATCAGCAACTGATCTATATCGCGCAGTATTCTTTGCCTGTCTTTGACACTACCTGCATGGAAGAATGGTCACCTCACTACAGGAAGGATGTGGAAACCATAGAAAGGTTGCAGAGGAGATTTACAAGGACATTGCCTGGATTAGCGAGCGTGCCTTATGAGAATAGATCGAGCGAACTAGGCCTTTTCTCCTTGGAGCGACAGAGGATGAGAGGTGACCTAATAGAGGTGTATAAGATGATGACAGGCATTGATCATGTGGATAGCCAGAGGCTTTTTCCCAGGACTGATATGGCTAGTATGAGAGGGCACAGTTTTAAGGTGCTTGGAAATAGGTACAGAGGAGATATCAGAGGTAAGTTTTTTACTCAGAGAATGGTGAAGTGCATGGAATGGGCTGCCGGCGACGGTGGTGGAGGCGGATACAATAGGGTCTTTTAAGAGACTCCAGGATAGGTACATGGAGCTTAGAAAAATAGAGTGCTATGGGTAACCCGAGGTAATTTCTAAAGTGTTCATGTTCGGCACAGCATTGTGGGCTGAAGGGCCTGTATTGTGCTGTAGGTTTTCTGTTTTTCTGAGAACAAGTTGTGAATGCAGAGGAAAAGATTACAAACTAACACACCCAGCCCTTTACAATTTACAATTGATTAACTTACTTTTCTCTGCAAATGCTGCTTGTCTGAAAGGCAAATAGAACAACATGAGGACATTCACAGTCACTCTACATTTTAAACCTTCATGTGATTAGCTTTTTTCAGAAGAATGTATCAGTAACATGAGACCACACACATGTTACATTAACCATGGTTCAGTATCTGATATTCCTTCCTTTGGACAACACACAAACAGCTCTGGAGGAACTCAGCAGGTCAGGCAGCTTCTGTGGAGGAGACATTCTGGGCTGAGACCTTTCTGATGTGAACTCAGGTCCTACTCCTGATACTCTTAGAGTTATAGAGTTACAGCAGCGAGAAAGGCCATTTGGCCCATCTAATCCATGTTGAACTATTATTCTGCATAGAGCCATCGACCTGCACCTGAGCTATAGCTCTTCACACTATTTTCTAAATGGAGAGAAAATTCAAAAATTCAAGGTGCGAAGTGACTTGGAAGTCCTCGTGCAGGATTCCCCATGGTTAATTTGCAGGTTGAGTCAGTGGTGAGGAAGGGAAATCCCATGTTCGGATTCATTGCCAGAGAACTAGATTATAAAAGCAAGGATGTAATGTGGAGGCTTTATAAAGCATTAGTAAGGCTTTACTTGGAGTATCGTGAGCCCCTTATGCAGACGAAGCTCACGAGAATGATTCTGGGAATGAAAGGGTTACTATATGAGGACCGATGGATGGCTCTGGGCCTGTACTCAGTAGGATTCAGAAGAATGAGGGGAGATCTCACTGAAACCCGTCGAACGTTGAAAGGGTTTGATAGAGTGGATGCAGGTCAGTTGTCTTCCATAGTGGGAGAGTCTAGGACCAGAGGGCACAGACTCAGAATAGAGGGACAGGCATTTAGAATAGAGATCAGGAGGAATTTCTTTAGCCAGGGGATGGTGAATCTATGGAATTCATTGGCTATGTTACAGGCAGAGGTTAATAGGTTCTTGGTTAGTCAGGGCACGAAGGCATTCAGGGAGAAGGCAGGAGATTGGGGCTGAGAGGGAAATGGATCAGACATGATGAAATGGTGGAGCAGACTCGATGGGCCAAATGGCCCAATTCTGCTCCTATATTTTATCGTCTTATAGTCCTCCCATCAGTTAGACATCACAGCCGGCATGGGCAAAGTCAGCTGATAAAATGGGTTTCTTTCCATTTACTTATTGAGTTACAGTGTGGAATAGACCTTCTGTCCTTTCAAGCCACACCACCCCGCAACCCCTGACTTCATCCTAACATAACCACAGGACAATTTACAATGACCAATTAACCCACCGACTGATACATGATAACCGATGACGCATTGATCGTGTGGATAGTCAGAGGCTTTTTCCCGGGGCTGAAATGGCTAACACGAGAGGGCACAGTTTTAAGGTGCTTGGAAGTAGGTACAGAGGAGATGTCAGGGGTAAGTTTTTTTTACGGAGAGAGTGGTGAGTGTCTGGAATGGGCTGCCGGCGATGGTGGTGGAGGCGGATACGATAGGATCTTTTAAGAGACTCCTGGATAGGTACATGGAGCTTGGAAATATAGAGGGCTATGGGTAACCTTAAGGTAATTTCTAAAGTAAGTACATGTTCAGCACAGCATTGTGGGCTGAAGGGCCTGTATTGTGCTGTAGGTTTTCTATGTTTCTATATCTTTGGACTGTGGAAGAAACTGGAGCACCTGCAGGAAACCTGTGTAGTTACAGGGAGAACGTACAAACCCTTTACAGACTGCGGTGGGAATTGAACCCTTGTCGCTGGTACTGTAAAGCATCGTGCTAACTGTACTGCCCTGACTTTGAAGTATGAGTCCATGATTCTAGGACTTTTCCAACAAGCTATATTCTATCAAATCTCCTTTGTACTTTTATTGCCAAATGGAACACATTAGCAGTGCACTAGGTCTATATTGGCTGAGATCTGATTTCCCTCGGGTTGGAAGCCTCTGCACTGTTAAGGGGTGTTGGAGACAGTCAACTCGGTTACTCTCAGGTCAATAGCCTTGTAGTTCAAATGCATCACGTAAACTAGTGAACAGAAACTTACTTCAGTGTTTGGTATTCTGAGATAGCTTCATTTAAAACTGAAAAGAGAAAGAACAAAGGGAATGAGAAGACTTGTATTGAACAATAATGAGGCATCAGAACAGGAAGATGACATTCGGCTCCTAAAAGTAGTTCTGGCATTGATCACATCAGATTGAGATTCTTTTATTTATCACTTGTACATCGAAACATTCAGTGAAATGTATCGTTAGTGTTAAGAACCAACACAACCAAAGGGTGCGCTGGGGGCAGCCTGCAAGAGTCAGCACACATCCCAGAATCAGTTTAATATCACCAGCGTATGTCATGAAATTTGTTGCCTTTGTGGCAGCAGTACATTGCAATACATAATAGTAGGAACAAAAACAAGAATTACAGGAAAAATATATATATATATAAAATGGTGAAATTAAATAAGTAGTGCAACAACAGAAATGAACAAATAGTGAGGTAGTATTCATGGGTTCAGTGTCCATTCAGAAATCAGATGGCAGAGGGGAAGAAGCTGTCCTGAATTACTGACTGAGTGCCTTCAGGCTCCTGTACTTCCTTCCTGATGCTAGCAATGAGAAGAGGGCACATCCTGGGTGATGGAGTCCTTAATGATGACGCCACCTTTTTGAGGCGTCACTCCTTGCAGGTGCCCATGATGGACCTGACTGAGTTCACAATGTTCTGCAGCTTCTTTTGATGCTGTGCAGTGCCCCCCGCGCCTCCCGCCCCCCATACCAGACAGGTCGAATGCTCTCCATGGTACATCTGTAGAAATTCATGAGTGTTTTAGGTCACATACCAAATCTTCTCAAACCCCTAATGAAATACAGCCACTGTTGTGCCTTCTTTGTAGCTGCATTGATATGTTGGGCCCAGGATAAATCCTCAAAGATATTGTCACACAGGAACTTGAAATTGCTCACTCTCTCCACTTCTGATCTCTCTATGAGGACTGGTGTGTGTTCTCTCATCTTACCCTTTCTGAAGTCCACAATCAGCTCTTTGGTCTTACTTTCTGGTGCCAACATAGCGTACCCACAATGCTCAGCAGACAACACAGAAGATAATGGACCCATTCAAACCGGGCGCTTTTGTGCGCCACTGAGAGGAATCCCCACCCCCCACCACTTTTTACTTTTTCATTGTTGGGTTGATTTATCACACTGCGGAGTTTCGTCTTTCATCCTGGGGTGCAACCCTGACGGAATATAGGGTGTTGCTCCATCACCCTGAGGGTGGCCTGATCGTGGCACAAGAGGAGGCCTTGGACCGACATATTGGAATGGGAATGGGATTCGGAATTTAAATACTTGGCCACCTGGGAACCAGATTCAGATTAATTTATTTATCAGATGTACATCGAAGCACACAGTGTAATGCATCATCAGTGCCAACAACCAACACAACCTAGAGATGTGCTGGGCACAGCCCACAAGAGCCGTCACACTTTTGGATCTGTCGTCTGGCACCATCAGCTGCTTCCTGCTCATGTCCCTCAACATGTCCAATAAGTCAGTCCTCACTGGCGGATCAGAGGTGGAGCGGGTCAGAAACTTTAAATTCCCTGGTGTTATTTCGGAGGACCTGGCCTCAGCCTAGCACTCAAGTACAATTACGAAGAAAGCATAGCAGTGTCTCTACTTCGCTGGGAATTTGGCAGAGATTTGGCATTACATCTGAAACCTTAACAAACTTCTATAAATGTGTAGTGGAGAGTATATTGACTGGCTGCATCACAGCCTGGTATGGAAACACCAAAGCCCTTGAACGGGCAATCCTATGGTCCAGTCCATCACTGGTAGGGCCCTCCCCCCTCCCCATCAACATGAAACGTTGTCACAGGAAAGCAGCATTATTCATCAGGGACCCCCACCACCCAGGACATGCTCTCTTCTCACTGCTGCAATCAGGAAGGCGGTAAGGAACCTTCAAGACTCACACCATCCGGTACAGGAAAAGTTATTACCCCTCAACCAGCAGGTTCTTGAGCCAAAGGGGATAACTTCACCCAACTTCACTTGTCGCATCATTGAAATGTTCCCACAACCAATGGACTCACTTTCAAGGACTCTTCATCTCATGTTCTCAATATTTATTGTTTATCTATTTATTTATTATGATTCCTTTCTTTCTGTTTTGAACATTTGTAGAATGTCCGTATATTGGAGGTGTGACAAGAATACACATAGATTAAGATGTAGCTGGCCTGGGCTGGCACCAGTGGAATCAGCAGTTGGTCTGCCACCTGTCTTCAGGAGAGAGAGAGAGAGAGATAAGGAAAACAATGGGGCAGCATTTGGAGATGTTAATGAAGGAAGGAGAGCTGTCAGGATCGGCTCTCCCTTTGAACCCTGAACTGTTTGAAGTGATGGACAGGCGATACCCCAGCAGGGGGATAAAAAGGGACAGGTTCGCTAAGGCAGGAGACACACGACACCTGATGTAACAAGGCCCTGGAAGCGGTGCGTCTCTCACAAGTCGGTGGGAAGTACCGGGCCATAGACGCACAGGGTGGAAAGGCACGATCGGCGGGAACCTGGTGTGTGTCCACCCTTGCCTGGGTGCCAGGTTCACCGCAGGGAAACGATCGTATCTGGAAACGGAGGGGTCACGGTCAGTGACCTCAGATGACATCACAAAGGACTCACCCGAAAGCTGACTGCAAAGGTCTGTGTGGAAGCCTTGAATATTCATTCGTTTTTGCTCTCTCTCTCCTATCCCCCACTGTCCATTGCCACGGCAGCGATTACTGCGAACTGAACTGAACTAAATTGAACTGAACTTTGCGTCACTTTGAAACTGGTCATTTACCCCTAGACAACGATAGAGCTTGATTGATCCTGTTATCTTAATTCTGTGTACATGTGTGTTTATCATTGCTGAACTGTTGCATTTATTATCCTTTTGATTAGAGTACTGTGTTGCTTGTTTCTTTAATAAAACTGTCTTAGTTCTAGTAATCCAGACTCCAACTGAGTGATCCATTTCTGCTGGTTTGGCAACCCAGTTACGGGGTACATAACAGAGGATACTTGGAAGCACATTTACCTTTCTGTGATAAGTTCAGTTCTCGGACGTGTTTCTGTTTTCCGTCAAATAACTCCAGGGTGTATTGACCCTTATCTGCCTCATTTGGGTTGTAGATCTGTAACCAGACCTGGTGATTATCAGATCCAATCCTCCTTCGGTCTTGAGACTCCAGGCTTTTGTTGCTAAAGAAATGACAGCACCTGAGTCATTTCAGCAGAATATTACTGTCATTGAAATGAAATGTTATGGGAAATGGACAGAGCGGTCAGCCAGCACCTTTCCCCGGAGTGGGTGGGTGGGGGAGTGGGACATGATGTGAGAGGCTGGGAGGGGATAGCTGGAAGGGTTAAAGGGTCAGAGAAGAGATCTGAGAGGAGAGGACAGTGGACCATGGAAGAGCGGGAAGGAAAGGGAGATGATGGGAAGGTCATGAGGGCAGTAGAGGAGAGAAGTCATGAGAGGGCCAAAAAGATTTATGGGGGGCGGGTGGTGAAAGCTGAGGGGAGAGGTTACCAGAAGTTAGAGAAATTGATGCTCACACCATGGGGTTTGAGACTACCCAAACAGAGGTGTTGCTCCTCCAACCGTAGTTTGGCCTCATCGTGATGTGAGAGGAAGCTATTGACCAACATGTTGGAATGAGAATGGGAAGTCAAATTGAAATGGATGGCCATCAGAAGATTTGGCCTTTTGCAGCAGATGAACTGAAGGTGCTTGATGAAGTGGTTCTCCCAAACTATGCTGGGTCTCACCAATGTAGGGGAGACTGCACTGGAAACACCATATGTAATAGACGACCCCAACAGACCCGCAGGTGAAAAGTCACCTCACCTGGAAGGACTGTTGAGGGCCCCGGATGCTGGTGAGGGAAGAGGCGTAGGGGCAGGTGTAGTTCATGTGCCGATGGTTGGGATAAGTGACAGGAGGGATATCTGTGGGGAGGGACTAGTGGACAAGGGAGACATGGGGAGTGGTGGGAGGGAAAACGTGCCTGGTGGTGGGATCCCACTGGAGACGGTGGGGGCTGGAGGGAATGATGTGCTGGACGGGAGGCCCATGCAGTGGTAGGTCAGGATAAGGGAACCCTATCCCTGTCACAATGTGGGAGAATGGTGTGAGGGCAGATGTGCAAGAAATGGAGTGGTGTGGGTGAGAGCAGCACCGATGGTGGTGGAAGAGATTAAACCGTTTTCTGAAAAATATACGGCACCTCAGATGTCCTGGAATGGGAAGCCTCATCCTGAGAACCGGTGGGGTGGGGGCAAAGGAAATGAGAGAAGGGAATGGCAGTTTTCCGAGTGATAGGTCAGGAACAGGTATAGTTAGGACAACTGTGGAAGTGAGTGGGTTTGCAAAAGTTATCAGTAGACAGACTGCCTCTGGAGATGGAGACAGAAGGATCAAGAATGGGGAGAGAGGTGTCAGAAATAGACCACGTAAAGTTGGGGATCTGCAGAATTGTTTGTGTATCTGTGGAGGGATATGGACAGTGGAATTGGATGAAGTTCACAGAATGTTTTTACTTACTTTAAGTACCAGCTTTTCTTCAGGCAGTCCACATTCCACTTCAGTAAGGAATAAATCTTTATTCCCTCAGCTGTTGGTTGTATTTTCAATTCTGAAGCTGAATTACCTGTGGGAGAGAGCAGTGATGATAGAAAGTGCTTCTGTCTAAAATCATTCAAACTCCTTCTCAAAGTGATGCATTGTGAGGGAATGCCAGCCGCTCAACTGCATTAAAGTCCTAACAGGGACCTCACCGGCAATTATCTAAAGGTGCACCTTGTTCAGCTGGTGGAGGTGCTGCCTCACAACTCCAGCGACCCTGGTTCAATTCCGACCTCCAGCACTCTCGGTGTGGAGTTTGCACGTTCCCTGTTCTCCCCGTCACTGCACGGGAATTCCACCTGAATGCGCCGGATCTCCTCCTCATCCCAAAGCCATGAGGGTTGGTAGGTTAATCAGCTGCTGTAGATTACCGGTGCAATCTGGGGGGCGGGGGGAGAACAGATGAAATCTGATCAAGTTTAATATCACCGGCGTATGTCGTCAAATTTGTTGTCTTTGCCGAGCAGTACATTGCATTACATAAACATTGTGAGAAAAAACTGTGAATTACTTGGGTGATGGGGGTCGTTAACGATGGACACTACTGTTTTGAGGCAGCCCTCCTTGAAGCCGTCCTGGATGCTGGGGAGACTGGTGCCCATGAAGGAACTGACTACGTTTACAGTGTTCAACCCGGTTCCCCTCCCCCCACCGCCATACCAGACTCTGATGCAGCCACATAATGTAAATGGGTGATTGATGGTTAGCATGGAATGAATGGGCCGATGGGCCTCTTTTTGTGCCATATGACTCTCTCTATAAAGAAAACCAAACCCATTCTCTATGGTCTGGGGTAATAATTGAGCAGAGGTACCAAGCAGCACTAAGCTGATGGCTCTCCAACGTCCTTGAAACATATTTGCATTTAATTGTGGGATCTATTGCATATTGATCTATTGGATATCGATCTATTGCATTTTGATCTATTGGATATTGATCTACTGGCATGTCACCAAAGACTTACAGGTTTCTGCAAATGTATCATAGAGAGGATTCTGACTGGTTGCACCACTACCAGGTATACGATCTGAAAAAGTTGCAGAGCATTGTAAACTCAGCCAGCTGTACCATGGGCACTAGTCTCCTCACCACTGAGGACATTTCAAAAGGCAATGCCTCAAAAAGGTGGCATCCATCATGCAAAACGGTCATCATCCAGGACATGCCCTCTTCTCCTTACTACTGTTGGGGAGGAGGTACCTGAGCCCGAAGACACGCAGTCAACCTTTTAGGAACTGTTTCTTCCCCTCCACCACCAGATCTCTGAGCAGTCCAGGAACTGGATCCTGAATAATCGTCACTTGCAGACCCCAGTCAGTTCGGACTGGCAACAACATCTCCACGCAGTCTCCACCAGCACAGGGGCACCGCACGGCAGCATGAACATCTAGTCGAGAGGCACCACAACAACCACCTCTCACTCAATGTCAGCAAGACCAAGGAGCTTCAGAACTCCACCGTCTGCTTTCAGTAATCCAAAGGGAAGCCCAGGGGAGACCTCCAGGCCCCGGACCTGCTGGGAGATGTCAATCACTGCCACCGGGAGTGGTTAAGGCGAACATTGCAAAACATGAAGACGAAGACCATGTTCTTCATTAATTGTAAACATCACAATATGATAAAAGGCGGTACTAAAATGCAAGTTTATTTTTTGTTTCAAATTACTCACTGCTGATTCTGCAGACTTCCCGAAGAACGTTGTCAAACACTGAAATAAATCATTGGCAGAGTTAAAGCAATGATGTTGTCAGCATACCACATCAGAAATCAGAAAACTAATCTTATTTGTTTGTTTATTTAGAGATACAGTACAGTAACAGGCCATTCTGGCCCAACAAGTCTGTGCTGTCTAACTACACCCATGTGACCTATTAGCCTCATACATCAAAGTTGCTGGTGAACGCAGCAGGCCAGGCAGCATCTCTAGGAAGAGGTGCAGTCAACGTTTCAGGCCGAGACCCTTCGTCAGGACTAACTGAAGGAAGAGCGAGTAAGGGATTTGAAAGTTGGAGGGGGAGGGGGAGATCCAAAATGATAGGAGAAGACAGGAGGGGGAGGGATGGAGCCAAGAGCTGGACAGGTGATTGGCAAAAGGGGATACGAGAGGATCATGGGACAGGAGGTCCGGGAAAAAAGACAAGGGGGGGGGACCAAGAGGATGGGCAAGAGGTATATTCAGAGGGACAGAGGGAGAAAAAGGAGAGTGAGAGAAAGAATGTGTGCATAAAAATAAGTAACAGATGGGGTACGAGGGGGAGGTGGGGCCTAGCGGAAGTTAGAGAAGTCGATGTTCATGCCATCAGGTTGGAGGCTACCCAGACGGAATATAAGGAATATAAGGAATGACCTATTAGCCTACTAACCCGAATGTCTTTGGAATGTGGGAGGAAACTGGAGCTCCTGGAGAAATCCCACTCTGTCACACGGAGAACGTACACATTTAGTTTGCTAGACACAGTGGCCACTTTATTAAGAACCTCCTGTAGCTAATAAAGTGACCACTGAGTGTATGCTTTTGGTCTTCTGCTGTTCTTGCCCATCCACATAAAGGTTTGCCATGTTGTGTATTCAGAGATGTTCTTCTGCACACCACTGTTGTAATGGTTATTTGAGTTACTGTTGCCTTCCTGTCAGCTTGAACCAGTCTGGCCATTCTCCACTGACCTCTCTCATTAACAAGGCATTTACGTCCACAGAACTGGATGTTTTTTGTCTTTCGCACCGATCTCCATAAACACCAGGTAGTCTGACCTCAGTGGTTGGGAAGATGTTGGATATTGATTACTAAGTACAAGCTCTCAGGGTACTTGAAGCCACATAATAAAATAAGCCGTAATCAGCATGTTTTCCTCTAGGGAAAATTTTCCCTGACAAATCTGGTGGAATTCTTCGAAGTAACAAGCAGGAAAGACAAAGACGAATCGCTTGATATTGTGCACTTGAATTTTCAGAAGGCCTTTGACAGGGAACCTCACATGAGGCTGCTTAACAAGCTACGAGCCCATGGTATTACAAGAGATTCTAGCATGGATAAAGCAGTGGCTGATTGGCAGCAGGCAAAGAGTGAGAATAAAGGGAGCCTTTTCTAGTTGACTGCCAGTGACTAGTGGTGTTCCACAGGGTTCTGTATTGGGACTGATTCTTTTTATGTTATATGTCTGTAACTGGGTCTGAGGTGTCTAAAATGGCTTCTTTGTATGTTATATAAAATGGCTTTTCTGTAATAATAACTGTGATGTAAGGAGTTCTCTCTCTCCCCTGCTTGTTTGGGTTATATTATTGATAAGGGGGCGAACGAACCAATGAGTGTCCATGTTATTCTTTTTGTGGGTGATATTCTGTCTCATATGGCTGGGAACGTGTGGTTTGGGGGGCTTTTTCGGGAGGAGAACCGAAGAGGAAGGACGTGCTGGACGCGCTCTGGTCGACCACTGTGGTTGGTCCCAGGCCACGGGTCGTGGGGGTCAGAGGAGATCGCATGGTGGAAGGAAGACCCTGTTCATTGAGCTCCAACGGTTGTGCACGAAGTGGTTGAACTCTGATAAGTTTGGCGCCTTTTACTTTCATTTTATATTGTATCTCTATTATTAATATTATTACATAGAAATGAATTGGATGATGGAATTAATGACTTTGTTGCAAAATTTGCAGACAATATGGACATAGATTGCGGGGCAGGTAGTTTTGAGGAAGCAGAGAGGCTACAGAAAGAGTTAGATGGATTAGGAGAACGGGCAAAGAAATGGCAGGTGGAATACAGTGAAGGGAAGTGTATGGTCATGCACTTTGGTAGAATAAATGAAAGTGTTGACTATTTTCTAAATGGAGAAAAAATACAAAAAACTGAGGCACAAAGGGACCTGGCAGTCCTTGTGCAGGATTCCCTGAATATTAATTTGCAGGTTGAGTCTATGGTGAGGAAGGCAAATGCAATGCGAGCATTCATTTCAGGAGGACTAGCATATAAAAGCAAGGATGTAATTTTGGGACTTTATAAAGCACTGGTGAAGCTTCACTTGGAGAATTGTGAGCAGCTTTGTGCTGCTTTATCATAGAATGGATGTGCTGAAATTGGAGAGGATTCAAAGGAGGTTCATGAAAATGATTCCAGGATTGAATGGCTTGTCATATGAAGAGTGTTTGATGGCTCTAGACCTGTATTCACTAGAATTCAGAGGAATGAGAGGTGACCTAATTGAAACCTATTGAATGGTGAAAGGCCTTGACAGACTGGATGTGGAGAGGATGTTTCCTGTGGTGGGAGAATCTAAGACCAGAGGACACAGCCTCAGAATAGAGGAGTGTCCTCTTAGTACAGAGATGAGGAGGAATTTCTTTAGCCAGAGAGTGGTGAATCTGTGGAATTCATTGCCACAGGCAGCTGTGGTGGCCAAATCTTCATGTATATTTAAGGCAGAGGTTGATGGACTCTTGATTAGTCAGGGCATGAAGGGATATATGGAGAAGGCAGGAGATTGGGGCTGAGAGGAAAATTGGATCAACCATGATAAAATGGCGGAGCAGACTCGATGAGCCAAATGGCCGAATTCTGCTCCTGTATCTTATAGTCTTAACAGTCCCAATTAAGTGACATAGTGACTCAAACAGACAAAGGGAATCCTAACTATTTTCTCAGTTAGTTTTTGTTCCTGAAGAGATGCCCCAAATCAAAGTGCCTGGCCTGATTAACCATTGGCCCAATTAACTGGAATCCACTGTACATAAAAGCTGCTCCTCCTCAGCTTTAAAAGAATCACAACCTCGGTCTTTACTACCCTCCCTGCAATGAGATATACGTCTCCAAACACATCAGGGCTTTAATTAGAAACGTACCTTGATTGCGCATCTCCAAAACACTTGAATCTTCTCCCCTGTCATCGGCTACGGTCACTTTGTAAACTCCTTGGGTATTTTGCGTGATCTAGAAAAGAAAGAGCTTTATAAACTGAAAAGGGAAATGCAATGTGGACATCGGAGGGGATTTTCCTCCTCGTGCTCTCTTTATCTGAGGGAGGCTGTACCTCTAATCGGGGGTGTCCGGCCGTGGCGTGGGTGGCACTTTAGTGTAATGGTTGGTGCGTGGGCTTACAGCACCAACAATCACGGTTCAATTCCTGCCACTGTCTTTATATCGTTTGTACGTCCTCCCCGTGAGTCCGCCTGTTTCCTCCAGCTTTCAGTGGCTGGTAATGGATTGTATAGCATCCCACCTTCCAGCTACATTGGACCCTTTCCAGGTCACACACTGCTCAAACCGATCCACTGATGATGCCATAGATTCGGTCCTCCGCTCAGTCCTGTCCCACCTGGAAAATGATGCGTCATATGCCAGGATGGTCTTCATCGATTTCAGCTGGGTGTTAAACATGATTAGTCCTCAGAGGCTGGCTGGTGAACTGTCCTCCCTGGGACTCAACACCCCTCTCTATACCTGAATCTTGGACTTCCTGATGGAACGATGCTGGTCAGTCTGAGTTGAGCAACATCTCAAGCTCCATCACGCTGAGCACTGGTGCCCCCCAGGGATGCATGCTCGGCCCACTGCTGTTCATGCTGCTGACCCATGACTGCACTGGCAGATCCAGCTGAAACCACATCATCAAGCTCACTGATGATACAACAGTGGTTGGCCTCATCGGCAACATGGAGAGGAGGTGAAGAGGCTTGTCAAATGGTGCAAGAGCAATGGGTGGACAAGACTAAAGGGATGATTGTGGACTTCAGGAAGGCACAGACTGGCCACTCTCCATTGCACATCAATTGCTCTGCTGTGGAGAGAGTGAAGAGTAAAAATTCTTTGGTATGGACATAATGGATGATCTAACCTGGACCCATAACCCTTGACTCTTCTTGACCCTGGTCAAGAAGGTACGGCAGCATCTACACGTCCTGAGGAGACTGCATCATGCAAGGCTCCCCACCTCCATTTTAACAACTTTCTGCTGGAGCACCGTCCAGAATGTCCTTTCTGGCTGCCTCATTGTGTGGAACAGAAGCTGCAAGGTATCGGACCACAAGACCCTATAGAGGGCAGTAAAATCATTGAGGAGGTCCTCGGGGTCTCCCTCCCCACTTTTTCTGACATTTACTGGAAATGTTGCAGAAAAAAGGCCCCAAAGCTTTGTTGAGGTTCCCTGCCACCCATCCCGCAATCTCGTTGACCCACTACCATCAGGAAGGGGGTACAGCAGCATCAGGACTCAGACTGTCAGTCTGGGTACAGTTTCTTCCCTCAGGCCCTGTCACCTCTGAGATCTTGTCACTAGGACAGCAAGCTGTTTACAGTTGACTCCTGCTGCACCCTACGTATATTTTGAATTATATTTTATTAACTTCTTCTTTGATTTACGTGCAGTGTGTGATATATGTTTTGTGGGTGTATCGTGGTCCTGAGGCACATGGTTTCATTTGTTTCTATTCAGTACTGTGCAAAAGTCTTCTGCACATAAATATAGCTAGGCTGTCTAAGACTTTTGCTCAGTACTGTAGTAATTTTATGTATTGTACTGTTCTGCTGCCACATAAAAAAAACAAGTTTGATGACGTATGTGAGTGATGATAAACCTGATTCTGATCTGGGTCTCTATTGTGGACTGAGAGTGGGAAGGGGACAGGGAGAGGGGAATCATGGTTGGGAAAAGGGGAAGGGAGAGGGGAGGGAGTGGGAAGCACCAGAGCGACATTCTGTAATGATCAATAAACCAACTGTTTGGAATCAAATGACCTTGCCTGGTGTCTGAGGGCTGGGTGTGTCTGCACCTGCATCATCCACCCTCCCCTGGCACTCCCTCTCTGCCACCCGTCCCACACTCCACCCTCGCCATTCCCAACATCCTTTGCTCCCGCCAGATTTACAAACTCTCTTTCTGCTCCACGTTGACAAGTACCGTACCGCGCAAAAGTCTTTGGCTTTAAACATGTCTCGAAAGTTTTTGCTCAGTTCTGTGTACCGTCAGATGAGGCTAAACTTGAACTTGAAGTCAGAGAAATCGATGCTCCTGCTGTCAGTATGTATACTGTAAACTGAGTAAATTGAACCAAGTCTAGACGCTTCAGGGCAGCAGGTACGGTATAAATTGTTGTAGTGTGTAGACCAAAGCAGAACCAAGGACTAGAACGCAAGGTTATCTTTCCATTACCTGTGAGATCGAGAGGGAGCTGATGCCTGTCTTGGGATCGTAAGTGGAACCCGTGAGTGGCTTCCCGTCTTTACTCCATTGAATGCCGGTCTGGGTCTTTGTGTTCATCACCTGTTTAATGTCCAAATCAAACAGAAATTTTGTCTGAACATCACACCACTGTTTGATTGTGGTATTTAACCTTCAAGCAATTATCTTTTGGAAAACTGATTAATACCTTGCAGGTGAAGAGGATGTTGCAGTCTTCTGTCACCTTCCATTCCAAGAATTTTTCAAAGTAAGGCCCTGGAATTTTGGACGAATACTTTTTAAAATTTAAAAGCAATGAAAACAGAACGATGAGACAATTGAAATATTGACGATTTTCTGCAGCTGGAGAAAGGGGTAATGGCAAGAGGCAGGGGAATGGGAGTGGTGTTGAGAGGCAGGGATTCGGCAAGGGGTGGGAGCTGGGGTGGTGTGAGAGGTGGGGATATGGTCGATGGGACTAAGTTGATCATGGAAGACTACATCACAGAAGCAGACCTTTCTGCCCATCTAGTCTATGCTGAACTGTTATTCTGCCTGGTCTCATCAGCCCACACCTGGACCATAGCCCTCCGTAACCCTCCCATCCACCTACTTAATCAAACTTGTGTTACGTGTTGAAATGAAACCCACATCCACCATTTGTGCTGGCAGCTGGTCCCACACTCTCACCTCCCTCTGAGAGAAGAAGTTCCCCCTCAGGCACCAGCAAGTACAGTTCAATAGCCCTACCTCACTGGCGGAAGCACGTTTTGGGATATTTCAGGATATGTTTGTGTAGATATCAGGGACAAAGTGCTTGCACACCCATTTACAGTATGTTCTGTTTGGACAAGCATCTCTGAAGGTCAGGATTGAAGTCCTGAGTTCTAGGGGAAGGTTGAATAGTTTATGACTCTATTCCCTGCAGTGTAGGAGAATGAGAGGAGATTTGATAGAGATATACAAAATTATGAGGGTTATAGATAGGGTAAATGCAAGCAGGCCTTTTTTCCACTGAGGTTGGAAGCTACCAAAACTATAGAGGTCATAGGTTAAGGGTGAAAGGTGAAACATGTATGGGAATCCTGACAAGGGTCTTCTTCACTCAGAGGGTGATGAGTGTGTGGAATGAGCTGCCAGTGTAAGTGGGGGGGAAAGAGGGTTTGATTTCAACATTTAAGAGAAGTTTGGACAAGTACATGGATGGGAGGGGTACAGAGGGCGATGGTCCCGATGTGGGTTGATGGGAGTAGGTAGAATAATAGTTTAGCACAGACTAGATGGGCTGAAGGGACTGTTTCTGTGCTGTACTGTTCCATGACTCTATAAAGGTCTGTCAAACTCTACCATGACCACAAGGGAAAGTAAAACTTCACCAATTAAACTAATCCAGGATTTTAAAACTATTGGTAATGAAGGCCATGAAGCTGTCAAATGATCATCAAACAAACTGCAAGCGCAAGACAACTAAACATACTCTCCCCCCACTCTCTGCAGGATGGGGATAGGCTTGTCTCGGACAGTTTTCCTAAATCTCTCTCCACTCTCTGCAGGATGGGGATAGGCTTGTCTCGGACAGTTTTCCTAAATCTCTCTCCACTCTCTGCAGGATGGGGATATGCTTGTCTCTGACGGTTTTCCTGACTCCCTCCCCACTCTCTGCAGGGTGGGGATAGGCTTGTCTCGGACAGTTTTCCTGATTCTCTCTCCACTCTCTGCAGGATGGGGATAGGCTTGTCTCGGACAGTTTTCCTAAATCTCTCTCCACTCTGCAGATTTTTGAGCTTCTTTCCGAGCTCTGACTTGAAACATTACCCGTGTTCCTCTTCCTACAGACGCTGTGCTGACCTACTGGTTTCCTACATTATAAATCCCATTGGGTCCAATCCTGTCTGTAGGAAGGGAACCAGTTGATGTTTCTTCATGTGACCCCAGACCCAGAATGAGTGTTGGAAGCTCAAGCGGCTTTTGACTGGTATAAAGTGGTGACTGCGTGGAACACCCTGCCAGGGTTGGTGGCAGAGGCTGATCCATTTGGGGTATTTAAGAGAACTCTTAGATAGGCACGCACAGTACTGTGCAACAGGCTGAGGGACGTGTATATAGCTAGGGTGCCGGAGACCAGCGCCCAGTACTGTAGTAATTTTATGTGTTGCTCTGTATTGCAGTCACAAAAAAAACAACAAATTTCATGACGTATGTGAGTGATGATAAACCAGATTCTGATATGGGTCTCTACTGTGGATTGAGAGTGGGAAGGGGGCAGGGAGAGGGGAATCATGACTGGGAGAAGGGGAAGGGAGAGGGGAGGAAGCAGGAAGCACCAGAGAGACATTCTGTAATGATCAATAAACCAATTGTTTGGAATCAATTAACCTTGACTGGTGTCTCAGGGCTGGGTGTGTCTGTACCCACTCTACCCCAACCCCACCCCTGGCACTCCTTCTCTGCCGCCTATCCCACACCCTTCCCATGGCACTCCATCCTCACAATTCCCAACATCCGGCTCCCACCAGATTTACCAACTCGCTCCCCACTCCCCATTGACAAATACAGTACTGTGCACATGTCTTAAGTGCCCTAGCTCTATACATGTGCCTAAGACTTTTGCACAGCACTATAGATGAAGGACAAATGGAGGGCTGTGTGGGAGGGAAGGGTTAAATTGATCTTGGGGTAGGTTAAGAGGTCAGCACAACATCGTGGGCCGAAGGGCCTGTACTGTGCTGGACTGTTCTTTGCTCTATATTTTAAAAAGACTCCCCTTGCCTCCACCCACTGCCCCAAACAACTCACTGTCCAAGTCACCCACAAACAAACTCCCTGGGGTCTAAGGGAGGGACAATAAATTCTGACGATACCAACAGTGCTTCCCAATGCCACTTTCCAGACCCGTTGCTGATGTTGGCAGAGAAAAGCCAGATGGAATTTATTGCCATTTCTCCGATCTCCTTGGTGGGAGACCTGAGAGAAGTTAATGTGAAAGGTCTTGTTTCCTAACGTAAATATCTAGAGTTTGTAACGAATTAGGTTCTGAGGCCAAAGAGTTATTTTGTACGTCTCTGTTAGTTATTTCTTCTGCTTCATTGCCAAGCTAAGCTCGGACTAGAAATATTTAATGAGCAATATCCTTCCTTCGGGCACCTGTCTTGGTTAAGGTAGATACAAAATTCTGTTTCGGCACCTCCCACTGCTGTGAGCTGTAGCACACTGCTGCAGATCAGTGACCACACGTCCGCTGACCTTGCCTAGGTTCTTCACCCTCAATGTAACCACACGCAGATAAAATCGGTGGCCTCTTTGGACCTCGTTACCTTGTTTTCTCTTCCACTCGTTTCTTTGGAAATCACAATGAGATAGGATCTGTCGGAACTCTGAAAGGAAATGGAACAAGACATCCTGATGAATTTTTAAAAAGATGAAATCATGGTATCTGGCTGTTTCAGTAGCTGTTAACATGGCACTATTCTACACCGGAGCTTGAAGTTCAATTCTCGTGTCCTCTGTGAGAACTCTCGTACGCGCCTTCCCACTTGTGTATGGGCTTCCTCCGAGTGCCTGGGTTCCTCCCCATGGTCCAAAGATGTACCGGTTAGTAGGTTAATGGGTCATTGTAAATTGTCCTGTGGTTATGCGAGGGTTAAATAGGGGGATTGCTGGGTGGCGTGGCTCAACGGGGCAATAGGGCCTGCTCCCTGCTGTAACACCGTAAATAAAAATAAAAATCTTGCTTGGATTCAATTGGTTGAGAAGCCGATAAAACTCCCCAACACCGGGACCTGAGGATCTGATATATAGGGAAAAATTGACTAGATTAGGATTTGATTCCCTGGAGTTTGGAGAATGAGGGGATGGAGGGATACAAAATTTTGAGGGGATAGTAGAGTAAATGCAATAATGTTGGGTTCGAACTGGAGGTCATGGGCTAAGGTTTTAAGGTGAGATGTTTAAGAGGATGGTGAGAGTGTGGAACGAGTTGCAAGCAGAATTGATGGATGTGGGTTTGATTACAACATTTAGGAGAAGTTTAGATAGGTACATAGATGGGAGGGGTATGGAGGGATATGGTCCAGGTGAAGGTCAATGGGACCAGGCAAAATGATACTTCAGCATGGACTAGATGGGCTGAAGGGCCTGTTTCTATGCTATGGTGTTCTGTGACTCTATGACGTTTACCTGTGCATAACATGTACAAGAATGAGGCAGAATTATTTGCCTGTTGAGCAGCAGAAAATGAGGTCTGGAAGTTTGTGACCAGTGGTGTTCTGCAGGAACTGGTGGTGAGAGCAGATATAAATGACCTGGATGAAAATGTGGATGGGCTGGTTAGTAAGTCTGCAGGCGACACAAAAATTGGTGCTGCTGTGGACAGTTAAGAAGGTTGTCCATTGATACTACGACATCATTAGACATTGGAGCAGATTGAGGCCACTCTGCCCATCGTGTCTGCTCCTCCATTCTATCATGGCGGCTTTATAGTGTGGGATACAGATCTGTTGTAGATAATCTGGATGACGAAATTTGGATAAGTACATGGATTGGAGGCTGTTATATTTGGTGTCTTCAAAACTAGTTCAAAGGAAAACAAGAGAGTTGGGAGATAAGTTGTGTACTTCGTTTTCCTCATTACCAACGTTATGTTTTCTAACTTCCAAACATTGAACTAATTCAGTGGAAGACACAGGAGTCTGGGAATGCAGGTCACACACACACACACACACACAAGATTACTCAAATGCTACTGTGATATTAAATGCCCAGCAGAGGGATTCAGAGGGAAATGGTTCAACCACAGGAAATGAGACCAGCTTAGTGCGTGCTTTGGCTGGCATGGGCAGGCAGGCTGAATGGCCTGTTTCCATGCTATCACACTATATGGACAGAGAAATGGCAGATGGAGATTCATCTGGGCAGTGTGAGGAGCAGCATTTTGGGAGGTCAAATATAAGAGGTGTCAGGGTGGAGATACGTCCCTACCAAAGGAGGTGTAAGGAGCTCCTTCCCTCCGCCAGCCTGCAGGTCCCTCATGGTGTGGCACCCGCTCAGCCCCCTCCCTTCAATCAGGGTCACGTGAAGCCATGGGAGCAGGTAGCGGATGGTCGTACGAGCAGCTGGTGCACATCACAAGTCCTGGTTATGTGACTACTGATTCCAGGCAGACAATCTCTGAAGAGTATTGATAATGGCTAGAGTCACCTGTCTTGTAAAGTCACTGCCCAGAAGAAGGCAATGGCAAACCACTTCAGTAGAAAAATTTGCCAAGAACAGTCATGGTCATGGACCGTGATCACCCACATAATTGACATGGCATATAACAAATGAATGAATGTACCAGAACAGAAGATATAGGAGCTGAATTAGGCCGTTCAGCCTATTGTATCTGCTCAGCCATTCCATCATGGCTGATTTATTATCCCTCTCAACCCCATTCTCCTGCCTTCTCCCCGTAACTCATAAGCAGGTATCATGGCTGGAAGGACCCGTTCCTGTGCTAGTCTGTTTTATGTTCTTTAAGCCCAGCATGAAGGGGTGGGGAATGGGGTTGACAATGAAATGAGCATATGGGACCCAAGGGAAGGTGAGATTATTCCTCTGAGCTAGGGTCACAGCACCGAGTTTTGGTGAATGTGAAGGGACCGTACAGGTGACTGGATGCATGCAATACGCGAGTGTTAAAACTTACTGTCTTCGATCAGCACCAAGGTGAACTGGCCTGTGGCTTTCCCATCCCGGAGCTGGGCTGTATAAGAGCCTTGGTCTTGTTCAGTGAAGTTCTGAATGATCATTTCTATGAGGCCGCTGGCTTTATCGAAATTGATTTTGTGAGTCTGTGTGGAAAAGAACAAATTTTACAGGGTGGTATTTTAGCACAGTTGTTAGCGTAACACCATTATGGGGCTGGTGATCAAGGTTTAATTCCCGCCGCCCTCTGTAAGGAGTTTGCATGTTCTCTCTGTACGACCACGTGGGTTTCCTCCGGGTGTTCCGGTTTCTTCCCACATTCCAAAAGACATCTGGGTTAGCATCAGTGAGTTGTGGGCATGCTACTTTGGTGCCAGAAGCATAGCAACACTTTTCGGAATTCAGAATTCAGAATCATGTTAATATCATTGGCATATCTTGTGAAGTTTGTTGTCTTTGCGGCAGCAGTACATTGCAATACACAATAACAGAGAAAAGCATGAATTACAATAAGTATTGAATACCTAAATAAGCAGTGCAAAAATAGAAATAAAAAAGTGGTGAGCTAGTTCAAGTTCAAGTTTAATTGTCATTCAACCGTACAATTAAAGACAGCCAAATGAAATGACACTCTTCCAAAGCCAAGGTACAAAATATAGTGCCAACAGCCCACAGCACACGGCACACAGCCCAGATAGCATATATAGTTACAACAGCAGAAACAAATACCGTCACAAAATGACATAGCTTTGGCCCATGACTTGCCTAGCCTGTAGATTGATGGTGCAGGGATATTTCTGTTTATTTATTTATTGAGATGCAGTACGGAGGAGGCCTCTCTGGCCCTTCACACCACACTACCCAGTAAACCCCCCCGTTTTAACTCTAGCCTGCTCACAGGCCAACTTACACTGACCAATTAACCCACTAATCTGTACGTCTTTAGACTGTGGGAGGAAACCGGAGAATGACTAATAAAGCCAATCTTTAATTTCAGTCCTGACGAAGGGTCTCAGCCTGAAACATCGACTGTACCTCTTCCTAGAGATGCTGCCTGGCCTGCTGCGTTCACCAGCAACTTTGATGTGTGTTGCTTGAATTTCCAGCATCTGCAGAATTCCTGTTGTTTGTTTAATTTGAATTAGTTTTATTTAGCAAAAGAGCGCAGAGTTGGCTTTTTTGGTCCTTCGAACCAAGCCGCACAGCAACTCCTGACAAACCTGATTAACCCTAACCTAGTCCCAGGACAATTGACACTGACCAGTTAACCTACCTGGTGCATCTTTGGCCTGTGGGAGGAAACTGGAGCAGCCGTAATGGTAAAAGCCCTCATGTCCCCTGCGGAGGACGTACAGACTCCTTACAGATTATACGCTGAACTTGAACGACAAGCTGTATGCCCGTAATGGTAAAAGCCCCCGTGTCCCCTGCGGAGGACGTACAGACTCCTTACAGATTGTACGCTGAACTCCCGACGCCCCAAGCTGTATGCCCGTAATTTGCTGTCAGGGAAGTGGTAGAAGACGAGAGGAACATTTAACAAGCATTTAGACAAACCCATGTTCAGTCAGGGAATGGAGTGATTTGGACCATGTGCAGGTTGATTGTGGTAGTTAGATTGGACAAATCTAATCTCCTTCGTCAGGACATCCCGGTGAAGGGTCTCAGCCCGAAACATTGACTGTTCATTCATTTCCACAGATGCTACCTGACCTGCTGAGTTCCTCCAGCATTTTGTTTGTGTTACTTACATTTACTGCGTTGTGAACCTTGGTCCGGAGGAATATTGTTTCATTTAGTGGTGTACGTGTGCACGGCTGAATGACTATAAACTGAACTTTTGACTTGAACTCTTGTAACTGTTGAAAAGTTTTGAACATTTCATCCTCTCTTTCTTTCCTTCCACCTTTTATTTCTCTGGTTGTGCTCAAATTCACCTGGTCAAGTTTAATAAGCTTGCCTGTCTGGGCGTAGTTACTTTCACAACCCATCCAAGTGATTGCTGAAGGGAGAACCTCTCCGTTTGCCTGCTCCATTCAGGCTGTCTCCTTCCCTGAACCACCTCCACCTCTTACTGTCTACCGAAGTATTTAAAACCTTCAATGGGCAGAAAGATTGCCTGACGGAGGGCATCGTTCTCCCCAGAACTGTTGATCTGACAGTGATGGGAGCAGTAGTTCTCAGAATTCATTGTAGATGAACAAGATGTATGAAGGCTTATTCAGCTAGATAGCTAGATGCCTGGCTCAGTGTTTCAGTGTTTATTTTAAAATAATAGTTAATGTGCCCGTTCATAATCTGCACCTGATCCTTGAATCTGGCACTACATTAAAGCCCACCATAGGAAACATCCTCTCGACATCCACTCTATTAAGGCTTATGATCTACCATGTTTTCATCTTTCAATACATTTCTGCATGAATGAACACATTTGTGTCTCACACCAACCTCTTGATTAAAGGCTTGTAGTCTGTCCTATTCACTGCTTCCCCTCAAACTCTCCGGCCAGTTCTGTTTGCAATCAGTACAATTTTATTTTTCTGTACTGATCTCCTCCCCATCGCTCCTGTAGCCGCCAGCACACGTGTTAAACACATCACCACCCACTGTGGTACCTGGAGAGTCCTTGTATACCACAATCTGATGACTGAGAGTTGGGTACCTTCCCCACCCGCAGCTGAGGACAGTCCCTTACTCACTATCTGCACTGAACCATACTAGCTAGTAATTTCATTCATTCATTCATGGCTTGGCATCACGAACAAAGGAACGGGGCTGCCCACGTTTGCTACAGGCTCGCTGGTGGCTGACGAGGCCAATACAGGACAGGTAGGCCTGGCCACAGCAGTTGCAAGGGAAATTCTGTTCTGGGTCTGGTGCTGGTGTGTCAGGGTTCTTCCTCCTTCTCCTTTTGTCCTCAATGCCAGCTCTGCGTGCGTTCTCGAAGGAGGAGACAGACTGGTGAATGGTGTGTCGCCAGGCCTCGCGATCGGAGGCTAGATTAGACCACTGGCGATGGTCAATGTGACAGGCACCAAGGGATTTCTTCAGAGCCCTTGTACCTCTTCTTCGGTGTCCCTCTGTCACGGTGGCCAGTGGCGAGTTCGCCATACCAGGCAGGCGATGATCCTCCATCCTGGAGACGTGCCCTGCCCAGCGCAGCTGCGTCTTCAACAGCATGGCCTCGATGCTGGTGACCTCTGCCTATTGGAGGACTTCGATGTTGGTGACGAAGTCACTCCAGTGGATGTTGAGGATGGTGCTGAGGCAGCGCGGGTGGAAACGCTCAAGGAGTCGTACGTGGTGACAATAGGTGACCCATGACTCGGAGCCGTACAGGAGGGTGGTCAGTGCAACGGCTCTGTACACGCTGATCTTTGTGCTTTTCTTCAAATGCTTGTTGTTCCAGACTCTTTTGTACAGCCTGCCGAATACGCTGTTTGTCTTTGCCAATCTGTTGTCAATCTCTTTGTCGATCTTGGCATCTGACGAGATGGTGCACCCCAGGTAGCTGAACTGGTGGACTGTCTTCAGCTCTGCCTCACCAATGGTGATGCGGGGAGGGTGGTAATCTTCCTGAGGTGCGGACTGATAGAGAACTTCAGTCTTCTTCAAGCTGACTTCCAGTCCGAAGAGCGCGGCAGCCTCTGAGAAGCAGGATGTTATACGCTGCAGGGCTGTCTCTGTGTGGACAACAAGGGCAGCATCGTCAACGAAGAGAAGCTCTTGGATGAGTTGCTCCAATGTCTTGGTGTAGGACTGTAGTGGCCTCAGGTTGAACAGGCCGTCATCGGTGCGGTCTTGGATGTAGACACCGTCCTTGTCATCAAGGTCTTCTGTGGCCCTTTCGAGCATGATGCTGAAGAAGATGGTGAAGAGAGTTGGCGCGAGGACGCAGCCTTGCTTTACTCTGTTGCCTATTGAGAAGGGTTCTGAGAGGTCGTTGTGTCTGATTTGGCCACTCTGATCTTCATGTAGCTGAATGACCATGCTGAGGAACTTTGGGGGGCATCCCAGTCATTCCATGATTTGCCACAGACCTTCCCTGCTCACGGTGTCGAACGCTTTGGTAAGGTCAACAAACGTCATGTACAATCCCTTGTTCTGTTCCCTACATGTCTCTTAGAGCTGCCTGAGAACAAATACCATGTCGGTGGTGCTCCTGTTGGCTCTGAAGCCACACTGGCTCTCTGGGAGGTGTTCTTCTGCAATGATGGGCACCAATCTGTTCAGGAGTACTCTTGCGAGGATTTTTCCTGCGATGGAGAGCAGAGTTATCCCCGGTAGTTGGAGCAGTCGGACTTTTCCCCCTTGTTCTTATACAGGGCGATGATGACTGCATCACGGAGGCCTGTGGTAGTTTACCGTGTTCCCAGCAGCAGACAAAGAACTCGTGGAGTTTGGTGTGTAACACTGGGCCCCCATGCTTCCAAATCTCAGGTGGGATTCCATCAACTCTTGCTGCCTTGCCACTTTTCAGCTGCTCCATGGTCTTGACTGTCCCTTCTAGGGTTGGAATCTTGGCCAGTTCTGTTTTCTCTGGCTGATGTGGGATGCGATGAATTGTTGAGCCTTGGACCATGCGGTTGACGCCGAAGAGAGTCTGGAAATGTTCCGACCACCGGTTCAGGTCGGACGCCTTGTCTGTAAAGAGTGCCTGACCGTCTGCACTGCGCAAGGGCCTCTGGTCCTGCTGCGAAGGGCCATACACCGCTCTCAGGGCTTCATAAATCCCTCTGTAGTTACTGATGTCTACGCAAAACTGAGTTCTCTTTGCGAGGTTGGTCCACCACACGTTCTGAATCTCTCGAAACTTGCGCTGGAGGTTGCTGCATACAAGGCGGGAGGCTGCTTTCTTATCAGGACAAGACGGCTGAGCAAGGTGCGCCTGGTGGGCGGATCTCTTCTTCGCCAGCAATTCTTGGATCTCCTGGTTGTTTACATCGAACCAGTCCTTGTTCTTCTTTGTGGAAAGCCCTAGGACTTCTTCAGAGGTTTGCAGGATGGTGGTTTTTAGGTGTTCCCAAGGCACTTCTGGAGGGGAGTGAGAAACAACCCTGGTTAATTTTCCCCTTGCCACCCTAGAATATTGTCCCATCGGTAGGTTGTCCTGCCACCTGTTCAATGTTTAAGGTTTATCAAAGTACCTATACGATATACAACCCTGAGATTCGTCTCCTTACAGGCAGCCACAAAGCAGAGAAACAATAGAATCCATTAAGACATAAGAAGACCCTCAGCAGCCGACGTGCAGAGACAGACACAAATTGTGTCAACAATAAAAGTAAGCAAACAGCAAAGTTCGCAGGAGTGATTGCACAGAAGCCCATCGGGTGCAGGCCACGGCCTCCGTCGGGTGCAGCGACGAGGGAGCCTCACGGAGCGGCGAGCTGAAGTTCAGTGCAGAGACGATACACGTGTTTGGTTATACCACCCCCTCCCCCCATCCCCAAGCTGGACTGGAGGGATTAGTTACTTGCAGAAACTGTCTCGTGGTGTGAGAGTAACCCATCGGTGGTCTCGAGATCACTTCCCTGCGAGGAGCATAGAGACTAAAATTCTCACTGCTCTTAAAGGGATCTGGGACGAACAGTCACCTACAGGTTCCAGACTAAGTGGAGGGACAAGACCGATAACTTCATATCAGCCATCAATGGACCAATCACTTTATTCTATATCATAAATTTCTAAATAGAAAGCTCTATGATGCTAATTCAGTGAAATTAAATATGATATGTCATCAAAGACTCCTGCGCATTCCTACAGATGTACTGTGGAAGCATTCTAAGTGGCTGCATCACCATCTGTTATGGAGGGGCCACTGCACAAGATTGGGAAAAGAGGGGTGCAAAGGGTTTGCAAGCTCAACCAGTTCCACCATGGGGACTAACCTCCGAATCACCAAGGACATCTTCAAAAGGCAATGCCCCCAAAAGGCGGTGTCCATTATGAAGAACCCCCATCATCCAGGACGTGCCTTCTTCTCATCACTACCATCAGGGAGGAGGTACAGGAGCCTGAAGACCCCTCTTCTCATTACTACCATCAGGGAGGAGGTACAGGAGCCTGAAGACCCCTCTTCTCATCACTACCATCAGGGAGGAGGTACAGGAGCCTGGAGACACACACTCAAAACATTTTAGGAACAGCTTCTTTCTCTCTGCCATCAGATTTCTGAATGGACAATGAACCCATGAACACTACCTCACTAATTTTGCTCTTTGGTTTGCAGTATATATTTTATTATATAGGGTTATATTGACAGCAGCCACACCCCGATACACTGCTTTGACAGGCAGGCTATACCAACTGAGGGGAGCCAACAGTCTCATACCCCAGTGAGTTAGGGACATGCCTGTCCTAGCATATGAAGTCAGTTCCGGCGGACCGGGTGAATGGGATCTACAGTGAGATCCAACAGCCAGGAAGGCAGGTCTGCAACGCTCCGTGGAGAGCAAAGGGCACGACAAGGCACAGAAGACGTTATGGCCATCCACAGCAACCAAGGAAGACCCCAGTTTGTGACGCTTGCTCGTATCACTGGACCTGGACTCCCGAGGTCAAGAGAGTGGAACTGCCCCAGGACAACAGCTTTTCCACTTTAAAAACTCTCCCGCACAGATCTCCTGTCAACGTCGGACACGATGGGCAACCACCATACAGTTACGTAATATAGACCACACACAGAGAAATGCACGCGCGCACGCACGCACACACACACACACACACACACGCACACACACACACACGCACACAGTGTATATTTGTATTGTAAATCGTCATCTATTTTATATATTGCTCTGTACTGCTGTCACAAAACAACAAACTTCACGACATGTGTCAGTGATAATTGAGGAGGCACGGTAGCATAGTGGTTAGCACAACTCTTTACAGTACAGGCAACCCAGGTTCAATTCCCGTCACTGGCTGTAAGGAACTTGTACGTTCTCCCCTGACCGTGTCCGATTCCTCCGGGTGCTCTGGTTTCCGCCCACAGTCTAAAGACATACCTGTAAATAGGTTAATTGGTTTCACTGTAAATTGTCCCATGATTAGGCTCGGGTTAAACAGCTGGCTTAATGGGCGGTGCTGCTTGAAAGGCCTATTCCGCGCTGTATCTCAATAAATAAGCTAAACAATGTGAGTAAATAAGTAAATAGACAGACCGATACACAGGTAGACAGACAGACAGATAGATAGACAGGTAGACAGACTGACAGATAGATAGACAGGTAGACAGACAGATAGACAGACAGACAGATAAATAGACAGGTAGACAGACAGATAGATAGATAGATAGACAGGTAGACAGACAGGTAGATAGACAGTTATACAGACAGACAGACAGATAGATAGATAGATTGGCAAGCCTCATTCTGATTTAGGCTCCAAAATACTCTGAATGAATTAGTTGAAAGATTTCTGAACAGTAAAGGGTTACCGGTGTACTTGAAACTTCCTTCTCGTTGAAGATGAATCGTAACTGTGCGGCAGGAGTTAAACTCTCCACCTGCAGCCAAAGTCGAACAGCTCCCTTCTCAAGTGGTTCGACGACCCAGTCAGTCTTCACATTAATTACTGAAAATAACACAGCATGTTATGTCAATAATACTCTGTGTGTAATCGAGCAAATAACTATTTTAGTTGGCGAGAAGCCTCCAGAGGCTCTAATTCCATTACATTACCATTATTTCCATGAGTGTATTTACAGTGTGTGGGCTACCTGTAATTAGTATTCAGCTGGTTGTCAGGATATGGCAGGTGGAATTTCTGGGACATGTACTGAGGAAAGGGAAGCTTGAAAGTCTTGCAGTGACAGGAAAAATTGATGGAAGAAAAAGTCACGGCCGGCAGCACAAGGGATGGACAGGCAAGTTTTGAAGAGCTTATAGAACTTCTCAGATTAAAGACAAGATCGCCCACATCATACAACACGGCACATGATGGTTGCCTGTAATGTAACTCACAATGTAGGTTTGCAAGTGTGTTGGATTTGTGTTCAGCACTGAGTCACGAGGAATAATTTCTACAGGTGGATGGCACTTGAGGAAATGCGAACATTGTTTGCTATTTATGACAGTTTACAGATGTAAATTCAAAGTTTAATTTCAAAGTTCAAAGTGCATTTATTATCTAAAGTATGTATAAATTATACAATCTTGAGATTTGTCTCCCTACAGGCAGTCACAAACAAGAAACCCAAAAGAACCCTTTAAAAAAAGACTGACAAACACCCAATGTGCAGAGAGAGAGAAAAAACAAATCATGCAAACAATAAAAGTAAGCAAGTAGCATTTAGAACAAAAGTGAGTCCTCAGACACAAAGCCAGGAGCAGCTGGGGGATGGCCACGGCTTCAGATCAAAGAAAAAGCATCAGGTCTGAATATTGTTCCCCTATCCTGTGACATTTGAAAGGAGAAAATCTAATAATAAATATCTCTTTCAAGTGAATGATAAAAGGAGGACAAAAATATCTTGTCTACCCACATTATTTATGGAGAATTGCAAAGACGCACTGGGGTACTCTGCTAATGTTCCGTATAGGAAGCAGCAAAACTCAGAAGGTGTATTTTAGTTTGTAGGAACATCACACAAATGGTAGACAAAGGGGTATATGGGGTGTCCAGGTGAGGGTAGCTGGTGAGCTTCATACCCCAGTGAGACAAGGACATGCCTTTCCTAGCGTGTGAAGTCAGCTCTGGAGGAATGGACAGATGAGATCAACAGTGAGATCCAATGGCCAGGAAGGTGGTTCTGTAACACTCCATGGAGAACGAAGGGCATGACAAGGCACAGAAGACATCATGGGCATCCATTGCAACCGAGGAAGAGCCCAGTTTGTGACACTTGTTCGTACCAATGGATCCAGACTTCCGAGGTAGGTCAAGAGAGTGGAACTGCCCCAGTGCAATGGTTTTTCCAACCTAAAACTCTCCTACACAGGTTTCCTGTCATCGTCGGACATGATGGACAAACACCATAAAGTCACAGAACACTACAACACTGAAACAGGCCCTTCAGCCCATCTAATCCAAGCAATCAATCTACCTATATCTCAATGTGACAATTTACTATTCACACCCTCTAAGGTTAAAACTTTGCAATAGACAAAAGTGACCTATTAAATGCATTTTAACAGCTTCTATGAAAACTACCAGGTTAGGAATTAAGCTATCTAGACTGCTAGTAGAGAACACTGCCTAATCTTGTATTATGCTCTGTTGCATAACGATGTTAATTATTTAAACACGGACAGTTTTAGAAGGGAAGTGAGATGGTTAGGGTGCTGTTGTGGTATAACCGTCATAGACCATGAATGAGGGCTACACCTGGGTCTGTGGTGCTTTAAATATGCACAGATCTCAATAGTAAAGATCAAGGAAATGGTGGTTTATTTACATAGACTGGGCGTGGTAGCATAACAGCTGGTGTAATGCTCTACAGTGGCAGTGATCATCGTCAGGGTTCAAGCCCTGCCAGTGTACGTTCTCCTGCGTGGGTCTCCCCCAGGTGCTCTGATTTCCTCCTGTTGTAACATGATCAAGGTCACCAGAGAGACCCTGAAGCTAGAGGGTGTACAAGAGATTTATTCGACAAAGTGAGACATTCTCAGAGGACAAGGCTTGCTTGACTCAATATTGCATGACATTTTATATGCTGAAGATCAATGGGCAATTCCTTAGTTACAATGTAGCTACAATGCTTCCTTTGAATTAAATATAATTTCTCACCTCCTTCAGACACCCAAAATGACTATTTATCAGCTTTGTCTGGTTTTCAATTAACTGATGTCCACAGCTCTAGGAAAACTATTGCCCAGAACTGCATTTTAAATTTAATCTACAATCCACATTCAGGTCTAAAGGTTGGTCGCTGAAATTAATATTTTGCTCTACACCCTAACTCCAGAATACTTCATAACATTTGCCACATTCCAAAGAGGAACAGGCTAAGGTTGTCAGGCTGTGGGTGTTATGTTGGCGCTGGAAGCATGGTGACACTTGCGGGCTGCCCCCAGCGCATTTTAATGCTGTGTTGGTCATTGATGCAAACAATATATTTCATTGTAGGCTTTACTGGTTTGATGTTCATGTGAAAACTAAAGCTAATATTTAATCACTATTCTGCATACATATGGAAATCTACAAGTCTGGGGGTGGGGGGGGGATTACACAGGAAGTTCACACTCTCTACAGAATTCTGAATATACATTACACAGCCGTCATCCAATTGAATACTGCTTGCCCATGTTTGAAAACACTCCAACTTTCTGTTACTGACATCCATCGGGTTAGAGTATGTTCCCACTATGGAAATGCAGTCCAGAGTCTTAGTATGGCTTGTTGCCTGGTAGACACGGACTTCAGAGACCAGAGTGTGAGGGGCACTTTTCATCATTGTCTCAAGAGAACCAGTCTTGTATCGGAACGCCCACAATGGACCTCTGTCCTTCATTTGCAAATGCAAGTGGGTTGGCACCTGTTTCAGGGGCTGGCTCTACAGGTCACAGTTTCCATAAGACCAATAGATATAGGAGCAGAATTGGGCCATTTGGCCCATCGAGTCTGCTCTGCCATTTCATCATGGCTGATTCATTTTCCCTCTCAGCCCCAATCTCCTGCCTTCTCCTGTATCCCTTCATGACCTAACTAATCAAGAATCTATCAACCTCCGCCTTAAATATACCCAATGACTTGACCTCCACGGTCACCTGTGGCAACGAATTCCACAGATTCATCACTCTCTGGCTTAAAGAAATTCCTCCTCATCTCCATTCTAAATGGATGCCCTTCAATGAGATCCCACCTCATTCTTCTGAATTTCTGAGAGTAGAGGCCCAGAGCCATCAAACACTCTTCATGTGACAAGCCTTTCATTGCCGGAGTCACTTTCGTGAACCTCCTTTGAACCTCCTCCAACATCAGCACATCCTTTCTTAGACAAGGAGTCTGAAACTGCTCACAATACTCAGAGTGCTTTATAAAGCTTTAACATTACATTCTTGGTTTTATATACAATTTCAGTAAGCCAGTAACAAAATTCCCGGCAAATAATAACAACTTGCAAACTTGATGGGAGAAACACCATCGCTTCCTGGCTGAAGTTCTAGGCTGTGAGGGTTAGTAATGTTGCTAACCATTTCCAAATCTTCAGCAACATTAGTTGCTAAAGGACAAAATACAGTAAAGAGAATGAACTGGGGTGTCTGCACATGGAGGCTAGTCTGTTTGTGAAACACCCACAAAGATGACTCGTGACCAGTTCTGGTAATGTTATACTCTGGGAGGTAAAACTCAACTGGCCGACCAGCTATCAGGATCGCTGGGATTTAGCATTCCAATTGGCCTAATGGTGTATTTTAGATCAACACACACAAAATGCTGGAGGAACTCAGCATGCCAGGCAGCATCTATAGAAAAGATTAAAGTCGACATTTTGTGCAAAGACACTTCTTCAGGACCCAGTCATGATGAAGGGTCTTGCCCCAAAATGTCGACAGTTTACTCTTCTCCATAGATGCTGAAATGCTGCCTGGCACGCTGAATCCCTCCAGTATTTTGCATGTGTTGCTCGGATTTCCAGCGTCTACAGATTTTCTTGTGTTTGTGTTGGCTGACTGGTTGTAGGATAACCTAGTACAGAGACACCAATACCCAACAGAAAGGTTTACAGAAAGTGCTGGATACATCCCAGTCTATCAGAAGCAAGGTCCTCACCACCACTGAGCATATCTACAAGGAGCGCTGCCATAAGAAAGCAGCATCCATCATCAAGGACCCCCACCATCCAGGCCATGCTGTCTTCTCGCTGCTGCCAACGGGAAGGAGGTACAGGAGCCTTAGGCCCCACACCACCGTGTTCCGAACAGTTATTACGCCACAACCATCAGACTCCTGAACCAGTGTGGATAATGTCACTCACCACAATGAGCCTTAGGTCCCACACCACCATGTTCCGAACAGTAATTACGACACAACCATCAGGCTCCTGAACCAGTGTGGATAAAGTCACTCATCTCAATGCTGAACTGACTCCACAATCTATCATCTCACATTCCCCAAGGACACTGCAACCCATGTTCTCAGTATTATTTATTTGTTTATTTGCACAATTTATCTTCTTTTGCCCATTGGTTGTTTTCAATCTCTATCTGTGGTTTTTCATAAATCCACTGTATTTCTTTATTTTCCTGTAAATGTCTGCAAGAAAATAAATCTCGAGGATCAATATGGTGACATACAGTATATGTACTTTGATAATAAAGCTACTTTGAAATTTGGCATTCCTTATCAACACTTCAGAGACACCCAGTAAGTTCTAAGTGGTGCCAATAGGTCAACAATTCTGTACTTGAGCTTCATGCCTGCAGGTACCTAACACCCTCAGTATCCCTCCTCTGCTCCCGGGGCCTTGTTCTGTTTCAGGATGAGATCTTTTTGACACCTTGTCAGTCAGGCTGGACTGGAAAGGCAACTCTGCAAACATTAGCTAGAATGGCTTTGGGCTTCTGACGTTTCTGCGGTTGGCTCAAGGGTGCACATATCAACACACCCGCTGAAATTTGCCAATTCCTATTCTGAACATTAGCTAGAATGGCTTTGGGCTTCTGACGTTTCTGGCAAAATTCAAAGGTCAAAGCAAATTTTATCATCAAAGTACATCTATGTCACCACATACAACCCTGAATTTCATTTTCCTGTGGGCATACTCTGCAAAGATATAGGATAGTAACTATAACACGGTCAGTAAAAGACCAACCAGAGTGCAGAAGACAACAAACTGTGCAAATGCAAATATAAATAAATAGCAATAAGTAACGAGAACATGAGATACCAAGATAAATAGTCTTTAAAGTGAGATTGTTGATTGTAGAAACATCTCAGTGGATGGGCAAGTGAATGTAGTTAACCCATTTTGTTCAGAAGCCTGATGGTTGAGGGGTAGTAATTGCTCCTGTACCTGGTGGTGTGAGTCCTGAGGCTCCTGTACCTTCTACCTGATGGCAGCAGCGAGAAGAGAGCATGTCTGGGTGGTGGGGATCTCTGATGATGAATGTTGCTTCCCTGTGACCATGTTTCATGCGTTTTTTCTGTCATTCATTGTTTGGGTTTTTTTTTGGTTTCGTTGATGTCTGTGAAGAATAAGAATTTCAGACTGTGTACATTCTCCTTTAATAAATTCAACCATTGCATCACTGAGTGCCATTGTGTAACATGAATACTATGGATCAGTAACTTGAGACATACTTGAAGAGGTATTAATTACGTACGATAGGCAACACTTGTGGGCATGTTATGTTGGTTTCAGAATGTGTGGCAACACTTGTACTTGCTCTTAGCACACATTTCACTGTGATGGTTGTCAGCACAAATGACACATTTCACTGTATTTTTTGATGTACATGTTACAAATATACTTGAACCTTGGGCTGCGCCCAACACAACCCTCAGACTGTGTTGGTCGTTGACACAAATGATTCATTTCTTGTACACTCAAGGGTATCTTTTTCATTATTTCATTATTTCATTAGTTGGGTCTTTATTCTTTGGAACGTAGAAGGTTGAGGGGGGACTTGACAGAGGTATTTAAAATTATGAGGGGGATAGATGGAGTTGACGTGGATAGGTTTTTTCCATTGAGAGTGGGGGAGATTCAAACAAGAGGACATGAGTTGAGAGTTAAAGGGCAAAAGTTTAGGGGTAACATGAGGGGGAACTTCTTTACTCAGAGAGTGGTGGCTGTGTGGAATGAGTTTCCAGCAGAAGTGGTTGAGGCAGGTTCGATGTTGTCGTTTAAAGTTAAATTGGATAGATATATGGACAGGAGAGGAATGGAGGGTTATGGACCGAGTGCAGGTCGGTGGGACTAGGTGAGAGTAAGAGTTCGGCACGGACTAGAAGGGCCGAGATGGCCTGTTTCTGTGCTGTAATTGTTATATGGTTATAAGATATCCCCGGTACCTAATAAAATGGCCATGAAGTGGCTATTGATGGTCTTCTGCTGCTGTGGCCCTCCACTTCAAAGTCTGACAAGTTGTGCATTCAGAGATGCTCTTCTGCACACCAACACCATAAGATACAGGAACAGAATTAGGCCATTTGTCCCATCGAGTCTGCTCCAACATTTCATCATGGCTGATCCATTTTCCCTTTCAGCCCCAATCTCCTGCCTTCTGCCTGTATCCCTTCATGCCTTGATTAAACAAGAACCTAGCAACTTCTGCCACAGATATACCCAATGACTCAGCCTCCACAGCTGCCTGTGGCAATGATTTCCACAGATTCACCACTCCCTGGCCAAAGAAATTCCTCCTCATCTCAGTTCTAAAAGGATGCCCCTCTAATCTGAGGCTGTATCCTCTGGTCTTAGACTCCCCCACCACAGGACACGTCCTCTCCATAGCCACTCTAAGTAACACAAGGTATTTTGAGTTACAGTTGCCTTCCTTTCAAGCTTGAAACAACCTGGCCATTTGCCTCTGAGCTCTCTCATTAACAAGGTGATTTCACCCACAGAACTGCTGCTCACTAGATCTTTTTTTTGTTTTTCGCATCATTTTCTGGTAAACGCTGGGGACTGTTGTGCATGAAAGTCCCAGGAAATCAGTAGTTTATGAGATACTCAAATCACCCCATCTGGCACCAACAATCATTCCATGGTCAAAGTCACTTATGTCACAATTGTTTATTTATTGAGATTCTAGCCCTTCGAGCCGTGCTGCCCAGCAACCCCAAAATTTAACCATAGCCTAATCACAAGACAATTTAAAATGACTAATTAACCTACCAACTGTTGTGGTTTTGGACTCTGGTAGGAAACCGGGGTACCTAAAGGAAACACACATAGTTGCAGGAAGAACATACAAACAGCTTACAGGCAGTGGTGGAATTGAATCTGCGTCTCTGGTACTGTAAAGCATTGTGCTAACCATTACTCCACCATGCCGTCCCATTCTGATGTTTGATCTGAACAGCAACTGAACCTCTTGACCATTCATGCTTTTATACATTGAGTGGATGCCATATGATTGCCTAATTGCCTCCAGGCAGTGGAGGTCAAACCTCTGGATTCTTTCAAGAAAGAGTTAGATAGAGCTCTTAAAGATAGCGGACTCAAGGGATATGGGGAGAAGGCAGGAACGGGGTACTGATTGTGGATGATCAGCCATGATCACACTGAATGGCGGTGCTGGCACGAAGGGCTGAATAGCCTACTCCTGCACCTATTGCCTATTAGGTGTTTGCATGAATGAGCAGGTGGACAGATATACCTAATATAGTGGCTACTGAGTGTATGTTTCAATGTTTTGATGTACATGTGACAAATAAATCTAATCTTCACCTTTCAAATGTCACTCTGCAAAAACTCAGATGTGTTTTACTGGGAGAAGTAATCTCAGACCTGATACTTTCTCTCTGAACTGGAACTGAAGATTAACAAGTAATTTCACACCTGCAAACTGTTATAAATAGCAAATGATGTGATGGCATTGGGTTTGCTGACTGTAAAAAAAGATTTAAGCCCTACCAGATATAAATAGCCACGAGTATTCTCACTGAAGGGTGATAATACTGTAACTACCCAATCTTCAAAGTCTCTCACTTCCTTGTTTATTCTCAAGGCGAGTTTAGCTGTCAATACCCACTCTTCGAGACATGGGACCCTTCTCCCTACCAAGGAGAAGATACTTCCAGCTAACAAAGTAGATTAAGACACAATTCATTTATTTTCAGTGATACATGTTTAAATCCAGACAACATTCTTAAAGCACATTTAGAACATACAACATAGAACAGTACAGCACAGTACAGGCCCCTCGGCCCACAATGTTGTGTCGACCCTTAAACCCTACCTCCCATATAACCCCCCCCCCCATCTTAAATTCCTCCATATACCTGTCTAGTAGTCTCTTAAATTTCACTAGTGTATCTGCCTCCACCACTGACTCAGGCAGTGCATTCCATGCACCAACCACTCTGAGTAAAAAAACCTTCCTCTAATATCCCCCTTGAACTTCCCACCCCTTACCTTAAAGCCATGTCCTGTTGTACTGAGCAGTGGTGCCCTGGGGAAGAGGCACTGGCTATCCACTCTATCTATTCCTCTTAATATCTTGTACACCTCTATCATGTCTCGTCTCATCCTCCTTCTCTCCAGAGAATAAAGCCCTAGCTCCCTTAATCTCTGATCATAATGCATACTCTCTAAACCAGGCAGCATCCTGGTAAATCTCCTCTGTACCCTTTCCAATGCTTCTACATCCTTCCTATAGTGAGGTGACCAGAACTGGACACAATACTCCAAGTGTGGCCTAACCAGAGTTTTATAGAGCTGCATCATTACATCGCGACTCTTAAACTCTATCCCTCGACTTATGAAAGATAACACCCCATAAACTTTCTTAACTACCCTATCTACCTGTGAGGCAACTTTCAGGGATCTGTGGATAGGCACCCCCAGATCCCTCTGCTCCTCCACAATACCAAGTATCCTGCCATTTACTTTGTACTCTGCCTTGGAGTTTGTCCTTCCAAAGTGTACCACCTCACACTTCCCTGGGTTGAACTCCATCTGCCACTTCTCAGCCCACTTCTGCATCCTATCAATGTCTGTCTGCAATCTTCGACAATCCTCTATGCTATCTACAACACCACCAACCTTTGTGTCATCTGCAAACTTGCCAACCCACCTTTCTACTCCCAAATCCAGGTCGTTAATAAAAATCATGAAAAGTAGAGGTCCCAGAACCGATCCTTGTGGGACACCACTAGTCACAACCTCCAATCCTAATGTACTCCCTCCACCACGACCCTCTGCTTTCTGCAGGCAAGCCAATTCTGAATCCACCTGGCTAAACTTCCCTGGATCCCATGCCTTCTGAATAAGCCTACTGTGTGGAACCTTGTAAAATGCCTTACTAAAATCCATGTAGATCACATCCACTGCACTACCCTCATCTATATGCCTGGACACCTCCTCAAAGAACTCTATCAGGCTTGTTAGACATGATCTGCCCTTCATAAAGTCATGCTGACTGTCCCTGATCAGACCATGATTCTCTAAGTGCCCATAGATCCTATCTCCAAGAATCTTTTCCAACAGCTTTCCCACCATAGACATAAGGCTCACTGGTCTATAATTACCCCGACTATCCCTACTACCTTTTTTTGGACAAGGGGACAACATTCGCCTCCCTCCAATCCTCCGGTACCATTCCTGTGGACAACGAGGACATAAAGATCCTAGCCAGAGGCTCAGCAATCTCTTCTCTCGCCTCGTGGAGCAGCCTGGGGAATATTCCATCAGGCCCCGGGGACTTATCTGTCCTAATGTATTTTAACAACTCCAAAACCATCTCTCCCTTAATATCAACAGGCTCCAGAACCTCACTCATATTGTCCTCACCAACATCAAGTTCCCTCTCATTGGTGAATACCGAAGAGAAGTATTCATTGAGAACCTCGCTCACTTCCACAGCCTCCAGGCACATCTTCCCACCTTTTACTCACAATGGATTTCTAATTTAAACACTTCCCAATTACAAATACAAAGGATTTCCAAAACACAGGTACAATTCCTCTAAACTAACAAGCCCTGCTAACAATCATTCATTGCAGAAATCAAAACCAGAGGAATGGATTCACAAACACCAGAAAATCTGCAGGTGCTGGAAATCCAAAGTAACACACAGAAAATGCTGGAGGAACTCAGCAGGTCAGAATGGATTCTAGCTCACCCTGTGTCTCTTCCATGTTGCTTGATATTTCTTGCCTCTAATACGCTTGAACTGCTCTCTATATTTAAACAGTTTATCTGCCACTTGGGTGACCTCACACACGTATGATATTTCTCAGATACCTATTTACACAAACAATCTAAAAGCTTCTTGCAGACACAGTTCCCAGCTACCCACAATTAATGCTGTGAAGCTAACTTCCTTGAGTACAAAACCCTTCCAGCATTAATTGATTAGTTATTAATATGCTAATTGTTTATTTCCATCTTGTCTGCAAGCTTCCTTAAACTAAGCCAGCTTGTCTGTTTTGAAACAAGCCAAATTAAACAACTGCTGTCTTATACTTCACCTGTTTGAGTGGTAAGACAGGATGCTATGAGCCAGCAAATCTAAGCTGTATTTAGAGCTTGTTTGCAAAGATGGTCTATAGATAGTGCTTGTTTTAACTTTAAGCTGGTTACTGTTTCCACTTACATTGTGAGAACTGAAGACTGGCTCCCGTTTATAACCCAAAGCTAAACAAAGAAAATAATTGGAAGTTTACTTACTTCTGTTTGATCTTACAAGTGGCAACTGATGTGTATAGAAATTGAACTCGGAAAAGCAAGAGGCCCATTGGCCCAGGAAGCAATTTTCCATCACAGTGCCTGCTTGTCCTCAAGTTCTGTCCATATATAAAAACTATTCTTTGCGATCTCGAAGAGACAAAGTGCTGAATCCAAATCCAATGTACTTACAAACATGATCTTCCTCCCACTGAGTCATGGTTGAGAAAGTCTTTGAAGTGTTCCTCCCATTCACCGTTGTCTGTCTTCCTCAGTTCTGGGCTTGCGCTGGGCTGGGATCATGGATAATCTTGACAACATGGAGGAGCATGACAGACAGCTGAACACTGAGCTTCCTGTGCTTTTCCTGTGCACCCTCTGTCCTTTCAGTCATAGGCTTTTCTGCAGAACTAACAGAGCTGCTCCTTCTCACTTAAAGTCATCGAGCGCTAAAGCACAGAAGCAGGTTCTTTGGCCCATCTAGTCCATGTTAAACTGTTATTCTGCCTTGTCCCATCTGGGCCACAGCCCTCCATATCCCTCCCATCCATATACCTATCCAAAGTTATCTTAAATGTTGAAATCAAACTCACATCCATCACTTCTGCTGGTAGCTTGTTCCACATGCTCACCATCCTCTGAGTGAAGAAATTCCCCCTCATATTCCCTTTAAACTTTTCACCTTTCACCCTTAACCCATGACCTCTAGTTTTCACCTCACCCAACCTCAAAGGAAAATTCTGCTTGCATTTACCCCATCTATAGCCCTCATAATTTTGTATACCTCTATAAAATCTCCTTTTAATCTTCCAAGGAATAAAGTCGTAATCTATTCAAACTTTCCCTATAACTCAGCTCCTCAAGTCCTGGCAATATCCTTGTAAATTTTCTCTGTACTCTTTCAATTTAGTTTGCATCTTTCCTGTAGGAAGGTGACAAGAACTACACACAATACTCCAAATTAGGCCTCATCAACATCTTATACAACTTCAACATAACATTCCAACTCCTGTATGCACTACTTCGATTTCTGAAGGCCAATGTGTCAAAAGCTTTCTTTATGACTCTATCTACCCGTGACTCCACTTTCTATGAATTATGGACCTGCATTCCCAGATCCCTTTGTTCTATCACACTCCTCAGTGTCCTACCATTCACTGTGTAAGACCTGCCCTGGTTGGTCCTACTAAAATGCAATGCCTCACACTTGTCTGCATTAAATTCCAATTGCTGTTTTTCAGTCCATTTTTCCAGCTGTATCAGTTCGTGCTGGACAGTTTGATAGCCTTCCTCCCTGTTCAGGACACCCCCAATCTTAGTGTCATTGGAACATTTACTGATCCAGGTCACTGCATTTCCAGGCATGGGATAATTCCAGGCAACAGGTCCCCAGCGGGGACAATGTTGATGAAGACTTTTGTTAAACCTGGTTTGCCAATGCACAGAGGCTTCTACAGCCTTTGGCAGCATGGGACATTTCATGCCCAGCATGTTGTCTGTGGGAACACAGTTAATGGCGAGCAGTTCCTATGGAGACTGCACCCAGAACCACCAACCCCTCCCTCCCACCCCCTCTCTCTCCCCAACCTTTCCTCCTTCCCCCCCTCCTCCTCTCCCTCCCGTCTCTGTGGGAACATCTGGGACAGTAGTAGAAACTTTAACGCCGTGCATTGGGTGGACACACAGGTCTGGAGTAGGTGGTCAGGGAAAACGCACTGGTCGCCCACTGCCTGGTTAACCTGCCCTGGCTGCGGGAGAGCCTCTGGTTCCCACACTGGACACATCTGCCTCTGCAAACCTACAGAAATAGAATGGGAGTTGGACTTCCTCGAGCTGAGGGTGAAAGGAGCACTATTTTCCATTTCAGACCAGGTCGGATTGGAAACATTTCAATAATGAAGACTCACGTGGGTGTTTTTTTCGGTGGCTCAGTTCCTTCAGCTTTTGCAGCTCTGAAAGATAATGGTTAGAACTTAAATTCCAATCGGAAACGTTCAGTTTTGTATTTGACAGGGTTGGAGTTAGATTTACCTTCATCGGTTAACTTATGACTGGAGGAGGCCCCATCCGTACCGGTTACCACCACAGAGTACATTCCCAGGTCCTGAGCAGACGGGTCAAGTAGGATGAGTTTAGACCTGGAGTGGGGAGAGAGATGGGGAGGGGAGAGGGAGGGAGGAAGGGGGGGTGCGAGAGGGAGGGAGAGTATGGGAGAGAGAGGGAGGGGGAAGAGAGGGGAGAAAGGGGAGAGAGAGGAGGAGAAAGACAGAAAGAGACAAAGAAAGATAGAGAGAAAAAGTAGAGACAAATGGAGAGAGAGAGAGAGAGGAGAGAGGTAGAGAGAGAGGGAAAAGGACAGAGAGAAAGAAAGAGGGAGAGAGAGATGAGAGAGACAAGATAGATGAGAGAGGGAGAGATGAGAGAGAGGCAGTCTGACCTGCCGAATTTAATCATGATGGTGTTTATCTTGTTCCAGATATAAGATTCATTTATTCATCACATGTATATCAAAACATACAGTGAAACGAGTCATTTGCATTAACAGCTATCACAATCTGAAGCTGTGCTGGGGGCAGCCCACAAGTGTAGCCACACATTCCAACACAGCATGCCCATGGGTTTCATCACAACAACAGCAAAACAAGCTCCATTCACCACCCCCACCCATCACTCAAATACACAGACAGGCCTCCGGTCCAGGACAGGCCGCCTCCGGGCCTCTGGGTCTCCAGGCTCACAAACGTCAGGCCTACAACTTTGAGACACGCCGCCCAGGGACTTCAGCTGCTAGAACTGCTGACTATGGTCTTTGATCTTCCATCTTATTACTTACTGCCGACAGTTGTAGAATTTGCCCAGACGCTTACCTGTCCTCCGAAGTCTCAATCTGCACTCTGTCAGGAGTTTCGATTTCCTGGTCATCTTTGGACCAAAGAAACTTTGATGCATCGTCAATCTCTGGGCTCTGGAAAACCAGGAAGATATTCCCATCATCATCCACGCCCGTCTCTATCTCTGTGGTACCTGTGGAAAACAACAGATGTGCCTCAGGCCGTGTCCCTTGTCCCGGTGAGAGCAGGGACATCGGGAAATCAGAGGGGATGTTGCAGATCATGAGAGAAATCACCAAACCTGGTCTGGTTTCTGCACAGACAGGATCCGAAGGCATTGACGGGACCCCGGCTCCCGTAGAGTTCAGTGCTGACACACGGAAAACGTAAGTTTTGCCTTCTACCAGCTGAGAAATCTTAATGAGATTAAAGAAACACAATTAATTTAAACCTCAGAAACTTTTCTTTCTTTTCCTGCCTCATCATCTGTTAACTATTTGTCAGTCACCTGGTAACAGGTTGTACAAGGTAACAGATGGCACAGGTTCAAGGTTGAAAGTTCAAAGTTCATTTATTATCGAAGTAAGTATCCACCACATGGCCAAGTGGTTAAGGTGTTGGACTATTTCGAGCCTTGGCCGAAGCAACGTGTTGTGTCCTTGAGCAAGGCACTTAATCACACATTGCTCTGCGATGACACCGGTGCCAAGCTGTATGGGTCCTAATGCCCTTCCCTTGGACAACATTGGTGTCGTGGAGAGGGGAGACTTGCAGCATGGGCAACTGCCAGTCTTCCATACAACCTTGCCCAGGCCTGCACCCTGGAGAGTGAAGACTTTCCAGGCGCAGATCCATGGTCTCGCAAGACTAACGGATGCCTTTATTTTAAGTATGCACCATGGAATACCTGTGGTATTTATTTGTTTATCGAGATACCATGTGGAATAGGCCCTTCCGGCCCTTCGAGCTGAATCACCCAGCAACCCCGACTTAGCCAACCTAATCACAGAACAATTTACAATCATCATCTAACCTACCAACCAGTACGTCTTTGAACTGTGGGAGGAGACCGGAGCACCCAACAGAAACCCATGTGGTCACGGGAAGAACGTGCAAACTCCTTACAGAGAGCGTCGGGAAGGCGGGCACCACGGTAGTGTAGTGGTTAGTCTGGGATGTTCTGGAGCTGGAAGTCCAATTCCGACGCTGTTCTGTAAGGAGTCTCTCCCCATGGAGTGCGCGGATTTCCTCCGGTTCCTCCAATTTCCTCGCACAGACATACTGGGTAGGCTTATTGGTCATTGTAAATTGTCCCATGACTCGGTTAGGGTCCGTTGTGGGGTCCCTGGGGCGCTGTGGCTTGAAGGGCCAGAAAGGCCTGCTCCACGCTGTATTGCTAAATGTATAAAATACAACCTTGAGATTCATCTTCTTGCAGGCAGCCACAAAACAAGGAAACACAATCGAGTCTCTTTAGTCAGAGGGTAGTGGATCCGTGGAATTCATTGCCACAGGCAGCTATGGAGGCCAAGTCATATTTAAAGCAGAGGTTGATAGGTTCTTGTTTAGTTGGGACATGAAGGGATAAGGGAGAGGCAGGAGATTGGAGCTGAGATGAATCAGCCAAGATGAAAAGTCGGAGAAGACTCGATGGGCCAAATGGCCTGATTCTGTTCCTGTATTTTATGGTTTTAACACTTGTGTACTGGGACTGACATTAAACAATCTGGAATCTAGACCCCCTCTGTTTTTTCTATCCCTGCTACCTCTGTGCACGTACACAGAGTAATGGAGGGAGACTTTGGAATATTATTGTGAAACAGGGTTTTCAGAGAACAGCTCTTCTGAAAGTGAGGTGTGGTTATCACCAAAGGGATCGGAAAGTATAATCAAAAGCCAGAAACGGCTGAGAGCCACAGGGGGAAGTTACTGTTTAACTGCCAGTGCAGTGTAGAGTTTCAGAATCTGGCTGAGGGAGGGGACTGGCTTTCTCAGATGCCAAAGACATCTCACGGGGGTGCTGTGGTACCTGAGTTACTCTCCTCACCCATGAGAAACTGCCTGGCCTCAGTCTCCTCTCTCTCCATCAAATTTGTTTTTTATGCCAGTCTTAATAAATTCCACTGTATTTCTTTAATTTCCTGTAAATCCCTGTGAAAAACATAATCTCAAAGTAGAATATGGGAACATATACAGACTTTGATGATAAATTTACTTTGAGTTTGAATTCCATCTGTACTGGGGTCTGGAGCAGCCACAGAGCCATAGAAAAGTACAGTGCAGAAACAGGCCCTTCAGCCCATCTAATCTATGCTGAAAATTTAAACTGCTTGCTCCCATTGACCTGCACTGGGACCATAGCCCTCCATACCCCTACCATCCATGTACCTAACCAAACTTCTCTTAAATGTTGAAATTGAGTTCACATGCACCAGCTGTGCTGGCAGCTCATTCCACACTCTCACTACCCACTGAGTGAAGAAGATTCCCCTCATGTTCCCTTGAAACATTTCACCTTTCACCCAAAATCCACGACCTCTGGTTGCAGTGTCACCCAACCTCAGTGGAAAAGACCTGCTTGCATTTACCCTATCTATTTTCCTCATAAGTTTGTGTACCTCTATCAAATCTCCCCTCGGTCTTCTATGTTCCAAGGAATAAAGTTGGACGTGAACTCACATCCCAACGATGTAGGGAAGCCTACAGAGTGACTGTAATTCATACTTTTCTCCGACTGAAAATCCATTGCCTGTCATTTTTGTCAGAACTTGCAGAACATTTACAAACCCTCATGTGCGTGTCAGGTGTTGGCTTTTTATTTAGGAGTGTCCACTCTCCTCCATCTGTCTCACACATCTCAATGAGATAGCCCGTTACACGGTCCTTCCCCGTGTAGAGCGGAGGCTGCCACTTTAGTAACAGAGAGTTGCTGCGAACCTCGAAGAACATCACGTCAAACGGTGGCCCTGCCAGAGGTAACGGAAGACGCACTGTAAACCTTTGGAGCAACAGATCAGCAGAGCAGAAACAGACAAGTTATGAGGCATGCCATCGTTACCAACATCGCATGGCTGAAATTACTTCACAAGAGTAGTAGGAGAGTCTAGGGCCAGAGTGTACACTCTCAGAACACAAGAGTATGCCAGCAGAGAAGGTCCAGAGGATGTTTACTAGAATGATCCCAGGAATGAAAGGGTTAACATGTGAGGAACGTTTGATAGCCTGGGCCTGTAGGCACTCGAGTTTAGAAGACTAAGGTGGGGGGGGGGAGGGGGAACTCATTGAAACCTACCGAATATTGAAAGGCTTCAATGGTGCGGATGTGGAGAGAACGGTTCCTGTAGTGGGGCAGTCTAGGACAAGAAGGCAGTGTCAGAAAACAAGGATGTCCCTTTAGAATAGAGATAAGGAGGAATTTCTTGTCCGGAGGGTGATGAACCTGTGGAATTCATTGCTACGGATGGCTGCTGAGGCCAAGTCTTTGGGTATGTTTAAAATGGAGGTTGATAGGTTCTTGATTAGTAGCGGTGTCAAAGATCACAGGAGGAAGGTGGGAGAATGGTGTTGAGAGGGTTAATAAATCAGCCATGATTGAATGGTGGAGCAGACTGGAAAATGGCCTAATTCTGCTCCGAAGTCTCATGGTCTCATTTTCTAAAAATGCAAATAAAAATAAATTATGATCAAGCTGCATAATGAGATTTAGGACTGATGGCAAAGGGCTAGCTTCGGGGTAGATGTTAAGTAACAAAGGGAAAGAGAGGGTTAGAGAGGGAGTTCCTGCATTTAGAGCTTTTTGGTATCCAGGACCAAGGCCAACAGCAGCAGAGTGATTATATTTGTTGATTTGCGAGAGTCCAGAATTAGCACAGATATTTGTTACATCCCGAGCACGACACCTCAGCTCAGATAATCCTTCAGACCAGAGACGAGTGAGTGTCATAGTCAGCAGAGTTTGAAACAGATCAGAGTGTCAAAGTGAAATCTGAGCACAAGCTTCATCATGTTGGCCAAAAAGAGCCAAAAAAACTGTGAACAGGAATGGAGACGGCCATTTTGTGAGACTGCCCTTGCAGACTCCATTTTGTGAACTGTTTGATGAACTGATTCTTGCTCTGGGATAACTTCATCAGAGCAATTGGATCTGGACATGATGAGTTTCAGCTAATGACTGCCTAGAACTGAGACCATTCTCAGATGAGCAGCTATTTATTATGTAAAGTGTCAGGCTTGCCAGAGAGGGAATCTGTAATCTCATTAGACCCATTGTCTGGGTCACCTGGTTTAACTGGCTTGAAACAGTCAGAATTGAAAAGAACAGAAGGCACGAGACTGAGGTCAAAGGCCTAGAACAACGCTGATTGTAGCTCTGGACCAGAGACAACAAGAGGGTAACCTAGGTGGGTCAGGAAACCTTGAGCCAAAGGGATGGAAATGCATCATTTGAACTGATGAGAAACACTATCAGACCTAAGAGGTTCAAATGCAAAGGAGAGGCAACTCTCTGGAGACCAACCATCGTGGACGTGGGGGACCTCATGGACACATGGTGATTCAAAGATTCAGAACATATTTATCTTCAAAGAGTGTATAAACTATACACCTTGAAATTTGTCTGCTTAGAGGCAGCCACAAAGCAAGAAACTCGAACAACCCAATTAAATAAGGGACCAAAAAAACCACTGCTTAGAGAACGAGACAGTAAAAAACACACATTGTGCGAACAATAGAATCAAGCCAACAGCATCGTGAACCAGTCTGTGTCCCAGATCCACTCCCGGAGCAGCTAGACTGGGTCCAGGCTAAGCCTTGGCCCCCAGTTTTCACAGCAGTGGGACAGAAACCCACAGCAGTCCGATCAGTTCCATTCGTGGGAGTGGGAGTGAAATTATCTTGATCCTCGCCTCCGTACCCGACACTTGGACTTTCAATCTAGCTGGGCTGACATTTAAGTTGTCCAAGCTCCGGATCGTGTCACGTACTAGGGTTGGACCCAGGCACCCCCCAATACGGCTGGGTTGCCCCACTCAAAGCCGGTCTTGATCTCGCCAAATCGGCTCGGCGCTGGAGTAATCCAACCTCACAACCGGGTTAGGTGGACTCTTCTGTATCGGCTCCTCCAAATTTCTCACTCCATCTCCTGCAGCAATACAAACTGTGAATCTGTCAGCAAACCCGGCGGTTTGAACACATTGCGCCTCACAAGGCCCCAGCACGGCTCATCCACCGAACCAGCCTCTCTTCCGCTTGCCCTTTTACTGTCTGCGGCGAGAGGTCACCACGATTTTCTTCACGGAAGATGCTACGAGTAATGATGTTAGTCAATTCTCTTGCCGTATGATTTGCCAGTAAGCTGTCACACGTATTTGGTAGCACCATCGGAAATCGGAGTGGGACTGCGAGCGGGAACACAGGGCTGGCATAGATTTCTTTCCCGGGTATTAAATTTCTATTCTTCGACTATTCATGGAAGGTCAGGAAAACGTAGCAGGTGTGCACACAGGTATTCAGCTGCGTAAATTCACATGTTCTTCCATGGAGACAAAAAGATACTTGTTGGTAATTACAGATTCTCCCTGTGCCTCCCTGATCATTATTAGTACCAGGTAGATCCTTCCAACAAATGGAACAAGTTTGTTCTCCCTTTTGTATCTGCCCACATTTTATCAAGAGGATCAAGTACTGAGAGGTGATGAATTTAGTTAAGAAAAGCGAAAGTATGTAAAGCTTAGGAAGCTTGAATCAAACAGAGTAGTTGAGAATTATAAAGAAGGGGAAAGCCAGGAGGGGCCATGAAAAGTCCTTGGCAAGTAGGGTTAAAGAGACTCCCAAGGAATTCTACACATACGTCATTGGTGAATCAGAAACGCAATCAAGTAGCTAATATTGTTCCATTATTCAAGAAGGGAACCAGAGATAAGCCTGGAAACGATAGGGAAGCTACTGGAGAGAATACTTAGGGATAGGATTTATGGGCATTTGGAAAACCATGGCCAAATTAGGGCGAGCATTGCACAGGACAAGTCATGTCTTTCTAACGATAGGTATTTTGATGAGGTTATGAGGGTGATTGCTGGATAGATGTTGTCTACCTGGATTTTAGTAAGGAATTTGACGAGGTCCCTTATGGGAGGCTCAAAATTAAGATGCATGGGATCTTTGGTGAATTGGCTGTTTGGATTCAGAACTGGCTTGCCTATAGAAGACAGAGGGTAGAGGTCAAAGGGGCGTCTTTTAGCTGGAGCTCTGTGGTTAGTGGTGTTCTGTAGGGATCTCTGCTGTTTGTGATGTATATAAAAGACCTGGATGAAAATGTAGATGGGTGGGTTAGTAAGTTTGCAGATGACAAGTTTGCAAGATTGGTGGAATTGTGGATAGTGTAGAAGACTGGCAAAGAATAAGCATGATATTGACCAGTTGCAGATCTGGGCAGAGAAATAGCAAATGAATTTTAACCAAGCAAAATGTGAGGTGTTGCACCAAAGTACCCTTGGTAAGGAGAAAGTACCCTCTTAAGGGCAAGGCCCTTAATAGTGTTGCTGAGCAGAAAGATCTTGGGGTCCAAGTTTACAGATCCTTGAAAGTGGCTATGCAGGTTAATAGGGTGTTTAAGAAGGCTTATGGAATCCTTACATTTATTAGTCAAAGCATTGAGTTTGAAAGTCAGTAAGCTATATTGCAGCTGTATAAAACTAGTTAGGCTACATCTGAAGTATTGCGTACATTTCTGGTTGCCCACTACAGGTAGGATATTGAGGCTTTGGAGAGGGTGCAGAAGAGGCTTACCGGGATGCTGACCAGATTAGTGGACATGTGCTATAATGAGAGGTTTGGATAAATTTGGGATGTTTTCTCTGGAGCACTGGAGACTGAGGGGAGATCTGATCGAGGTTTATAAGATTATGAGAGGCATAGATAGGTTAGACAGAGAGTATGTTTCAAATGTCTACTACCAGAGGGCATGCATTTAAGGTGAGAGGGAGTAACTTCAAAGGGGATTTGAGGGGAAAGTTTTTTTTACAGAAAGAGTGGTGGGTGCCTGGAATGTGCTGCCTGGGTGGAGGTAGAGGCAAATACATTAGAGACGTTTAGATAGGCACATGAATGTGAGGGCACTGTGTGGGCAGAGAGATTACTTTAGGTCGCCATTTGATTACTACTTTAATTGGTGCAGCACAATATTGTGGGTCGAAGGGCCTGTTCCTGTGCTGTACTGTTCTACATTCTGTGTTCTATGACTTGGCAATTAGAAACATGAGTCCCAGAAAAGTACAGCACAGAAACAGGCCCTTCAGCCCGTCTAGTCCATGCTGAACCACTTAAACTGCCTACTCCCATTGACTTGTACCGGAACATTCCTTCCAAGGGCAGTTGAAAGGCGGCGAATGTTAGCCAAAGAGAGGCAGTAACTGAGACTGCTAAAGAGGGGTGGAAGACTCACCGGGCTGTGGCATCGTCCACTGCTCACACTTAAACTGGTCACTGACTGCCGACGGTGGTCCCACACCCGCCCAGTTCATGGCGAAGGCACGGAACTCGTAGAAACAGCCCTCTCTTAGGTTCTTCACCTACAAAAGCAATGAAACACCAAATATGAGTTCTGCCTCCATTCAGGTGGGGGTATCGTGGTGGTGGGAACTACGGCCCACGGTGCTCTGGACTGATCACAGAAAGTAACACAAAGATGGAATTGGTGTTGGTTTGTTATTGTTACATGCACCGAGCTACAGTGAGAAACCTGTCTTACATGCTGCTCATGAGGACTAGGAGCAGGAATCGGCCATTCGGCCCCTCGAGCCTGATCCACCATTCGGCCCATCGAGCCTGCTCCACCATTCAATAAGATTATGATTGATCTGGAATTGACTCATCTCCTGTCTGTTCCCCAGAACGATTAATTACCCTGCCATTCAAAAATCTACCTATCTGTCTATCTACCTACATATCTATCTATCTACCTACATATTATATGGTTATATGGTTAACTGTTTCTTCATCGTCATCATTATGTGTTGTGTTTTTTTGACATGAATGATCACAGTCTTGACCACGATTGTTCTTGCCAAATTTTTCTACAGAATTGGTTTGCCATTGCCTTCTTCTGGGCAGTGTCTTTACAGGACGGGTGACCCCAGCCATTGTCAATACTCTTCAGAGACTGTCTGCCTGGAGTCAGTGGTCACATAACCAGGACTTGTGATGTGCACCAGCTGCTCGTACGACCATCCACCACCTGCTCCCATGACTTCACGTGACCCTGATCCGGGGGTGGGGGTGGGGGATGCTAAGCAGGTGCTACACCTTGCCCACGGCTGACCTGCAGGCTAGCGGAGGGAAGGAGCACCTTACACCTCCTGTACTAAAAACGTATCTCCACACCCCACCCCTCACCCATATTAGGGACTTTTAAGAGACTCTTAGATAGGCACGTAGATTATAGGAAAATGATAGAGGGTTCTATTGGAGGGTAAAATTGGTCATTTTCCATGTTTTATGCTCTATGAAGGAGTAAAAGGGCAGCTGACTGTGGTTGGATGCAGGATACGATTGCAAGCAGGTAAGCATTTAGAGTTCAAAGGTCAAAGTAAATTTAAGTAAAGTACATATACGTCACCATACACAACCCTGGGATTCATTCTCCTGTGGGCATTCACAGTAAATCAGTAATAGAACTATAACAGAATCAACAAAAAAACCCACCAACGTGGATGTTCAACCAGTCTGCAAAACTGTGCCAGTATAAAAAGGAAATAATAATAATATATAAACAAGCAACAAAAGTTGAAAACATGAGATGAAGAGTCCTTGAAATTGAGTCCATATATTGTGAGAACCTTTCAATGCTGAGGTCAGTGAAGTTGAGTGAAGTTATCCTCTTTGGTTCAACAGACTGATGGCTGAGGGCTGATAATTGTTCCTGAACCTTGTGGCATGTCTCGAGGCTCCTGTACCTTCTTCCTGATGGCAGCTTTGAGAAGATAGCATTACCAGGGTAGGGGTGGGGCAGGTCCCTGATGTTGGATGCTGCTTTCCTGCGACAGCACTCCATGTAGATGTGTTCGGCGATGGGGAGGACATCACCTGTGAAGAACTGGGCTGTATCCACTACCTTTTGGAGGATTTTCCATTCAAGGGCATTGGACTTTATTCCTTGGAATATAGAAGATTGAGAGGAGATTTAATACAGAATTATGAGGGGTACAGACAGGGTAAATGCAAACAGGCTTCTTCTACTGAGGTTGGGTGGGACTACAACCAGAGGCCATGGGTTAAGGGTGAAAGGTGAAAAATTTAAGGGGAACATGAGGGGAAACTTCTTCAGTCAGAGGGTCATGGAACGAGCTGCCAGTGCAAGTAGTGCATGTGAGCTTGATTTCAACATTTAAGAGAAGTTTGGATAGGTACATGGATGGTAGGGATGTGGAGGGCGATGGTCCCAGTGCAGGTCGATGGGACTAGGCATTTTAAATGCTTTGGCATGGACTAGATGGGCCGAAGGGCCTGTTTCTATGATTACGTCTCTATGGTGTTTCCATACCAGGCTGTGATGCAACCAGTCAGTATACTCTCCACCACACATCTATAGAAGTTTGTCCTTGATGATGGATGCTGCTTTCTTACGACAGTGCTTCAACAAATAATAAGCAAAATACAAAAAAAAATCCTTTATGGTCAAAACCCAACAAGTAAAGATATTTCTCTGTGGCTGACAGACCAAATTAAACAGTAGCACATTGAAGGAAGAGGCATATAACTCTGACAGAAAGGACCCAATCTGGGGTTTGGGAGCAATTGAGACATCAGCAAAGGAAGATCAATTAAAAAGCGGGAAGATGGACGGCAAGAAAAAGAAACAGGCAAGGAATATCAAATATTTATAGGTGTAACAATTTTTATAGATGTAACAACAGTAAGGAGCAGAGAGGGCATCTGTGTTCTTTTACAGCTGAGTAAGGGATTTGTAATGAGCAAAAAGGAAACATATTTAGTGTCGTCCTCATGGAAAAAGAAACATAAAAACTACCCCAAATCGTAGATAATGAAGAACTGGAGGGATGTAGCAATTATACAAAAAAAGCTACTAATATAGATGACGAAACTAGAAGCCCTAGGTGCTGATGCGCTAATAACTTTACCATAAAGAAATTAGACCATAACACCATAAGATATAGGAGCACAACTAGGCCAGTTGGCCCATCGAGTCTGCTCCACCATTCAATCATGGCTGCTCCATTTCCCTCTCAACCCCATTCTCCTGCCTTCTCCCTATAACCTTTGATGCTTTGACTAATTGAGAATCTATCAACCTCTGCCTTAAATACACCCAATGACTTGGCCTTCACAACTGCCTGTGGCAATGAATTCCAGATTCACCACCCTCTGGCTAAAGACATTCCTCCTCATCACCATTCTAAATGGACGTCCCTCTATTCTGAGGCTGATTGAGAAATTAGTCCAAGAAAACTGGAAAATAAGTGTAAACACGTAGTCTTGCCTTGTAGAATCTGGTCTTTATGGGTTTAATGTTAACTTCATGCCACTCAGCCAGTGCTGCGTTACAGCAGTCCAAGAAATATCCTAAAATCTCAGGTCCAATCGGGAATTTGGGCTCCTTCCAGGCAATAATCATTTCAGTCCTTCCAGAGCTCAGCTGCGTCAGGTCATAAGGAGCAGATGGAAGAACTGGGAAGAAAAGTTCATCAGGTTAAAATATTAAAAATCCAAAATGCATCCAGACGGTTTCCCTCACACGTATAACAGGTTACTGTTTCACCTTGGACTTTTGTAAAATTTGACCTTGTGGTGACCCTGTCCCTACAACCTCCATGGGCAGACAAAATTTTACATTCTGATTACATTTTACATTCTTAGGACACAGAACATAGGACAACCCCTCAGCTGGTACTCCTTTTCTAAACTGCTATCTTGTGTGAGTTTGATGGGACTACTGGCTCTGCAGCCTGCAGTCAATGAACGACACAGTGCTAAACTGAACTGAACTGAACTGAACTGTTTCAATGACTTTGTGGTTTGATGTTATATATTCTGTGCATTACTTGCTTGCTTTTTTGCCATTTGCATGATTTGTTCTTTTTTTGTGCATCGGGTGTTTGATGTTTTTCTTTGAATGGGTTCCATAATGTTTCTTTGTTTCGTGATTGTCTGTGGGAAGGTGAATGCCAAAGAGTGGCTTGGCCATACGAGCTAACAGTAGTTACTAAATGCATCTGATGCAGACTAAACCGGTCTGATGTTGGCCCTTCTCAGTCTTAACCATTCCATCCCAGAAACATGACCAGGAGAGAATTTCCTGCTCCATTCCCCAAGGGGAAGGCTAAAAGAGAGAAACATTTCCCCATTTTTCATAGCTCCATTCACTCCCTGCCTGTGATAGGTAATGGAATCGAGAAGCCGAGCTTTAAGTCGCAACTTTTAAAACCTGTAGGTGGCGATGTTCCTTACAGTTTTAGACCTGATTCTCTCCAAGATTTATCTTCATGCTCTCATCCGTACTGTGTCAAACTGTTCGTGTTTGCTGTTAAACAGGTGATATTTTGTAAGGTGATTGGAGGAAGGTATAGAAAGATGTCAGAGTGGTGGGGGTGTGGAATGCACTGCCAGAGGTGGTGGTAGAGCCAGGTACATTAGGGGCATTTAAGAGACTCTTAGACCAGGCACATGGACGTAAGCAAAATGTTCCATGTTCTACATTGTAGAATAGAAGTCCAAAGTTCTGAAACCACAGATGGCTGAAAACAACATTCCCCAGTGGATGAAATTCCACAGCGGGACACTCAAAGAATCTTTGTTCTTCTGTCTGTGAGCATTGTACAGAAACAGGGTTTATTGCCACTGACGTACATTGTGACAATTGCTGTTTTGGAGCAGTGGTACAGTGCAGGTGTAAAAAATTACTGTAAATTACAATTTTAAAAATTGTCTAAAAGGAACTGGCGACCTGGAAGAGGACCATCTCATCTGCACAGCACCATCGTCAAATGCTTTTCAGGGCAGCAACGGAGGTCCTCCATCTCTGTTTGTCCTCAGCCATCTTCTCTACCATGCCCCAGGTGTGGCTCACAATGGGTTAATCACGAAGCAAGTGCTGCTGCCTCTGCCTGTACCCGTCACTGCTGTCTGGCCCATGTGGTGGAAGGTAGAGCCTTTGAGCTGGAGTGTCGTGTCTGTTGAGCCTTGTTTTGTTGTTCTGGTGAGCATTGTGGGTAAACTATGTTGGCGCTAGAATGTGTGGCGACATTTGTGGGCTGCCCCCAGCATATCCTCGGGTGTGTTGGTTGTTAACACAAACGGCACATTTCACTGTGTGTTTCAATGTACACCTGATAAATAAATGACTCTGAATCTGGGTCTGTGAGCAGAATACATGGCAATTCCTGATGTCTCTCTGGCACTGTGATATTGCTCTGAGGTCTTCAATGTCATGTTATTTTCCAGAGATTGTATATGAATCAGGAGGATAGTAGGCAGTGGGGGCCTCAGGGCCCCGTGTTTCAGTTTTACCTGCTGCCCAGCCTGATGGCCATTACAGGTGAACTCAAACCTAAGGCAATAATCACCATTGCTGGCAGAAAGGTTTTGTTGAATACTCACAGATGGAATTGTTGACAATGATTGGTGTTGATTCAACGGAGTAGTCACTAAGTCCAGCTTTGCCGATGGATTTCACACGGAATACATATTCCTTCCCTGGTATGAGACCATGCACTTTGAAACTGCCGAAAGGAAACGGACACCTTTGGAGTGATTCTTTCCAGTTTCATGTGGTCATCATCATCATCACCATCATCATTATTATCATCATCATCATTGTCATCATCATCATTATTATCATCATCAACACCATCACCACCAATATCATCATCGTCATCATGTGCCTTGTCGTATGATGTAGATGATGATGCTCCTTCCATGGCCATGTCTGTTCTTTGCAAATTTCTCTACAGAACTGCTTTCAATGGTTCAATTTAATACCAGAGAATGTATACAGAACATAACCTGAAATTCTTACTCTTCACAGACATCCACAAAACAGAAGGAAAACGCCAAGAATGAATGACAGAAAATGTTAGAACTCCAAGCCGCTCCCCCACCTGTTCCAGTCCCATGCACAAGCAGGAGCAAAAGCATCAACCCCCACCACCCACCATGCCAGCAATAGCAAAGCCCCCAAAGACCATGATTTAGAGTCCATCAAGAACTACAGTCCATTCCCATACTTCAATATCTCAGACAGCCTCTCTCTCACTGGTGAAGGAGAGAGAATATTGCTCCTCATTTGCCATTGCCTTCTTCTGGGCAGTGTCTTTACAAGACGGGTGACCCCAGCCATTATCAATACTCTTCAGAGACTGTCTGCCTGATGTCAGTGGTCACATAACCAGGACTTGTGATGTGCACCAGCTGCTCGTACGACCAACCACCACCTGCTCCCATGACTTCACGTGATCCTGATCCGGGGGTGGGGAGGAGGGGGCTGGTGCTAAGCAAGTGCTACCCCTTGTCCAAGGGTGACCTGTAGGCTAGAATGCCTTACACCTCCTTTAGTAGAGACATATCTCCACCCCGTCACCCATGGGTTCATGTGGTATTAGATGGACACAAATAGATCCTGCATTGATCAATGGTTATGTTCGGGTGTATGGGTATTTAGGGAGGAGTAGCAACACCGGTGAAGGGGCTTGTGTCCACTCCAGGGCAGCTCACTCACCTGTGGTCCCCACCGGACACTCAGCTCTCACCTGTGGCTCCAAGTAGCTGTTTGGATATGGCAGCGGCCACATCCCGATACACCGCTTCGACAGGTGGGCTAAACCAGGCGAGGGTAGTCAGTGGGTGTCATGGCCTGGTGAGATAGGGTCATGTCTGTCCTAGCATGCCAAGTCAATTCCCATGGGCAGGGCGGATGGGATCAACTGTGAGATCCAATGGTGAAGATGGCGAATCTGCAACGCTCCGTGGAGAGCGAAGGGCACGACAAGGCACAGGAGAAGTTGTAGTCATCCACTGCATCCAAGGAAGTCCCCAGCTTGTGACAACTACTTGTCCCACTGGACCTGGACTTGCGAGGTTGCGAGAGTGGAACTGTCCCAGTGCAATGAATTTTCCACAACAAAAACTCCCCTGCACAAGTCTCCTGTCCTTGTTGGATTAACAGAGAGCCATCACCACACATTCCTTCCCAGGGATGAGACCATGCACTATGAAACTGGTAGAGGGAGACAGACACATTTGTTATGATTCTTTCTAAGAATCAGATGGATAAGAAAAGGTCCCATGTTAAACAGAAGTTTTATTTTACAGCACATCTGTACAAAGTTTCACCTCTACTTATAATCGCCCCCGTTCCTCTGGGTGTAAAGCCCACTAAGTGGACAGAGGGGACCTTCAGCCAACTCATTAGAGACCCTTCCAGTCATGGAAATGCTGGCACCCTTATCAATGTGTAGTCATGGAGTGGCAGAGACATACTTTATCATATGAAAACAGGCCTTTCAGCCCATCTGGTCCATGCTGACCGAGAATCTTGTCTTTTCTGCATTGGGCCACATCCCTCTAAATCTTTCCTTTCCATGTACCTGTCCAAATATCTTTTAAATGTTGTTAACGTACCTGCCCTTGGGTGCCAGGCTGGAGATAGGTCTCCAACCAAGGAGGTGTAAGGCACTACCTACCCTCCGTTAACCTACCGGTCACCCTTGGGCAAGGTGTAGCACCTACTTAGCCCCTCCAATCATGGTTACGTGAAGCCATGGGAGCAGGTAGTGGACGGTCGTATGAGCAGCTGGTGCACATCACAAGTCCTGGTTATGTGACCACTGACACCAGGCAGACAATCTCTGAAGAGTATTGACAATGGCTGGGGTCACCCACCTTGTAAAGACACTGCCCAGAAGAAGGCAATGGCAAACCACTTCTGTAGAAAAATTTGCCAAGAACAATCGTAGTCAAAGACCATGTTCGCCCACGTCATACGACACGGCAGATAACGATGATGATGAATGTACCTGTCTCAACCATTCCCTCTGGTAGCTCATTCCACACACGCACCACCTTCAGGGTGAAAACTTTGCTCCTCAGGTTTCTATTAAATCTCTCCCCTCTCAGTTTAAACTGTGGTCTTCAGTTCTTGAGTCTCGGACCTGGGAAATAGACCGAGTGCATTCACCCTCTCTGTGCTCCTCATGATTTTATACACCTCTTTTACATCAACTCTCACCTTTTTATGCTCAAGAGAATAAAGGCTTAGCCTCCTCTATCTCAGCCCCTCAAGTCATAGGAATATCCTTGTAAAGTGATGTGTGTTTCAAAGTTAAAGTCAAGTTTATGATCATATGCACAGGTACATGTATGCATAGGGCAATGAAAAACTTACACAGAGTCATAGAAAAGTACAGCTCAAAAATATGCCTTTCAGCCCATCTAATCTGTGACAAGCCATTCAAACTGTCTACTCCCATCGACCTGCACCAGGACCATAGCCCTCCACACCCCTACCATCCATGTACCTATCCAAACTTCTCTTAAACATTGAAATCGAGCTCACATGCACCACTTGCGCTGGCAGCTCGTCCCACACTCTCACAACTATCTGAGTGACGTCTCCCTTCAGGCTCCCCTCAAACTTTTCACCTTTCACCCTCGTGGGATAGAATTTAAGAGCCGAGAGGTAATGTTGCAGCTATATAGGACCCTGGTCAGACCCCACTTGGAGTACTATGCTCAGTTCTGGTCACCTCAGTACAGGAAGGATGTGGAAACTATAGAAAGGGTGCAGAGGAGATTTACAAGGATTTGCCTGGATTGGGGAGCATGCCTTATGAGAATAGGTTGAGTGAACTTGGCCTTTTCTCCTTGGAACAACAGAGGATGAGAGGTGACCTGATAGAGGTGTATAAGATGATGAGAGGCATTGACTGTCTGGATAGTCAGAGGCTTTTTCCCAGGGCTGAAATGGCCAACATGAGAGGGCACAGTTTTAAGGTGCTTGGAAGTAGGTATGGAGGAGATGTCAGGGTAAGTTTTTTACGCAGAGAGTGGTGAGTGCGTGGAATGGGCTGCCGACAACGGTGGTGGAGGCCGATATGATAGGATCTTTTAAGAGACTGCTAGACAGGTACATGGAGCTTAGAAAAATAGAGGGCTATGGGTAACCCTAGGTAATTTCTAAAGTAAATACATGTTCGGCACAGCATTGTGGGCTGAAGGGCCTGTATTGTGCTGTAGGTTTTCTATGTTTCTAACCCATGACCCTAGTTGTAGTCCCACCGAAACTAAGTGGGAAAAGCCTGCTTGCATTTATCCTGTCTATACCCCTCATAATTTTGTATCCCTCCATCAAATCTCCCCTCAATGTTCTGTGTTACAAGGAATACAGCCCTAACCTATTCAATCTTTGCTTATAACTCAAGTCCTCCAGACCCGGCAACATCCCTGTAAATTTTCTCTGTACTCTTTCAACCTTATTTACATCTTTCCTGTAGGTAGGTGACCAAAGCTGCACACAATACTCCAAATTAGGCCTCACCAATGTTTTATACAACTTCAACAGAACATCCCAGCTCCTGTTCTCAATACTTTGACTTATGAAGGCCAAAGTGCCAAAAGCTTTCATTACGATCCTACCTACCGGTGACAGCACTTTCAATCAATTGTGGACCTGTACCTGCAGCAAGATCACAGGAACATACCATCACGTACAAGCAGCATTCACAAAAAAGTGAAACAATACAGATGAGGTTCACCTTCAATTCTTCCAAACTCCGAAGAATACAGATCCAATGTTTTATCCATACATTGGAGAGGGTCCAGAGGAGTTCACGAGAGTGACCTCAGGAATGAAAGGTTTAACGTATGAGGAGCATTTGATGGCTCTGGGCCTGTGCCATCTGTAGTTTAGAAGAGCAAGAGGGGATCTCACTGAAACCAGATAGAGTGGATGGGGAGAGGATGTTTTCTTATAGTGGGTGAGCCTTGGACCAGAGAGCATAGCTCAGACCAGAAGGATGCCCATTTAAAACAGAGATGAGGAGGAATTTCTTTAGCCAGAAAGTGAATTCATTGACACAGGCAGCTGTGGAGGCCAAGTTATTGGGTATATTTAAAGCAGAGGTTGATAGGTTCTTGATTAGTCAGGGCATCAAAGATTATGGAGAGAAGGCAGGAGACTGGGGCTGAGAGGGATAATAAATCAGCCATGGTGAAATGGTGGAGCAGACTTGATGGGCCGAATGGCCTAATTCTGCTGCTGAGTCTTATGGAGAGACAACGCTTTCGTCCCATTTACTGTGAGACTTTCACAGATTACACTGACCTGGTTTGATTAGACTGAAATAAGTTTCTCCTGACCTGTTTGATTTCACAGGCTTGCTATTACAGATTTCCCAGTTGTTGGTCCCAACTTGACAAGCATAAACATAGAAACCCATCAGTTCACTTTCATCTTCGGGGCCTTTCCAGAGAACGTCCACCGACGTCTTTGTGTCTCGGACAGGAACGACGCTGTGTGGTGGGGATGGAGGAGCTGGACAGCAGAAGAAAGACAGAGTTAGTGGTTGTCCAAAGTAGAGCTCCCAGTGGTGACCTGCTGGATCTGGGAGAGACCTTGTTCTACCTCAATGCACTGGGTAATTTATTTATTTCGGGATACACCATGGAACAGGCCCCTCCGGCCTAGCAACACACCTATTTAACCCTAGCCTAATCACAGGACAATTAACCTACTAACCGCTACATCTTTGGACTGTGGGAGGAAACCGGAGCACGCGGAGGAAACCCACAACCACACGGGAAGGAACACACCAACTTGCTTAGAGACGGCTCTGGAATTGAACCCCAGACTCTGACGCCCCAAGCCATAGTTGGATGAGAAGCTCGCAGGAGTACACGACTTCGAGCTGGAAGTGTTTGGAGATTGCATGATTAAAAGCAGAAGCACAGGACGTAGCCGCTGGGTGGAGAAGATCCAAGGACAAAGTCAAATGGGCTCATGCAAGACAAATGTGAGATAAAGCAGGAATGCAGTTAAGGGATGGAATAACCTCATGGACATGAAGCTGATGACTACTAGAATCTGTAAATGTATAAAAATGATCTGTTTTGAGCTGTTAGATTGAAGCTATGTACCAATGACTTGGACGATGGAGGAAGTCTACTCTTGCAAGTAATAAATGTGCTGAAAGTTCGATCCACTCTGTGTTTGTTGTCGTCTGTTACTGCCTATTTAGAAAAGCTGGCTGAATGGTACAGACAACTAACACAATGAACTGTGTAGTGACTTGATTTACACGAACAGTATGTAAGACAAGTTTTGTTTTACACTGTGTCTCAGTACATACTGGAACAATCATAACCCAGTTTATTGATTTACGTTTGTACTTTGGCTTCACCCTCTAACAACAACGGACTGAACAAGTTCAAGATTATCATCATCTGCCTGTACATATATACAACCAAATGAAACAACGTTCCTCAGGACCACGGAGCACCCACACGATATATATCACAACCAGCACTTAAACCAAAATATTACCATCAATAAGTTAATAAAATATAACTCAAAATGCATATAGTGCATAGCACAGGTAAACAGTCCTAGTGATGAGACCTGGCAAGTGATAGTCTTTATGCCTGTGAGACATTACCTGGTGTTTGTCCAAACTGAATGACCTCAGAAGGTTGGGATGGCTCACTGATGCCATACTTATTGACGGCACGCACCCTGAAGCAGTACGATGTCGTCTCGTCCAAGCCAGTGACTGCAAATCTCGGGCAGCTCACTGTAATGTCCATGCTTGCTCGTTGCCAACTGTTGCTTCCAGCCACAGACTAAACGGGAAGAAAACAGAAAGACTGAGCATGAATTGTAATCAGTTACTCACGTACAAAACCATTGTTACAGACCAACTACTTTAATGGTTTTCTGACATGGACCGACTTGGTTCCAGTTGGCAGAGGTTACCATCCAGTTATGGTCACAGGTTCCTCACCCTTCCCAACATCAGATCAAAATATTTCCCTCCCTCTTCTCTCTTTTTCCATTCTGGCTCCCCTCTAAATCCTTCTCTTCTCCTCACCTGCCCATCACTTCACTCTGGTCCCTCTCCTTCCCTCTCTCCCATGGTTTCCCTCCTCTTCCCTTTCTTCCATGGCCCACTCTCCTTTCCTAACAGATTCCTTCTTCTTCAGCCCTTTACTTCTTCCACTATCGCCTCCCAGATTCTTACTTCATTCCTCCTCCTCCACCGCTACCCACCTTCCCACTCACCTGCTCTCACCTATCACCTGCCATCTCGTGCTCCTTCCCCTCCTACTCCCCACCTTCTTATTCTGGCTGTATCCCCCTTCCTTTCCAGTCCTGACAAAGGGCCTTGGCCTGAAATGTTGACTGTTTATTCTCCTCCATAGATGCTGCCTGACCTGCTGAGTTCCTCCAGCATTTTGTGTGTGTATATCAAAGTAATAAATACAGGAAGCACTCTGCAGGTTGGATGGATGGCCTGGCATTGGGATGGGGAGAAAGCCAAGGGTTTTCAGCAAGAGTGGCATCAGGTGGAAGAGGGTGTGGGCTGAAAGGCAAGTGGGTGGAAAGGGGGGGGGGTGATATACTCAGAACGCGTCAGTACAACGCAAAGGTCAGTGCCGAACGCAGAGGAGATGTGATTGGCCAAAATTGTCTGGTGAATTATGTTCATGGGGGCTTGCTGTGCGTAACCTGCCTGCCCCATTTGCTTAATGGCTATATTCAGATTTATTTATCACATGTACATCGACATTTACATGAAACACTGTCGTAGGAAATCAGCATCTATCACCAGAGATCCCCAGCACCCAGGCCGTGCTCTCTCCCCGGTGCTGCCGTCAGGTGAAAGGTACAGGAGCCTCTAGAATCACACCACCAGGTTCAAGAACAGTTACTCTCCCTCAACCATCAGACTCTGGAACAAAAGAGGATAACTACACTTGTCCACGATGATCTCACCTTAAGGACTCTTTATCTTGTTATTTCATTTTCTCGTTATTTATTGCTATTTATTTATATTTGCATTTACAGAGTTTGTTGTCTTCTGCACTCTGGTTGATCTTTCATTGATCCTGTTATAGTTACTATTCTATAGATTTGCTGAGTATGCCCGCAGGAAAATGAATCTCAGGGTTGTATATGGTGACATATATGTACTCTGATAATAAAATTTACTTTGAACTTTGAAACATACAGTGAAATACATCATTTGCGTTAACGACCAACACACCCGAGGATGTGCTGGGGGCAGCCCGCAAGAGTCGCCACACATTCCAGCGCCAACATAGATTACCCACAATGCTCGGCAGAACAGGACAGGACACAACAAGCAACTAAAGAACACAACAAAACAAGCCCCTTTCCGCCCTCATGTCCTCCCATCCACCCCGCACATAGTCTTCTAACCCCAGCGCTGTCTTCCGGTAGACTAGCAGATTCGCAGACGCCAGGCCTTTGATTTTCCCAGCAATCTTACAGAGGTGAACAGACTTGGGTCTCCGGCCATTTATAAGGTTATTTGGGGAACTTGTAGCTATGAAACCCAAGCACTCGACATTCCCGCCCTGAGTGTCTGAGGGAAAGGGAGATAAGCTTGCATTTCTCTCAACACCTTTCAGAGAATTAAATCATCCCGGAGCAACGTGGTCAGTGAAGAGGTTTATGAGATGCGGCCTAGATTGAAGCCCTTCGTTGGTCAGGGTCGATCATGGATATTGTGTCTGAGCTGTCTCTGTGATATGCAGGCCGGTATGCGAGCCAGGGCAATAGGATAGAGAGAGCAAGCTGTGCCCATACAGCAGACCCCCTCCCCCAACAGGCAGCTGATAAATCCAAAGGTACAGCAGAGACCAATACAGTTTGGCACTGGTCACGTCACAGGAGTCCCAGTGAGCATTGAACTCATTGTAGGACTGCCTTAGGGACTCCAGCTCCGGATTTTTCCATGGAGTTTACTCCCGAAGCCTTCCCCATGAGAAAGGATAGCCGCAAGACAGCGGAGGTTTCAGATCAGAGTTTTCCTTCTCCTAGATGGGCTGCCAAACATGGCTGACAAGCCCCACCTGCCCGAAGTGACTGGCCTTAAGGTGTCAGTAACCCGCCTTTTCTCCTTCTCGCGTCAGTAGAAATGTTTCAGCCGGGCTGAGTAGCCAAGCCCCATGTGAAGACTAGGATCTGGACTTGGTTGTCAGAGGCTATTTGGGATGAATGCCATTGGGAGCATAGAAACATTAAAAAAACACAATACAGGCCCTTTGGCCCACAAAGCTGTGCTGAACATGTAGTTACTTTAGAAATTACCTAGGGTTACCCAAAGCACTCTATTTTTCCAAGCTCCATGGACCTATCCAGGAGTCTCTTAAAAAACCCCATCATATCCACCTCCACCACCGTCACCAGCAGCCCATTCCACGCACTCACCACTCACTGCATAAAAAACTTACCCCGACATCTCTTCTGTACCTCCTTCCAAGCACCTTAAAACTGTTCCCTCTCATGTTAGCCCTGGGAAAAAGCCTCTGACTGTCCACACGATCAATCATGGTAAATCAGGAACTGTCTTCTGGTGATGCTGGCTGAGGGATTAGTAACTACTTCTCCAGCTTCACGGTGGTGCTGTTCCATCTTTGGAACAGCAGAGGAGGTCGGAGAGACTAATGTGCTCGGTACTGGAGACCACATTTGAGGAACGTGGGAACCAAGTGAGCCTCACAGCCTGTGGGAGAAGAAAGACCGACATGGACTGAAGACACACTAGGGGTCCCAGTTGCTGGAATGTGGAGCACCAACAACCAGTCTGCTGGTCGAGCAGTATCTGTGGAAGGGAAAGGAACTGGTCGATGTTTTAGGTCAAACTCCACAACCGGTCCTGAAGCAGGGTCTGACCGAAATGTCGACAATTCCTTACCTTCACACTGATGCTGCTCGCCCTACTCAGTTCCCACAGAAGATTGTTTGTTGCACCAACATAGGCTGCTTGGGTGAGTGGAACGTTTCATTTTTTAAAACTTAAGTGGAGCTTATTGCAAATTTGAGTTAATCAGATCTGGGTCTCACCCTCAACAATTTCTCTTTCGGCTCCTCCGACTTTCTCCAAACAAAAGATGGGCCCTGGGCCCCAGCCATGCCTGCTCTCATCTATAGGGTGCAGTCCATGTTCCAAACCCTCACCGGTAACGCTCCTCAACTCTTTCTACGCTGCTTTGACAACTGCAGCATGGAAAGAGTTGCCTCCATCTTTCACACTGCTTTCAAGTGTATTTGATCCTCTCCCCTTTCTCAGTCTGTCTCCATCTCTAGTGATAGGCTATCCAGTGACATTTTTTACAAACCCACTAACTCTCACAGCTATCATGACTGCAGCCATGTGTAAGAATGTTATTCCCTTCTCTCCATCTCTGTCCCATCTGTTCTCCAGATGTGGCTTTCTATTCTAGGACATCTGAGATATCCTCTTTTCTCAAAGAACATGCTTTCCCTTTCACACCATCGATGCTGGCCTCACCTGCATCTCCACCGTTTTCCAGACATCCACACTCCCCCCAAACTCTCATCACATAACAAGGACACGGTTCCCCATACCCTAACCCCAGAAGCCTTCACACCCAACACATCATTCTCTATAGCTTCCACCACTCCAATGGATCCTTCCACTAGGCACATCTTTCCCTCTCCCCCACCCTCCGCTTTCTGCAGGGGTCCCTCTCTATCTGACTCCCTTGTCCACTCGTTCCTCCCCACTGATCTCCCTCTTGGCAATTATCTCTGCAAGCAGGACAAGTTCTACACCTGCCCCTTCACCTCCTCCCTCACCGATATTCAGGGCCCCAATGAGTCCTTGCAGGTGAGGTGAATCTGTTTTGGGTCATCTACTGATTCAATGCTTCCAGTGCAGCCTCCTCCGCATCAGTGAGACCTGATCCAGATTGGGGGGATTGATTTGTCAAGGACCAACACTCAATCTGCTGAAAAAGGCATGATCTCCTGGTGGAGACCATTTCAATTTGACTTCCCGTTCCAACATGTCAGCCCCATGCCTTCCTCTACTGCCACGACGAGGCCAAACTCAGGTTGTAGGGGCAACACCCTAAACATATTCTGTCTGGAGTGGAGTGATTTCTCCAATATCCAGTAATTACTCCCCACTTCCTTTTCTATCTTTTACTATTCATCATTCTGGCTGCCCTCTCAGCCCTTCTCTACTCCTCACTTGCCCTTCATCTCTCTCTGGTTGCCCTCCTCTTCCCTTTCTTCCATGGTCCACTGTCCTCTCCAATCAGATTCCTTCTTCTTTAGCCCTTTACCTCTTCAACCAATCACCTCCCAGGTTCTTATTCACCCCACCTCCACCACAACTTCTCTTCCCCCTCACCTGATCTTGCCTATCACCTGCCAGCTTGTGATCCATACCTCCCCACAGCTTCTCATTCTGGCTTCTAACCCCTTCCTTTCCGTTCCTGATGAAGGGTCTCAGCCCGAGATGTCAGCAGTTTATTCCCCTCCACAGATCCTGCTTGACCTGCTGAGTTCCTCTTGCATTTTGTGTGCATTGTTCATCATATTCAGATGGGACTTTGGATCAGCATCCTCCTGAAAGCGTATCTCTGATCTGTTTTAAGCTCGGCAGATGTGGCCCATTTTAAGTTGTGCAGGAGGTCAGTAACTAATTTTTGGGTCAGATCGGAATTCCCTTCCCACTTCCTGGACAATAAAGTACGTAATGATGACCGCTTTACGCTTGCTGAAATAAGGTTGCCACTAGTCAGGTCAAAACCTTTGAATGATACATGGACAGGCGTCCAACCTGGCTGCTGGACCACGAGGTTTTGCCTTCACCTTTTCCACGCAGTAGGTCAGGGGCTCTCTCCCTCGAGGGCTCGGCTCGTTCCAGCAAAGGGCTGCGTACGTTTGTCCAACTTCGGAAACCCGGAGGTTGGTGGGAGGCAGCGGGATGAGGACATCTCCTGGAGAAAATAAAGGTTCAGTTCTCAGCATTTAATTGATCCCCCTGGGGCTTGACAGAGAACATGCGGGATAGCATTTCCTGTGGAGTGTGGAGCCAGTGGTCACAACCTCAAAATAAGTGGTCAGCCATTCGGGTCAGAGGTGAGAGGTGATGTCATCACACAGGAAGTGATGAGTCATAGGGTCATAGAGCACAAAAAAGGCCCCTCGGCCCATCTGGTCCCTGCCAACTAAGAGTGCCATCTAAGGTAGTCCCATTTGCCACGTTGGGCCCATTTCATTCTAAACCAGGGGTTTCCAAACTTTACTTGTGCCATGGAGCCTCACCATTAACCGAGGAGTTCGTGGACACCAGGTTGGGAACCTTTCCCATTATTGTCCCTGTCTATGGAATCTCATCCTAGAAGGTGTGTGGAGTCTTAGTCCCTGAGGACGTCAAGGCCAAGATGGAGACATTTAAAGATATTACAATGATTAATATTGGCTAATGGGTGGTGGGGTGGAGAGATATGTATGTACCAAAGGTGGTGTAAGGCGCCTCTTCTATCCGCTAGCCTGCAGGTCACCTTGGACAAGGTGTAGCACCTGCTTAGCCGCCCCCCCACCCACCCCTCGATCAGGGACACGTGAAGCCATGGGAGCAGGTGGTGGATGGTCGTATGAGCAGCTGGTGCACATCACAAGTCCTGGCTATGTGACCACTGACGCCAGGCAGACAGTCTCTGAAGAGTATTGATAATGGCTGGAGTCACCCGTCTTGTAAAGACACTGCTCAGAAGAAGGCAATGGCAAACCACTTCTGTAGAAACATTTGCTGAGAACAGTCATGGTCACGGAAAGACGCGATCGCCTACGTCAGAAGACGTAATGATGATGATGATGGATATATCCCCAGGGCCACATGAGATCTCTCCCAGAATGCTGAGAAGAAAGAGATCAAATAGTAAGTCTGGTTGGACTGCACTTGGAATATTGTGTTCAGCTTTGGTTACCTCATTATAGGAAGCAGGTGGAAGCTTTAGAGAGGGTGCAGAGGAGATTTACCAGGGTGATGCTTGGATTAGAAAGCTTGTCTTATGAGGAAAGGATGAGCAAGTTAAGGCTTCTCTCTTTGGAGTGAAGGAGGATGAAATGTGACTTGATAGAGGTTTACAAGATGGAAAGAGGCACAGATCGGGTGGACAGCCGGAGATATTGTCCCCAGGCGGAAGTGCTAACATGAGGTGGCATAATTTTAAGGTGATTAGAAGAAAGTACAGGGGGCTTGTCAGATAAAAGGTATTTTACACAGGGAGTGGTGGGTACCTGGAATGCACTGTACCTGCCAGGGGTGGTGGAAGAGGCAGGTACAGTACATTTTGGACATTTAAGATGCTCCTAGATAGGCAGACGGATGATCGAAACATGGAGGGCTATGCAGGAGGAAAAGGTCAGATTGATCTTAGCGTAGGTTAAAATGTTAGCATAACATTGTGGGCCGAAGGGCCTGAATGGTGCTATGTGCGAAATAAAATTAATAATGGAATGTAATTCTATCAAAACACACAAGATTCTGAAGATGCTGGGTGTTAAGGTGTATTCTGGATGTAGGGTAAATAGTAAATATTAAGTTCAACAAGAGCCAATCTTCAGATTTGAATGTGGATGGCAGATTGAATTTGAAACACAGCTCTAAACCACGGGCTTCCTGGAGCTGCAGGTTGGGGTCAATTCCAAACAAAGACACACTCCCCTTGGACCTTGGATACTCGCATATACATGAACGTGGCCCAGAGGCAGTGGGGATTAAGTTTGATATTGGGTGTCTGGAGTGAGGGTGCAAACAAGGGGTGTTTGAAAATTACATGTAATTCAAAGGAAGCATTGTAGATACATTGTAACTAAAGAATGATCCTGCGTTTACCTTTGATCTTTTGCATGTAAAAATATCATGTACTATTGGGTCGGGAGGCCTCTTCTTTCAAGAGTGACTCAATGTGATGCCTGTTGCTCACGTTTGCTGAATAAAACACTTCTATGTGCATTGGCTTCAGTGTCTCTCCGTTGATTTTGTTCACAGTTACAACTGAGGGAATCCAGAGTAACACGTACTAAATGCTAGTGGAACTCAGCAGGTCAGGTAGCATCTACGTAGAGGAATGAAGAGTCATCTTTCCAGTCCCGATGAATGGTGTCAGCCTGAAGCATTGACTATTTAATTCCTGTCCATTGATGCTGCCTGGCCTGCTGAGCTCCTCCAGCATTTTGTGTGTGTAACTCTGTCGAAGGAGTCACAAGCAGACAGGGCTGCTCACTGCTGTGAGAAGAGCGACACAACCCACCCCCCCCCATAGCTCCACTGATCGAAGCCTACCTTCAAGTTCATCTTTGGTGATCACGATCTCACCTCTGTCGGTCTGGATGTCTGTGGGTGTGAAACGAGAGAATCTTTAATCAGTGGATACTGGTAAGAAATCACCATTGCGAGGGCAGGATGACAATCAGTTAGCAGAATGTCAGCCTCCTCCACCAGATAATTCATGCATGTTCCAGGACCTGGATCGAACTTACGGTCCACCCCCAACCCTTCTCCAGAGCTGCATGCCAGTCCGTCCCTTGTCAAGTCTTCTTCTGCGGTACCTGCTGCACCCATGACCACCCTCCACTGAATGGACAAGTGCAGCAGCTTCTGACTGAACGGACAAGGGCGGCAGCTTCTCTGCTGAACGGACAAGGGCGGCAGCTTCTCTGCTGAACGGACAAGGGCGGCAGCTTCTGACTGACACCATCCTGACTTTGAGATCTCTTGTCATCAAGTCTAAACCTTGTAACAGCTGCCAGGAGCACAATGGGCCAAGGCCACATCACAGGGACGACAGCAGCTCTAGGAGTGACCATAAGGATGGGCAATTAGCCCAGCAACACCCACATAGAGTCTCTAGAGCACTACAGCTCAGAAACAGACCCTTCGGCCCATCTAGACTGTGCCATACTGTTATTCTGCCTGGTCCCATCGACCTACACCTCGACCATAACCCTCCATACCCCTCCCATCCAAGAGTCATAGAGCAGTACAACACTGAACTAGGTTATTTGGCCCATCTATTCCATGCTGAACCATTTAAACTACCTACTCCCATCGACCTGCAGCCAGACCATACCCCTCCCATCCATGTACCTATTCAAATTTCTCTTCAATGTTGAAATTGAACTTGCATCCATCACTTGCCCTGGCAGCTCGTTCCAGACTCACCACCCTCTGAGTGAAGAAGTTTCCCCTCATGTTCCCCTTCAACTTTACACAATTTTCACCCTTAACCCATGACCTCTAGTTGCAGTCTCCCCCAACCTCAGTGGAAAAAGCCTGCTTGCATTTTGTAAACATCCCCTAGATAAAGGAAGTAATCGATGGTACAGAGATATCCATGTAAAATCGCCCCATTCACAAAGATGTCAATAAGATTGAACAAGTACAGGGAAAATTTATAAGGACGTGACGTTGCTGGGACTGGACGGCCTGAGTTATAGGGAAAGGTTGAATAAGCTAGGACTGTATTTCCTGGAGCTCAGGAGAATGAGGGGAGATTTGATAGAGGTATACAACATAGTAAGGGGTATAGACAGGGTAAATGCAAGCAGGCTTTCTCCACTGAGGTTGGGTGGGACTACAACTAGAGGTCATGGGTTAAGGGTGAAAGGTGAAAAGTTTAAGTGGAACATGAGGGGGAAACTTCTTCACTTCAAGGTTGGTGAGAGTGTGGAACGAGCTGTCAGCGCCAGTGGTGGATGTGGTTTGATTTTAACATTTAAGAGAAGTTTGGATAGGTTCATGGATGGTAGGGGTATGGAGGTCTCCGGTCCAGTTGCTGGTTGGTGGGTCTAGGCAGGATAATAGTTTGTCACGGAGCAAACAGGCTGAAGAGCCTGTTTCTGAACTCTGGTATTCTATGTCTGACAAAACAAGGTTGCTTCTGTCGAAGATACGTACGCATTATCCTGGTTGCAGCCAAAGTGTCGACCGTGGTCACTGGCTCAGACACACGTGACGGTCTGCTGATCCCTGCGCTGTTGACAGCCCGGACACGGAACTGATATGTTCGGTTTTCCAAGAGACCCAGGACGGGAAACTTGCATAATTTCTCGGGGGTTTCATTGCACGTCAACCACTCGTCACTCCCCACCTCCTTCCTAGAATTATAGATCAAAATAGACCAGTCTCCATGGCCGAAAGATTCATTGACATGACTCCAACAGATATAGAGTGACAGAGGCAACAATCTCACTGACATGGCATTGATGAATTGTTGCCTACCATTGGCGACCTCGCGGTTGTATTGATTTTATTTTATATAGAGATTCAGCACAGTGACAGACCCTTCTGTCCCAATGAGCCCACACTGCCCAATTACACACGTGTGACCAATCATCCTACTAACCTGTATGTGTTTGCCACAGGCCGCTGTGGAGGCCAAGGCATTGGGTGTACTTAAGGCAGAGGTCAATAGACTCTTGATTGGTCAGGGCATGAAGAGAAGGCGGCAGGAGATTGGGGCTGAGGGGGAAAATGGATCAGCCTTGATGAAATGGCAGAGCAGCCTCGATGGGCCAAATGGCCTAATTCTGCTCCTATGTCTTCAGGTCTTTGGAATGTGGGAGGAAATCGGAGCACCCAGAGGAAATTCACACGGTTACATGGAGAACATATGAATTTGTTACAGACATCGGTGGAATTGAGCCTGGGTTACCAACAAATGTTATATTAACCACTACACTACCGTGCCATTGCACACAGACTCCAGACACACCGGTTGCTGGAGTCTCAACGTGACTTCCTTGTCCACTCATCCCTCCCCACTGATTTCCCTTCAGGCACTTAACCCTGCCAGCGGGACATAGTTCCCTGTGACTCTGAGTTCTACACTTGCCCTCTACCCCAACTCACTCCCTCACTACTATTCAGAGCCCCAACAGTCCTTCCAAGTGAGGTAACACTTCGCCCTCGACTCTGTTGGGTTGTCTATGGTATCTGGTGCTCCTGGTCCTCCTCTCATTTGGGAGACTCAGTGTCGATTTGGGGACTGTTTTCACTCCGTTCGCCACAAAAGGCGGGTTTTCCCAGTGGCCACTCATTTAATTCAACTTCCTGTTCCCATTCCGACTTGTCAGTCCATGGACTCCTCTGCTGTCCCGATGAGGCCACGCTCAGGTTGGAGGAGCCCAATTTCAATGTTTAAGAGAAGTTTGGATAGGTACATGGATGGTAGGGGTATGGAAGGCTATAGTCCCAGTGGAGGTCGATGGGAGTAGGCAGTTTAAGTAGTTCGGCACAGACTAGATGGGCTGAAGGGCCTGTTTCTGTGCTGTATTTTTCTATGACTATGCTGAAGGAGATCAGTGGATCAAGTAGGACTGTGGAGGGAAATGGGCAGTTGATGTTGTGGGTGGAGACCCTCCATCTGGACTGAAAGCTAAAGGGAAGATAAGCAGTTTAGAAAGCCAGCTCATGCTCCAACCCTTTCCCTCATCTATATTCATGTTAGCTTTCCTCTGTCTTCCAGTCCTGATGAAGAGTTTCATCCCAAAACCTCACCTGTCCTTTTCCCTTGGTAGATGCTGCCTGGCTCATTCCTTCAACATCTGGAGCAACACACACAAAATGCAGGAGGAACTCAGCAGGTCAGGCAGAATCTGTAGAGGCCAAGGAATCTCAGAGGGTCAGGTCAAATTGACTTAGCCCAGAGGTTTGACTATTTCTTTCTCCTGCATAGATGCTGCTTGACCTGCTAAGTTCCTCCAGCAGACTCTCTGTTGCATTAGCCATTTCAATGGCGGTGTCGAACATGTGGCCATTACAACATAATGCCTTTCAGGCTACAGTCAGAGATGTGTTTCTTTATCAAGACACACAAAATGCTGGAGGAACTCAGCAGGTCTGGCAGTGTCTATGGAAATGAACAAGCCGTCAACACCTTGGGCCGAGGCCCTTCATCAGGAGTGGTAAGGGAGGGAGCAGAAGGCAGAATAAGAAGTTTGGGGGAGTGAGCGGAGTTCAAGCTGGCAGATGACAGGTGAGATTGATTGATTGCTTGATTTATTTGTGATTTATTTATTGGTGAACCTATTTATTTACTGAGAGATACAGCGTGGAACCGGCTCCTGTGGCCCATCAAGCCTCGCTGCCCAGCAACCCACCGATTTAACCCCAACCTAATCACAGGACACTTTACACTTTAACCTGCTAAGCTGTCCGTCTTTGGACTGTGGGAGGAACTGCAGCACCCGGAGGAAACACACACGCACACACGGGAAGGGATGTACAGATCTGCCTACAGAGGACGCTGGAAATGAACTCTGCACTCCGACGCCCCGAGCTGTAACAACGTTGCGCTAACCACTACACTCCTTGGAACTGCAAATAAATCATTACCTTGTCTGAGAAATTTTATATGTGAAAATTTGTTTCTCTGTGATCGGCATGGATATGTTCCTGACTGTAACTCCACCCCAGCACTACGGTGCTCCACCAAATGCCAGCCCCCAGCGTGGGAGTGCCCCTCGCACAACTGGCCTTGGTCACGTCAATGGCGACTAACCGCAGAGGACTTGAATTCACTGTTTGTCACTTAGCTTCCTCACACACCTTCCTCCTGCCAGATCTTCATCAGTTCTGCCAAAGAAGTAGGTCCTCTGGTACCTGGTATCCTCTGGTATGGTGGCACAGTGGTATAGAGGCAAGTGTAATCCTTTACAGAGGCAGTGATCGGGACTCTGTAAGAAGTTTGTACGTTCACCCTGTGGGTTTTCTCCAGGGGTTCCCCTTTCCTCCGGGGGTTCCCGTTTCCTCCAGGGGGTTCCCGTTTCCTCCAACATTCCAGAGACGTTGGAAACACCAATGTCCTTGAATGGAAAATCCTACAAAAAGTGATGGATACGGCCCAGTCCCTCACGGATAACGCCCTCCCCAGCACTGAGCACATCGACATGAAATGTTGTCACAGGAGGGGAGCAGCCATCATCAGGAATCTCACCACTAGGTTCTCGCTGCTGCCAACAGGTAGAAGGTTCAGGAGCCTCAGGACCCACAGCACCAGGTTCAGAAACAGTTACTATCCCTCAACCATCAGGCTCTTGAACCACAAGGAATAACTTCACTCACCCCATCATTGAAACGTTTCCACAACCTATGGACTCACTATCAAGGACTTTTCATCTCATGTTCTCGATACTTATTGCTCATATATTTGTGATTATTATGTCTTTCTTTATGTATTTGCACAGTTTATTCTCTTCTGCACACTGGGTGAATGCCCAAGTTGGTGCAGTCTTTCATTGATTCTGTTATGGTTATTATTCTATTACAGATTTATTGAGTATGCCCACAAGAAAATGAATCTCAGCTTGTATCTGATGACATACATGTACTTGGATAATAAATTTACTTGGAACTTTGAAATATCCGGAAGCGTGGAGACACTTGTGGGCTATTCCCAGCAAATCTTTGGACTGTGTTGGTCATTGTCGCAAACGATCCTTGTGTGTTGCGATGTATATGCGACATAAAACACAGAACATAGAACAGCGCAGTATAGAGCCTTCAGCCTACCATGATGTGCCAACCTTTTAACCTACTCCGACAGCAATCTAACCCTTCCCTCCTACATAGCCCTCCATTTGAATTTCATCCATGTGATCATCTACAACAGAGATTCCCAACCTGAGGTCCATGGACTCCTTGCTTAACGGTATTGGTCCATGGCATAGAAAAGGTTGGGAACCCCTGATCTAAGATTTCCTTAAATGCTAATCCTTTTCCTTATAGACAGGTCCGCCCAGAAAAAGCAGATTTTCCAGGAATAAATGGGGCCATTCACTGCCGCTGGTGGCAACTGGACAGAGAGAACTTCCCGTTACTGACCTGTCGATGAAGTAGCCGATCACTGGACTCCTTCCCTCTGCACTAGGTGGGTTCCACGTAACAAGCACGTAATCCTTGTTCACGTCCTGACACTCCACGTCCAGAGGAGACCCGGCTGCTCCAGGTACTGCCGCCGAGGCATCTGTGTGAGCAAGATAGTGCCACTGATTGTGAATTAGTCACACTGTTTATTATCAAAGTGCCTGTAGGGAACAATATACTACCCTGAGATTCATTTTCTTGCAGGAAAATAAAGGAATAAAATAGAATTTATGAAAAATTATACATAAATAAAGACTGACAAGCAAGGAATGTGCAAATGTAAACACACTCAAAATGCTGGAGCAACTCAGCAGGTCAGGCATCATCTACAGAAGGGAATGAACAGTTGATGTTTTGGTCCGAGACCCTTCATCAGGACTGGAAATGAAGGGGGAAGACGCCAGAATAAAAAGATGGGGTGGAGGAGAGGACCCAGGAGGAGGTGATAGACAGGTGAGATGAAGTAAAAGGTCAGAGTGGGGATAGAAAAAGAGGGGAGGGGGAGGGAATTTCTTTTACTGGATGGAGAAATTGATATACAAGCCATCAGATTGGAGGCCACCCAGACTGAATATAAGGTAAATGTGAGGAAATCTGCAGATGCTGGAAATTCAAGCAACACATATAAAAATTGCTGGTGAACGCAGCAGGCCAGGCAGCATCTATAGGAAGAGGTACAGTCGCCGTTTCGGGCCGAGACCCTTCGTCAGGTGAGGGTGGCCTCATCATAGCAGTACAGGAGGCTCTAGACCGACATGTTGGAATGGGAATTAAAATATTTGGTCACCGGGAAGTTCCACTTTCGGCAGATGGAACACAGGTGCTCGAAGAAGTGGTCTCCCAATTTATGATAGGTCTCATAGTGTAGAGGAGGCCACGTCAGGAGTTCCGGACACAATGTGCAAAAGAAGATAAAGTGTGCAAATTAATAAAAAATAAGTAAATCAATAATATTGAGAACTGAAGTAGTAGAGTGCTTCAAAGTGAGTCTGAACATCATGGAGTCAGTTCAGAGTTGAGGTGAGTGAAGTTATCTCTTCTGGTTCAGGAACCTGTTGGTTGTAAGGTAATAGCTCTTCCTAAAACTGGTGGTGTGGGACCCAAGGCTCCTGAGATATTTACGGACATTATCCTCGTCCCTCTCATCGTGGTCCACCTCAGAAAAGCTGGAGGCTTTATTTTCATTAGCAGGAAGAACATCCTCTGGTGACAATCAATCTGATACCATCAGAATAACATAGAGCAGAACAGAACTGCACAAGCCATTCATCTCACCATGTTGTGCCAATCTTGATGCTAACATACTAAATGTGCTCTGCCTGTGTACCATCCATATCTCCCCTTAATTAGGATTCAATATAAATGTCTCTCAAACTCCCCCAAATTGCAATGGTACAGCACAGAACAGGCCATTCGGCCCACAATGTTGTGCTGAACAAGCTGAAAAGCAAATCAAAAACACCCAAACACTAAACTCTCCTACCAACATGATGTCCATATCTCTCCATCTTCCTTTATCCATGTTCCCTCCATTTTCCTTGCATCCATAAAATTGTGGCTCCCATGATTTTAAAAAGCTCAGACAATACAACTTTGTCCAACCTTTCTTTAATAGCTCATGCTCTCTAATCCAAGTAGCGTCCTGGTAAACCCTCTCCAGCACCTCTCCACATCCTTCCCTTGATCGGGTGAGCAGAACTGTACACAATTCTCCATATACGGTCAGACTAAACTTTTATACAGCTGTAGTGTGGCTTGGAATTTTGATCTGTAATAAAAGGTCATTGTGTAGAAACACGCATTCTGTTACAAGAAACAACCCACCTGAGGAAGTCATTGGATCAAACAGCATTTGCATGGGGAACGAAATGATCAGAATCCAGACTTGACCAAATCGACAACCATTTGTCTGCCTCCACAGATGTTGCCCAATTTGTTGAGTTCCTTCAGCAGTTAACTTCTTGCTCCATATTCCAGCATCTGCAGTGTCTTTTGTCTCCATCTGAGTTTTGTTTCTCATTCCACAGATCTCCCCTCTCACCCCTTCTCTTCTTCTCATTTGCCCATCACCTCCCTCTGGTTCACCGTCTCCTTCCCTTTCTCCCATGATCCAGTCTCCTCTCCAATCTGATTCTTCAGCCCTTTACCTTTTCTGTCTATCACCTCCCAACTTCTTACTTCATCCCCTCTGCCTCACCCACCTTCCCCTTCACCTGATCTCACCTATCTCTTGCCATCTTGTTATCTTTATCCTCCACTCTACCCCAGCTTCTTATTCTGGATTCTGCCTCCTTCCTTTCCAGGCCTGATGAAGGGCCTCAGCCTGTAGTGTTAACTCTTTATTCCCTGACCTCGATGCTGCCTGGCCTGCTGAGTCCCTGCAGCATTTTGTGTCTGTTCCACAGATACTGCCTGATGCTTTGAAGATTAGTTCAGATTTTCGTCATCTTTAGTGTTTTTCCTTCTCCCTGGATATATATTTCCCTTCTAGGGCATGTTCAAACATTGACACCCATCTTGATAACTTGGGCTGGAAGGAAGAAGAAACCACATCTTTGTTATATTCACCCTCCAGTATTTGATTCCATAAGGGTATAAGACTATAAAAGGTAGAATCAGAAATATGGCCATTTGGCCCATCGAGTCTGCTCTGCCATTTCATCATGACGGATCCATTTTCCCTCTCAACCCCATTCTCCTGCCTTCTCCATGTAACCATTCATGCCCTGACTAATCAAGAACCTATCAACCTCCACCTTAAATACATCCAATGACATGGCCTCCACAGCCGACTGTGGCAATGAATTCCACAGAATCACCATCCTCTGGCTAAAGAAATTCCTCCTCATCTCTGTTCTAAATGGATGTTCCTCTATACTGAGGCTGTGCCTCTGGTCCTAGACACCCCCACCATCAGAAACATCCTCTTCACATCCACTTGTTTATGCCTTTTAATATTTAATAGGTTTCAATGAGATCCCCCTTCCTTCTTCTAAACTCCAGCAAGTAGAGGCCCAGAACCATCAATTTCATCATTGACATACAAAGTAAAAAGAAGCAGTCCCAACACAGACCCCTGTGGAACATCACTCGTCACCAGCAGCCAATCCAAAAATGATCCCTTTATTCTCACCCTTTGGCTCCTGCCAATCAGTCAATGCTCCATCCAGGCTAGTATCTCTCCTGTAATACCATTGGCCCTTAATTTGTTAAGCAGCCTCACCTGTGGCACCTTGTCAAAGGCCTTCTGAAAATCCATATAAACAACATCCAATGATTCTTCTCTGTCTATCCTGCTTGTAATTTCCTCCAACAGATTTTTCAGGCAAGATCTTCCCTTAAGGAAACCATGTTGACTTGGGCCTATTTTATCATGTGCCCCCAAGTATCCTGAGACCTCATCCTTAACAATCCACACCAAACATCTTCCCAGGCACCTTTTCACTAGCAACAGCAACTGCACTCACTTCTGCCCCCTGACACACTTGCAGTTCCAGCATACTGCTAGCGTTTTCCACAGTGAAGACAGATGCATAATACTTATTTGGTTCGTCTGCTATTTCCTTGTCCCCCATTACTACTTCCCCAACATCATTTTCCCGTGGTCCAAAATCTACTCTTGCCTCTCTTTTACTCTTCAATGTCTGAAAATCCTTTTAGATTAGGTTGGACTAGATTAGATTCAACTTTATTGACATTGTGCCGAGTACAGATACAAAGTCAATGAAATACAGTTAGCATCTAACCAGAAATCCTCTTCGATATTATTGGCTAGCTTATCTTCATATTTCATCTTTTCCCTCCTTATGGTTTTTCTTAATTGCCTTCTGTTGGTTTTTAAAAGCTTCACAATCCTCTAATTCCCACTGGTTTCTTCTCTACTTTCTTTTGCTTTTATGTTGTTTTGACTTCCTTTGTCAGCCCCAGTTGCTTCATCTTGCCTTTAGAATACTATTACTTCTTCCTTGGGATGGATCTGATGTATCTATTCTGCATCTTCTGAATTGTTCCCAGAAACTCCAACCATTGCTGTTCTGCCATCATCCGTTCTAGTGTTCCCTCCAATCAATTTTGGCCAGCCCCTCTCTCATGCCTCTGTAATTCCCTTTAGTACTGATATATCTGACTTTAACTTCTCCCTCTCAAATTGCATGGTGAATTTATCATATTATGATCACTGCCTCCAAGGGTTCCTTCACCTTAAGCTCCATAATCAAATCTGGTTCATTACACAACAACCAATCCAGAATAACCTTTTTCCTAATGGACCCAACCACAAGCTGCTCTAAAAATCCATATCATGGGTATTCTGCATATTCTCTCTCTTGGGATCCAGCACCAACCTGATTTTCCCAATCTCTTCACATATTGAAATATCCCATGACTATGGTAACGTTACCCTTTTGACATGCTTTTTCTCTTTCTCATTGTAACTTGTAGTCCTGGCTACTGTTCAGAGAACTGTAGGTAACTCCCATCAGGGTCTTTTTAACCCTGCAGTTTCTAAACCCTGCCTACAAGGATTCTACATCTTCCAATCCCAAGACCCCTCTTTCTAAACACCTGATTTAATTTTTTACCATTAGAGCTGCCCCACCCCCTCTGCCCACCTGCCTGTCCTGTCATTACAATGTGTGGCCTTGGATTTTAAGCTCCCAACTAAAACCTTCTTTCAGCCATGATTCAGTGAAGCCCGCGAAGTCGTACCTACCAATCTCTAACTGTGCTACAAGATCATCTACCTTATTCCATGTATTGCGTACATTCAAATATAGCACCTTCAGAACTGTATTCATCACCCTTTTGATCTTTCCCTATATTACACTGCAACTCATCCCACTGACTGCAATTTTGCCCCATCCTTCCTGACAGTCTCACTACACTCTGCATCCACTTGTATGCCAACTGCCCCATCCTCTGCCCTATCACTCTGGTTCCCTACCCCCTGCTAATTTAGTTTAAATCCCCCCCAACAGTTCTAGCAAATCTGCCAGCAAGGATATTGGTCCCCCTCAGATTCAGGGGTAACTCATCCCTTTTATACAGGTCACACCTCCCCCCCAGAAGAGATCCCAATAACTTCCATTGACTTCATCAGATCAGGGCTGTTTTACCACGGCACCCATTACTAATCTCTCTTCAACACATTCCATTGGCATCCAAGGTCCTCGCCTTCACCCTAACTGCACTGTATCCTGCTGATGAACTATTTGACCCTCTCCCATCAGGGAGCAGTCTATGCAGCATCCAGACTCAATAACAGTTACTTTCCTCAAACAATAAGGCTGATTAACACCTCCACCCCGAACTCACCCCTCCACACCCACACCCACAACCACTACTTTATCATTTCCTCTGAGTCACCTTTATCCAGATACTCCTGTACGTAAAGTAACTTTATGGACAATTAATCAATCTATGTATCTAAGTTTTTATGTATTTATATTTATTGTGTTTATATTATTATTGTGCTATGAGTGTTGAGGCATAATTGTAAATGCACAGCTTCGGTGGACAGGGCGTGTTATGCATGAAGGGTTCCTGAACCCCCAATCAGCTATGATATGGTGAGCTTCACTGGGCAAGAGGAATGGAGGCAGGCCCATAACAGGTTGAAAGACTGAGTGAAATCTAACAGTGCACTTGCTGGACTTGTACCAAAACGGCTGGAACAGAGGACACAAGACCAGAGTGGCTGGCCTGCCTTGGTTAGGACCGCTCACAACAACCTGGAGTACGGGCGCCAAGCGGTACGAATTGCTGCCCCACAGAGAAGGAAACCAATAACAGCGGCTCCTCTTCCAGATCCAGCACAGTACTCATGTCCTTATTGAGGACATCTAGGTCGCTCACAACTTGGACCCAGCACCCACCTACAATCACACAACAGAACTGTACAAATGTAACTGTGGTGGATGTATGGAATACTCTGCCCCAGAAGGCTGTGGAGGCCAAGTCTCTGGATGCTTTCAAGAAAGAGATGGATAGAGCTCTTAAAGATAGCGGAATCAAAGGTTATGTGGATAAGGCAGGAACTGGATACTGATTGTGGATGATCAGCCATGATCACAGTGAAAGGTGGTGCTGGCTCGAAGGGCCAAATGGCCTACTCCTGCACCTATTGTTTATTGTCTATTGTCATCGTCAGATACAATGGACAACCAATAATCTCATTCTTTACCTTACTGTGTTTTTTTTGTGCTGCATCATAGAGTCACAGAAACAGGCCCTTCAACCCATCTAGTGTTTGCCAACCATTTAATCTGCCTACTCCCATCAACCTGCACTGGGACCATAGCCCTCCATACCCCTCCCTTCCACGTACCTATCCAAACTTCACTTAAAGGCTGAAATCAAGCTTGCATGCACCACTTGTGATGGCAGCTCATTCCACACTCTCACCACCCTCTGAGTGAAGAAGTTTCCCCGTAAACTTTTCATCTTTCAACCTTAACCCATACCTCTGGTTGTAGTCCCACCCAACCTCA